>NC_133615.1:19175994-19531296 GCF_964106895.1 Numenius arquata | reverse complement strand
GATTCTGCCCCTCTACTGTGTTCTGGTCAGACTCCCACCTGGAGTACTGCGTCCAGCTTTGGCGTCCTCAGCACAAGAAGGACACGGCCCTGTTGGAGCAGGTCCATGGAGATGATCAGAGGGCTGGAGCACCTCTCCTATGAAGACAGCCTGGAGAAGAGAAGGCTCCGGGGAGACCTTACAGCAGCCTTCCAGTACTTAGAGGGGGCTTACAAGAAAGCTGGAGAAAAAAAAACTTTTTACAAGGGCATGTAGTGATAGGACGAGGGGTAATGGCTTCACACTGGAAGAGGGGAGATTTAGATTAGATAGCGGGAAGAAATTTTTCACTATGAGGGTGGTGAGGCACTGGAACAGGTTGCCCAAAAAAGTTGTGGAGGCCCTATCCCTGGAAGTGTTCAAGGCCAGGCTGGATGGGGCTTTGAGCAACCTGGTCTAGTGGGAGGTGTCCCTGCCCATGGCGGGGGGGGGGGGTGGGGTTGGAATTAGATGATCTTTAAGGTCCCTTCCAACCTAAGCCATTCTATGATTCTTGCATTGAAAAAGTCCTTGACCAGATACCCCTAATGGAGCAGATGCTCTCTCCTGCCACATACCCTAACAGTTTTTATTCATTTCCTTTTTTAAAAAAAAAGCACAACACTTCAGCATTCTCCTCCTGTTCCCCATCAGAAATCAGTAATTTAAAAGTCAGGAAATACCAAGTGCTGAAGCCAGCGGGTTAGCATTTTGCTATTTATTTCCTCCTGCCAAATTCTGAAAAATTCCTCTGTATAAATTAAACAATGAAAAAAAATGTTATTTTTGATTCTATATCATTACAGTCAACATATCAATGCATCTAAAAATGTGTGTCCACAATATACCAGGTATACATTTTTAGGAAAAGGAAAAAAAAAAAAAGACTTTCTAATTTTTATTAACAGGTTAGCAAAACAAAATCCAATGGATTACGATATTTACATGTTATTTGAAAAATAAAGTAGTGATAAAAGCATGTCACAATTTTTTCTTTTTTTTTTTTTTTCATTTTTGGTAACTATTACATACACTCAATCCAGGTATTAAACTTTTTAAAGACATTTGAAATGAGGCCAATTAAAAAACAAATACAGGCATAAAATTTATACTTTTCACGCCAGTGTGTTTTCTACATGATGCTCCTTCCCTCCTCCAAAAAAAGCACCCCCCCAAACAAAACCAAAAAATCCTGCAAACCCACAACTGAAAAATCTTTAAAAGCAAAACACCATGCTTCTCAAATAGCACTAATTCAACAAATGCAATCTTTGCCCTCAATTTTATTTGAAGCTATTTAGGGCAACGTTTCCTCAGCAGCTTCTTTATATCCCCCCCACCCCCACCCCCAACAAAAAAAAAAAACAACCACAAAAACCCAAGACAAAGACACATGCATTTCTAAAACTAGGTTTTAGTCAAGTATTTCCTACTTTTTGGAAATAAATTCTTTGTTCAAAATCTGAACATACCATGGGTACCAGATCCTGTATTCCTTATTCAGGCAAAATTGCTGTTGAGTTGAGTAGGATTTCCACCAAAGAAAAAGTGCAGGATCAGCCACAAGGTATGTAGATTCCCATTCATTCTATACTGCTTCCCTCATGCTAAAAGCTAAGGAGTAGGGGGAAAAATTAGCAACTCCCATCAGCTCTCCAGACTCAATGTAGTAGGTAACTATTTCACTTCTGCTTGCAAAAAGATGCAAGAACCAACATCATTCTCTCTCACAATACAGCAACACAAAAAAAGCCCACCAACCCACCCCACCCCACAGACTGAGCGGGGTGGGGTGGGGGAAGAGATGATGACATCAATCTTGGCAGAAAGTACTGGTGCAAGATGAATAGATGCTCATTTGAAAATTGACAGAATAATTATGAGGACCTATGTGTTTGGCCCATAAGCTGCATAGCTGTGCTGTTTGGTTGGTTCTTTAGTTAAAAACAAACAACTTAATTTTTAAAAAATGTTAAACACAGAAATAATAAGTTTTATATTCATGGGAATTCTTTTCCCTGTCCCCTTCCCCCTTTGGAAAAAAAAATAACACCACCACTCATTTTGCACGAGAAAGTCAATTGTGTCATTTTTGCAACAGTTCAAGCTGATAGGAAATAAACAGTCAGTCACATGAAATCTATCAAATACTAAAATTATAGTTGAATACTAACAAACAGCTTACCTGGAATAAAGGATGGCAATTCACAAACCATTATCTAGAAATTAAAGACACTCTCTCTCTTTTTTTAAATTTTTTTTTTTTATTTACTAAAATAATTAAAAAAAAATCACAGTATTTTAAGAAATAAAATCCACAGTGGGATTTTAAGCACAACTTGTTTTCCTCTCTTTAAAACTTTGTTTCTTCCTCCTTTCACCACCTTGCCCAGCAGTGTCTCTACTTAAATCATAATGACAACAGGCAGTACTAACAAATGCAGAGATGTCCCTTTGTTAATTTTGAGGTATTAGGAAACAGGTGGCTGTTTTAAGCAAAGCAGTTTCTGTCTTGTTTTTGTTTTCATTTCTAAAGCAGTTGCATTCAGTCTGGAAAATCATAATGTATTGAAATTAGAAAAAACGCACCAAAATTTGTGTGTTGAAAAGTTACATCACCCCCCAACCATGCTTGTTATGCTTCTGTTTGCAAACAATACAAGTCTCCACTGCAAAGCACATTGTGTAATGTAGAGACACAGGGAGTTGTTTCATTAGTCCAATATGAATGCAACTTCCCATTGTCAAGATCCAGAAGAAAAGATGCAGTGATATAATGGAACCACTTATTCCATCATTTAAATAACTTTAATATACACACACTCACATAGGTACCAGTGCTTTGAAAATAGATCATTCATTCCTAAAAGCAGCTTTGTTTCTTCCTTCTGCCCACCCCACCTGCCCATCCCTTCCCATTCACCACTGTTCAAGTAAGTTGATTAAAATCACATCAAATTTTTATTCATTTTTGGCCTCTGAGGTCTCTTGGAGAGGTTTGTCAGCAGCTACAACACTGACTGTAGTTTCACTGTTGTGGGACAAGTCCACCACCATTTTCTCAGTGCTTTCTTTTTCTTCTACTGTCAGTGTATTAACAGTCTTTTCTGTGTTCTCCTTCAGTTTGCTGTCCTCTCTGGTCCCTTGCTTACTTTCATTCAGAGCCCTGAAAATCCAAGCAGCAGAAAATGGAAATCTTTACAATCCAAACATGCTTTGGATACAAGGAAATAGGGAGAGCAATTCTCCCAAACAATTAACAAATCAATAAATCTTATTAAAGCTTGCAACATTTCAAGTAACTTTATTTAAACAGACAAGAAATAATACTTTCTCTTACCCTTTATCCCTCCGCAGCCTAGCTACAAAATTACATTCAAATGTCTTCCACATGCCAGTAATCCTGGCTGATATCTCCTCTTTGAAGAAGTAGTCAGCAAAGACATCTGTTCTATTGAAGGAAAATTAATGTTCCAGAGATGCCTATTATTTCACAGCATGGACTAACATTTATGAGCATGAAAGGAAAAGATCTTTGCTATTAACTTCACTGTGTACTTTTTGGAGAGAGCACGCTTATTGATATTTTTCTTCACTTGAAGCCCTTAACACTTCTCTGTACATAATTCTTTGCACTGGAACTCCTAGTTGCAAGCACGCTAAAGAGAAATAATAAGGAAGAGAAAAAGCCAAAAGAAACACAGATTTGATATAATTTGCTGCCTTTTCCATAGAATCATAGAATCTTCTAGGTTGGAAGGGACCTTTCAGATCATCGAGTCCAACTATTAACCTAACACTGTCAAGTCCACCACTAAACCATGTCCCTCAGCACCACGTCTACCCGTCTTTTAAATACCTCCAGGGATGGCAATTCAACCACTTCCCTGGGCAGCCTGTTCCAATGTTTGATAACCCTCTCTGTGGAGAAATTTTTCCTGATATCCAATCTAAACCTCCCCTGGCGCAACTTGAGGCCGTTTCCCCCTGTCCTATCGCTTGTTACTTGGGAGAAGAGGCCGACCCCCACCTCGTTACAACCTCCTTTCAGGTAGTTGTAGAGAACAATAAGGTCTCCCCTCAGCCTCTTTTTCTCCAGGCTGAACAACCCCAGTTCCCTCAGCCGCTCATCATAAGACTTGTGCTCTAGACCCCTCACCAGCTTTGTTGCCCTTCTCTGGACATGCTCAATGTCTTTCTTGTAGTGGCAAGCAAACATCAACAATAGACTCAAGTAATGTTAATTTTGGACCAACGAACTGGTATTCACCTTGAAATGATGTTTAAGCTTTAGGATCATAGTAAAGAACATTTATGGGCCACATTTGGATTTGATAACACTAGATTTTTAACTCCCAAACAGAGGGAATTTCTGGAATGATCTGTATTCCGGAAACCCTTGTCCATCTGTAGATAAAAGTTTTTTTCAGTTTGAGGTCTGATCTAGACCTGAAACTGGAAGGGTGTTTGGACATATGGAGATACTCAGGAACATGTTTAGAAACAACAGTTACCTTAGATTTCTGGGTTCCTGGGTCAAACAGGATGGACAGAAGCATCTAGTTGAGTAAATATATCTGATAATTGCATCCAACAATGTTTGTGTTAGACAGAATTCTTCCCTTGTTAGAATAATCTGTCGTATCCCCATGTTTGCTTTCATTACAGGTTTTTTGGGGGAGGAATGGATGGGGAGATGCACAAAGATCAACTGTTACATTTGGCTTTTATGCAAAGGAGTCTGCAAACCAACTTACATGCCATGCCTCAGCACATGTCGTTCCCACTCAGAGCCCTCTGTAAATGATCGGCCACAGAACTCACATGGAAAGCGCTTCTCTGGAGCTCCACTGTCAGGATACATCATGGACTCTGGGAAAGAACAAAATTATCTGCAGATTCATGAGCATTGGGGCAAGAAGGGACCTTTATGATTATATGCTGATCTTCCCTGCTGCCCTTCAGGGAGGAAAAAATATCCCAAAGCAGCAAAAGATTTTCCTTTAAAAAAGTAGATATTTCTGAAATTGTCCTCCTGTGGGAAAATAACGGAAGATTGGCAAGGAGGACTGTAAACACAAGTGACTTGCAGCTGAGGTGTAGAAAAACACATATATGACACTAATCGTTGTTTAGTCTTGTGTGCTTGACTAGTAGAACATCTGCACTTAGATAACATAGGCCTGTGATAGACTCAGAGGCACCTTATCGAACGTGCTTGAGATTCCTGCCCTGCTGTCGGAAAGATCAAAGCACAGTGGAAAACTACTCCTGCTTGAATCACTGATATACAGGCGAGAACAGCAGGTTCGAAAACACTCTCTAGCAAGGACCGAGCTCCGCGGTGCCTGCGTTCCCACTTGCGTGCCTCTGCCCAGGTGCTGCTTTGGAGATCCCCCGGTTCGCGAGGTATCGAGATTAAATTTACTCTTTGCGTTTCATCCATGGTTTTGTGGTTGTTCCTGCGTCCTGCCTGTGTCGGCCCACACACCTCCCTATCCTAGAAATGCAAGGTGTGAAAATTCTATAACCACCACTATGAGAAAAGGTCAATTAGCTACAATATGGAAATGGAGGCGGGGGGAGGGGGGGGAAGGGACTTTCAAAATAATGGAGTGCTTCCCACTTAGACACCTACATGAACAGCCAACATTTTGTATTAATACCTAAAAGTGAACTGAGGTTCCCTGAAGTGTCCAGGATTTCAAGAAGCTACAGAGCCATCCTGAAAAGTCACAACACACGTTGCAGCTGAAAAATCCCATCCTCCATCTTGTCTGCTATATCTATTTGCAGAGATGTTTTATTGCTCCCTGTATTTGAACAAGTGAAGAGATTGTGGGATTTTACATCAAAACCAGCACTGAGAGTTTAGTGTGGAAATAGCTTGAAAGCAAAACCAAAAGAGAACACTTGAGTCAATATGTAATTTTCAAATCAGCGGTGCAAATCTTAGGCAACGGAGACTTGGTATACTTGGCATCTGATACTCATAAGAAATTGTCATCCCCTCAACATAAAGTCTCATGAATAAGAGAATATCACTGAAAGGATGGTATCTTAACTGCACAGGTGTTTCATCTGATCCTAATAATGTATACAAAACATTTAGGGCCTCATTTGCAGAAGTGTCAAGTACCTAGCTTTACATCCAAAGTCACTGGCAGCTGAGGGGACAGCATTTCTGAAAGCCAATCTCCATGTGAAAAGAGCCAGCTTTAACAAAAGATTAAACATTGTCTAATAAATTAAGATCACCACATAAGCCTTTAAAAATAATTGCATGGACCATCTCGCTTCATTCTTTTCAATGGAAATGAGACAGCATATACTCAGAGTGATGTACTTAGAAAATGGAACCTTTCATTGAGCAAGAGCGAAGTGCTGTAAAAAGGTTACAAGGCCTTGCAAAACAGGATACTTTGTATAAACAATGCATGCCTTGCTAATGAATATACCCTTGAAGAGGAGGCGCCAAAGCTGGATGCAAAAAAGCATGAAGTCAGCAAAAGTCAGTTGTAACTAAGGGAAAGGTAAAGGTGGCAGCGGGAGATCTCGACCGCCGACTCAATTAGAGACCCAGTAGACTTACTCCCCCCAGTGTATTGGAGCACGCGCACATCAATTAAAGGCCACTGCAACTTTAAACGAAAGCGAGGAACAATACCAACCAATATAAATTGCTAAGATAAGGTACTAACCAATAATCATAACTAAAGGCATGTACTTCTGTGTTTTGAATTGTATAAATGTACCGAAGATTTTGTGAACCGGTGTGCTAGCTTTGTGGAATACCACCTAGCACCTACATCTGCGCAAATATGCAATAATAAAATACCTCTGCTCTGTGTGCACATTGGCATCTTGCACACCGGGTAAACGACCCCACTTTTGGGACAACAAGAGCATTAATTTCTTAGCAGGAATTATCTTAAGTAAGAAATCAACAGTATGTCTTTCTGACTCCTCCCGAATTACATAATGAAAGAAAAGGGATTTTGGTTCATTTTAGTTCTTATATCTACTCACTTGGTTTCTTCACTCTCAAATTTACTCCATTAGAGATCAACCTATAAACTCAGAACTGCCCGTGCTCACTTTTCTTCTCCATATGTTAAATTTTGAAAAAGTATTTTTGCTACATGTTTCCCACTGGTTGCCCTTTATTAAAGTTCTAGATCCCTTCCATCTAGAAGAAAAAAACTTATTTCATATTTCTTAGTATCAGTGATTTACTATGTGGTCAAACACCAACAAAGCAAGGTCCCCTCCTGATATGAGCAACAGAAAGAAAGTCAATGCCATGGGCTCCATTTACATCTGGATCCGACTCCTACAGTTAATACCATATACATGGTCCAAATTTATAAATACCACTGAAACACATTGCCCTTGTACCATGACTAATCCAACACCTGCGGAGGGTAGAAGTTTTGGAGGTGACAGCTGCTCTTCTCTACAAGAACAAATTCAGAGTACAGTATACAATAGGAAATTTATTCTAGGACTGTGCAAACATGATAGAGCCTATTTTGCTCAAATGAATAGGGAGATTTTATAATTCCCATTAACAAGCACTACCCTAATAATTCTGCTGTCCCTTCTGAATGCATTATATGTTCCCACCTACTTCCCCATGAGTCCCTGATTAGTTTGGTTTCTTGGACTGTGAATTCAGACTGCCTCCCAGAAAGAGTAATCAGGCCATGCACTTACCTGGAGTCTACAAAAGAGGGGCAACATATTGCCTAGACACCTGACTTGCATTTGATTTTCCTGCATTACACACACAAACACACATGCACACTTATTTTTATCTACTGCAGAAAAGAAAAGCCGAGAAAAAGATTCGGGTTTCCTTTAAAAGTAAGATATAAAGGTCAGTAGAGATAGACAGTCCCTCTTGGATGCAACTTCTAGCAAGAACAGCTACTCTTTTCCTAGAGTATCTCAGATGAATAACTTAATCCTTTTCCACGTGCATCTTCTTCTTTCTAGGTCCAAATATTTTCTTTTGTCCTTTACCGGCAACCAACCCTTCCTTTCCTTTCTGTACTGGGTTTGGCTGGAATAAAGTTTTCTTCATAGTAGCCCATATGGTGCTGTGTTTTGGATTTGTGCTACAGGGATTTTTTTAGTTATTGCTAAGCAGCGCTTACACAGCGTCAAGGCCTTCTCTGCTTCTCACGCTGCCCTGCCAGTGAGCAGGCTGGGGGATGCACAAGAAGTTGGGAGGGGACACAGCTGGGACAGCTGACCCCAGCTAACGAAAGGGATATCCCACACCATATGATGTCATGCTCAGCAATAAAAGGTTTGGGAAGAAGAAGGAAGGGGGGGAACAACGTTCAGAGTTATGGCATTTTGTCTTCCCAAGTTACCGTTATGCGTGATGGAGCCCTGCTTTTTAGGAGATGGCTAAACATCTGTCTGCTGATGGGAAGTAGTGAATTAATTCCTTATTTTGCTTTGCTTGTGTGTGCGGCTTTTGCTTTCCCTATTAAACTGTCTTCATCTCAACTCACAATATTTCTCGCTTTTACCCTCCCGATTCTCTTCCCCCATCCCACTGCAGAGGGAGCAAGTGAGCAGCTGTGTGGGGTTTAGCTGCCCACTGGAGTTAACCCACAACACCTTCCCAACTGACACAGCAGTTCAGCTCTGCTAAGATGGCATGCCCAACTCCTCCTTCTCCAAGGAAGAGCAATGATTCTTTGGTCCAGCATCCCAACAGCCCATTCTTTGCAACAATGTAGCTAAGTATAGCAGACATCAGTCTTAAGCTATCAATCTAGCCCACAGCTTGACTCACAGGAAGAAATCCTGTCTCTGCTGAAGTCATGGACTTCAGAGAGTTGAGCTAGCATTTCCTCCTAGATACTCAGAGACTGAAGATACACTCTAGGCAAATCCCACCTCCTGGTAACACCATGAAGGCTAAAATCAGCAAAAGCATCCAAGTGGTATAAGTCATTACAGTTTGGTGCAGTTTGAAAGCTGTGACAACATTAGCTACCTGCTGTTACAGGCAATATTTACGAGCATGGCTATAGTCCTATCCTAATAGGGTGAATTATTTTTTTTTAATTGGAAGCAGCTTCTGAATATCAAATAGAAGATGATGTTAACATGCGACACTGCACCCAAGCCACCTAGCCATGTCTTCAAGCACCTGTGTCAGTTGGACACTTGAAGACCACCCCTATAAGGTGCAAGATACCACCTCACAAAAGATAAAGTCCATAGAACTTGGACTTTTATAAAGGTAGATGGCATAAGGAGTTTCCATATTTTTATCCACTCTAGTAAAGAAAAATTAAAATTAGAACTGATATTACCTGAAAAGGAGAAAAATTAACAACTGTCACTTCTAAAGGGAAGCTGGGAAAGAACAGCAGTGAAATACAATTTGGGAAATAAGCATGATTTTTAGATCAGTCATTTGAACAGTCAAATACAGATTTTTTTCAGCCAATCACATATATTAAAGAAGACTGCAGGTGAAAAAATAAAATATAAACAAAATTGCTAAAACATTATACCTAGCTTAATTACTGATCACACAAAGCACAGTTATGTCTGTTTCTCCCTGCAAATTTAAATCTCCAGCCTAGAAGGTGGTATTATTACGTTTTCATAATAAGTGTTAAGAATCTCAAGTATCCTGAGGCCAATTTAAATTATGATCTTAATTTTATTATTTTTCTCCCATGGTAGAGTTTATAGGGATTTATGAGGTTCAGCTGATAGTACCTTCTTTTTCTCTCTCTGGATACCATGGTTTCCAGGGTCATTTCAACACCTGTGCTTGTGTGTAGTGCTGATGTAATCCTCACAAAGACAGCATGACTCTTCATCCCTTTCTAGCTGCTGGTCTACACAAAACATTAATGTCTGCTACAGTTGCAAGTTAGGGGAAGTTGGTCCTTTAGTCAAAGCATTAGACTCATTCTTTCAGCTCTGAAGCTCTTAGGGTCACACCCCCCACTGAACAGACACTTGAACAAACTTCCACATGAGGGTGCAGAGTTAATAATGTCAAACTTTGGAACATGTGTGAAACCAACATCCCTCCCTGTCCTGATTTGAGGTAAAACAGAACCAACTTTCGGTTCAGTAATTTTACTTCTTAGCTAAGCCTCTCCTAACTCTCTGAAATTAACAGCATATTGTGCAGAAAGCTGTTCATTCTCAGAGTGATAAGACCTATGTTTATAGATCATACCAAGGAACAGTATGCAGAGAGGCTCTTGCTTATACTTATTGCCATAACAACCAAGGTCAGCTAACTTCGTTATTTGCCCCGTTAGAGGGTCGGAAACAGAAAAGCATAGAGGGGTCACACCTGCAGGGAGGAGCAGACAGGAGACCCAAAACTGACCAACAGGACATTTCCATCCCATCTGCCCCATGCTCAGTATAAAAGCTGAGGGATCAAAGGGTCAGCCCTCTTTCTTCAATGGCCAGCGTCCGAGGAGGACCCTGTCTGTTTGTCTGCCTTTGATCCCAATCTGTGCGTTCCTGACTCCAGAATTGGAATCCAGTTCCCATCCATTGCTGAGTCCAGTCTGAGACTTCCCCAGTGCCTGCTGGTGATGTCATCCTGGGAGCTTCATACTGGTTTTTTATATATTGTATCTATTTCATTGTTTTATTTTTATTCTATTATTAATATTTCATTAAAGTAGTTTAGTTCCTTCTAAACTCGTAAATCTCTTTGTCTCTCTCCTTCCTCTCCTCGGAGCGAGAGGTGGGGGGGAGAGCATCTGTCATCCGTCATTAACTAGTCTAATCGGCCTAAACCACGACACTCCTGCTTCTCTCCTGATTTCTTTTAGGGCTGCTAAAGGATGTTTTTCAATAAAAGTTGTTTCCTATCTAACCCACTCTCTTCCTCATTAAATAAAGATATTACCAGTTACACTCAAAGTGACGTGTTAATGGCCCCTTCATGTTCTGTAAACTGCTTGCGACTCTAGCAATCTTAACTTTTACGGGTTTGAAAATACCCAGGGAGACGTTTTCTTTTGTGAACAATTCTTGAATGAACTTGAAATGAGTTTTCAATTGAAAACTGAAATTTCAGAAGGAAAAAGGTAAACATAGAAACTTGGCAGCCTGCAGTCAGCATCAGGAGGTTGGATGACCCATGGAACCTGATGATTAGGCATGACAAGGCTCACTGCAGTTATTAGTTCAAATCAAGCTCCTTTTACTGTTGAACAAGAATTGCAAACATATTACATTTGATTGATGAAGTCATGCACTATAGAGCATGTTGTGAGAATACATGGAGTATTCCAGTCAGGACCAGATATTTGCACTAAAATGATGTTAATATTAAAGGCAAAAAAACCCAAACAAACACAAAAGCACACAAACCCCTCTCACAGTGCAATTCACCAAGAACTACCTTTCTTTATCCCTACTCAGCTAACCATCTGAACAATAAACACATGAATAAGACTTACTGAACTCAGTGGGATTATTCATAGATGTTAATTTAGGCACAAATATAAAGTACACAGTTGGAATGGTGATTTGGAGCTAAAATGGAAACTCCCCTGGCTTCAGAGTTGCCGACCAAAGTGATGGCAAAAGGGTCAACTCTCACAAAGAAGAGGGGAGGAATGCTTTGTAAGCACTGGGCAGACAGTGGGCAGACAATAGAAACACAAAATTCCTCCAGGAAGTGTCTTGACAAAAGCTCCATTTTGCCTGTACTGACAAGCTTCCACGACTTAAGGAATCTGTTGTTGAGTCAACAGTTGATCTTGCTTGATGGAACTGGCAGGGTCCATTACAGTATCCAGCATAAAGGAAAAAGCAACTATACTGACCTCTCTCTTCAGTCTTGTGGCTTAACTCTTTTTCTTCCTCATCGCTGCTGGAGCTCTCTGTTTTTCCTTTCATTTGTTCCAGCTGATCCAAGTTAACCCGTCCAACCAGCTCAAAATTACGACTCACCTTAAAAGAAATGGTTTTGTCAACAATAACCACCATCATCAACTATTGAAAAAAGCAGCCCACCAACAAAGCTATAGGCTGAAATGGGAAATTTATCAAGCACCTAGTCAAATTAATACTCGTTTCCCTTCAAACACAATTACATTCACTGTTAATGATTCTTCTTTCCTTTTTTATACTAAATTTCTCCATTTTGCTTCTCATAATGATCCTATTATTTGAGAAGCTTCCCTCATTTTGAGGTATTGAAAGTAAAAAAATCCAAGCACTGCTAAGCACTCTGTGTATGGGAGCACCCAGCCAAACCGGTTTCAGAGCACAATAGGTGAGATGCAGGGAGTTGTCATCCGACTCAGCTTCATCTCTGCCTTGCCTTGCCTTGTCTATGCAGAGATAACTTGGGGGGAGCTGCAAAAACGGCTCAGCCTGGGATTGTCTCAAGATTGCATCACAATAAGAACCAAAACCGAATGGAGCCTTAACTCCCTTAACAAATAAAATGCCCTGAGTCCCATCCCACTTTGAGTGCTAGACATCACAAAATTGGCAACAGAGACTTAGCCATCACACCACCAGAGGTAAACATCCCAGATAGTGTAATCCACTCAGGCATAATCCTGCACCCCCACAGAATCAGGAAATATAAACCGCAAGGTTTGAGGAGGAAAATGGGGGGTAATCTTCCAACGATACAGCTGGCCTGTAGGAGATTCGTCCCCCCCTTGTCCAGGACGCTGTACAGGGTAACTTCCCAGGGATTGAGCGACCTTACCTGAGAGAAAGGGTAAGTGATAAAGAAACATACGTATGGTATATGCCATGCTATTAAGATCGTGATTTGTGCACTCTTTTAAGGTATTAATATCTAGCGCGCTTGTGGTTTGTGTTGTTACTTTTCGGGATCACTTGTAGGTTGCAATAGTGTATGCCGCGAATTGCTTTTAAATTGCAATAGTGTAATCGCCATTGTACACATAGAACTCGCAATAGTGACGTATTGGACCTGTGAGTGAAGTCCAAATAAATTGTTAATTTGAACCTCTCAGTGAAGTCCTTTTTCCCGTTTCGTCACTCTGTTGTATCTCCCCTTTCATGGGAGTGTAAAACTGATAGGATCAAGCATCACTATTGCACACCATCACTGCAGAAAAATCCTTTGTGACTGCTTTATTCAGCTTCATGTGTGAAAAGATGGGACCTGAGTGACCACTTTGACACACAGAGCCCAAGTCATTGACTGTTCTTATGGAGATTTAGGGGTGGGGGGACATGGAATGGGGGAATAGCTGCCCTGGTGTGGGTTCTCCACGGACTGGAATCCCTTTGAGGGTATCTGCTCCGCCATGGAGCACCTCCTACTCCTCTGTTGTTTCCCCCAATACCCTCCTCCTCTCAGTTTCCTCGTTCTCTCTGCGTTCCCACCTACTCTCTTCGTCATTTTCTGCCCTTTTTAAAATACGTTTTCACAGAGGCACCACCAGCTTCACTCACGGGCTCAGCTTTGGCCAGCGGTGGGTCCATTACTGAGCTGGCTGGAACCATCTCTGTCCGGCACAGGGCAGCCCCTGAACTCTCTCCACAGAGGCCACCCCGAAGCCTCCTCCCCCACTCCCGCTACAAAAACCTTGCCACATCCGCCCAATACACGCATATAACTTAAGACAGTACATATTGTAAGAAGAGATCAGGAGCTGCCCTGTGCCAGACAGAGCCAATTCTAGAAAGCTCCAAAACAGATACACAGCTGGCTAAAGCTGAGCCAGTCAGCGAAGCCAGTAGTGCCTCTATGATAACATATTTAAGAAAGGGTAAAGCACTGCATGGCAGTGTCAGGAGTGAGGAAAAAAAAAAAAAAGTGTGAGAAACAGCCCTGCAGACACCAAGGCCAGAGAAGAAGGAGGGGTAGGAGGTGCTCCAGGCACCTGAGCAGAGATTCCCCTGCGGCCCATGGAGACCCCACGCAGAAGCAGGTTCTCCAGACAGGAACTGCAACCCGTGGAGAGGATCCATGCTGGAGCAGTTCGTGAAGGACTGTGTGCCCTGTGGCAGGGACCCTACGCTGGAGCTGAGGAAAAGTGTGAGGAGGAAGGAGCGGCAGAGAGGAACTGTTATGAAATGACTGCAAGCCCTATTCCCCATATCCCCTGCGCCACTCGGGGTGGCCTGATGCACTCAGTCAGAAGGGTGGGGAATAGTGCTTCTTGGATCTCCTAGGCCCTTTGCTGTGGTCCCTGGGAGATGTGCAACATCTCAGATACCAGTTAAACCGTAGAAAGATTCTCAAGTAGCAATAAGGAGCAATAAAGGGAGACAAGCATACCAAGCCAATATAAGTTCACAGTGTTAATTTTTAAAATGCAGTCAGTTTTGCTAGTAGTTTTGACACTTATTTTGTCAATTGGGGGGGGGGGGGGGAACGGGACGGGACGGGACCGTTGTTCAGTCAACAAAGTGTGAACAAGTTTTTAGTGAGAATCAGGCAGCTCAGCTCCTGATAGTTGGATTCAATGAGCTCCCTCCTGACCAACTCACAAAAAAAATACTCTGTAAACATGCCTCAGTTCTAGAATTTTGCTACTCTCACAGCAACACAGTTGAAAACTACAGAAATCCAAAGCAGACAGAAGTCCGTGGAAAGCTTTCTAGTGACTTCTCCAAGCATGGATCAGGTCTGCACTCAGAAGGTTCCACACAAAGACCAAAGCAGCCTTAACTTAAGCAGTAAATATAACAAACTTCTGTCTTTCCCCTGTTAAATGTAAACTGGAATGTACTGACTTGTGTTATTAAAATATGCATGGCATGTCACTTTGCCCAAGTTGCCAGAGCAATCTTACACTTTGGAAGCTCCTGTGTCTTAGAGTGTCTGAATCACACAGCCTTAATGTTGTTTCATAACTTAAAAAAAAAAATACCTCACAATATACACAAATGCTTTTTTCAGATAATCATAGTCTACATTCAATAGTCACTGAATTCCGGTCAATCTCAACAGCTTTAGAAAACCACAATCTTGAATTTCTGAAAAAATATAGAACTTGAGAGAAATTGAAGTCCAGCACAGGAGCCTTCTCCAAATTTTGGAAAAAAACCTGCGGGTTGGCTATTTAGAGTGGACATGCAAATAAACTAGATATAGCATTTGCAAGAAGTAGATTGTTACAAATTAAATCCTTTTGGATGTTACCTTGTGCTCATCTCGAAGATGCGTGTCCAGCTCTTCTGTGTGTTTGGTCTCATAGTAGCAGAGTTGACATTTGTAAGGTTTAAGTTCATTGTGCTTCTCTATGTGTTGCTGCAAGCTCTCATCACTGGAGCAGGTAAAAGTACACTTATCACAGCGGAAAACAACTCCCTGCAAGTATTTTGACAGTTTGGAACGGCAAACTTCAATGGGAACAACCCGCTCTTCTGTGGGGAAAGGGGAACGTTTATTAAGTTTTAAGAAATAAAAAACATCAGGCAATGTGCCAACAGCTTGTAACGTACCACCCACGCAAGAAGCAGTATCTGCTATTTGTGTATGCAATCCATCTACCAAGTTAAAACTGGACCAATAAAGAAATACAAGAAAATTCCCTTTCTATACAGACAGAGTTAATCCTACATGACTACAAATGCAGGTGTCCTTGCAAATGTAACCACTCATTAGGTGAACAGGATGGGAAGAAGAAATTTGGGGCAGAGTGTTGGGGCAGATTTGTGAGACAGAGTAGCAGAACCTAGGAATATAAAAGCAGACATAAATCAATCAGACCAAGCTCCATTCTGGTTTAATACATGACAGAAGCCAGTAAAAGGTGCTAGAACTGTACTAAACAGGGAGCATGCAGGGTGATTCCCAATACATCACCCTCCCAGCTTCTGATGATCAGAGCTGGTATTCTCACCACCACATTTAATGCTACTCACTGTGGGAGTGAGAGGGTGTGTGCAGCACTATCTTCTCCTGAAGGTGGTTGTGCAGAGATCAGCCAAGGGCAGAAACTTTCAATACGCCCTCAGCTTTTTAATAGTTAAGATTCAAAATCCACACATACTTAATTTCATGCTTCCCACAATTCTGATTATGCATGTATTGAAAATGCTCTCACTGAATTATTAAACTCTCTATTTCCTTCCTCTCATGCAAAACACACACTTTTAATAGGGCAGCACAATTAATTTCAGTCTTTCTTATAGAGCCAGAATCCCGATGTGTGCAACATTCATCCACTGTGGTTCTCTGACCTGTGCATGCAGGGGAAATCCCAAACTTGACCTTTCAGCAGAGGATCACCAGATCTTCACTACAGCTTTTGTTACTCAACTGTCCTTTTGAAGTAGAACACTGAAATGTAGTACTATTATTCCTTGTGGACTGCAGATTAAAGGAAGAGTTTTATCTTCCTCGTGAAGATCATCATTAATGATATCTTAAAATAAACAAAATTAATCCCAGGCCTGATTCTTAGAGGGTAAACATGAAGGGTAGGGGACTTGTGTGCATTGACACATCTCTTATAATTTCTATAGGGAGGCAAGAACTACAGAATTTATCCATTTGTCTTTGGCCAATGCATAACCCTCACTGCTCATGAGCCTAATTTTTCACAGCCCACCTAAATATTCCACCCTCCTCAGTTTGTTCTCCTCCCCGTCCTCCCCTTTTTTTGAACATGGAAGTTCCTCAGAACTTTCTCTTTGTGCGCTTTAAAAAGTGGAAGTTTCCCCCAAAGCTATATCTGAGTGAGACCCTGAAAACTTGTTGCAAAAGAAGTTGTTGCAAAAAATGCTAAATTGTGTCCATTCAGGGTCAAGTGGGAAAAGGGTCAGGGGTGCACATGCTCTAAGAGATAACAGGAGTTAAAGCTGTGATTTTTGAATGCATAACAAGAATATTTTAAAAGGTATTTACAGCTCTGTGCAATTGAATTCACTGAAATAAGTAACTTGTTTTTAAAAGTGAAAAAAGTTCCAACAAAAAGTTTTTAAAAAAGAAACACTATTTAAAGCATTTGAAAAATTAGATTTTTCTCTAGCACATGACACATTTTAAAAAACACTAAAGCAGGGGATGGTATAAAAGGTTTTATCCACCACTTTGGAGCAATGCACCATCCTAATTCGTATCAGTAAAACCCATTAGGTTACTGATAAAAACCCATTAGTTTACTGATAGGGGAGGGACTCTTTATCAGGGAGTGTAGTGATAGGACGAGGGGTAATGGTTTTAAACTGAAAGAGGGGAGATTTATGTTAGATATCAGGAAGAAATTCTTTAGTGTGAGTGTGGTGAGGCACTGGAACAGGTTGCCCGGACAACTTGTGGATGCCCCATCCCTGGAGGTGTTCAAGGCCAGGCTGGATGGGGCTTTGAGCAACCTGGTCTAGTGGGAGGTGTCCCTGCCCATGGCAGGGGGGGTTGAAACTAGATGATCTTTAAGGTCCCTTCCAACCTAAGCCATTCTATGATTCTATGATTATCTCACTGACAATCACCACACACACACACTTGCCAAATCACTGGCAACACAACATAGACCGACTTCTCAGCCTGGTTTTGGACTTGCCTTATCACCATGGACCTCCTTGGCAATCACTGGATATGGTTCTGACCTGTGGTTTAACTTCCTGGCTTGATCTTGGATCTGTATCATTGCTGCAAATTTGCCTGATGATCTGGACTCTTGGTAGAGCCTGGCCATCATCTCTGGGTCTGCCCTGCTTGCCTTGCTCAGGTAATGTGGGGCTGGGCCCTGGCCAGCAAGGCTCCACCCCTACTGTCCATGTTATCCTCCTCTACTCCCTGGACCTTGTGGAGCAGCTGGCCCTTGCTGCTCCGTGACACTAATGACTTAAAACGTAAACGTGCATGTATTCATGTCAGTGAGCTTTATCCAAACAACTTAAAAATTGCAAAGTGATCTGAATTTAAAACATCATATTTAGCAAGATGATGATCTAATAATCTCTGACCACTTTAATAGCTGGCTCTCATCACCCCCACCCCCCATCCCCCACCCCCCTCTATATTTTGGCTATTCATTTATACACTTATTGTATCTGAGCAACTGGCAAAATTGCAACAAATGGTTAGTCCTATCCAGAAATTGCGAAACTTAGCTTTGGCTTCTGTACACAAAGTTCATTAAAGTTCAGCAGTGCCCACAAAGGCTACTATGCGCCGTAAAATGATGACATGCTGTGGAACAGTTTAGCGAAAGGACTAAGGGGACCTCTGCCCCACCCCCACCCCCCAGCATCATCTCTGAATAAATTTAATCACTGCTTTAGACTGAAACATTTGGGCTATTTGTAATACAGATCTGAGATTAAATAGAAAAGCAATTAATATGCTAAATATTTATAGTATGTAAAGTCAAAGCAGGCATATGTTTTGCTCACAACATGGGAAAAAAAAAGGTTAACACTCCAAAGCCCTTGTATATGAAAGTTTACTATTCCAGAGAAACAGATGACAATTCTATGAAATGGAAGGACAAAACAATTATTTATACAAAGAAAAAAAAAGTTAAATAATTACTAAAACCCAAATGCCTTGAGGATTATAAACAAGGAGCCCTACTATAGATCTTGGTGGGTTGCGTTCAGTGCTGGAAAGATATCAAGGCATTGTGGTGGTGTAACCTCCCTCTCCCCTTCAGGCCACTTGGTACTTGGCATGATCTCCCTCCCAGCCTGAGCCGCAGAACAACACAATGGACCAGAACATAACATAATGGTCTAACATGAAAGAAAGAAAAGGTAGAGAGCAACAGACCAAGAACACAATCGTCTGCCTGGTCCCCATGGCGCCTACTGCTTGGAGATAATAACTATAATCGATCACTCCTGACACCATATGGATCGTGGCCACAGAGGGGGGGGATACCAGGACCCCAAGATCTAGCAAGCTCTGGGGTTGCATAACTATCATCCGAGTTGGGCCGGAGTGGAAAAGTACCCAGCCAAAGTCAATTGTCTCGGATCCTATAAGTAGCGATTCTAGTAAAGACCCTTTGAGCTCTTCTGGATCGCAGTGGGCTGTGGCCAGTAACTCCCCTGAGCTGAGATACCTCTCAGGCTGACACCTTGAGGCCAGGGCAGGAGAAGACCCTTCTCAAGCCTCAACTATCACCCATTGAGGAACACCAATGCATCGTGAGTATTTACCCTAAGTCTGAGAAAGGGCAATTTTAACTATAGGCTAGTCTCTCTCATCCATCTCTCCGCCTATATGTTGTGAGATACACATTAGCTTTATGGATGTGGATGCTCTTTGTCCATCCGTTAACGTGTAGGACCTAAAAGCGGCACCTTTTGGCTCGCTAGCATTGCCTGCTATTAAGAAATTCCCGATCGGAGACCTGTATGTGTGTGTGCGCGCACGCTTATATGTTTTGCTTAGGTATATACATGTATATGTATTAACCCGTGATTTATACCTCTAGTCATCCATATATGTATTGATTTGGGATACCTTCTAGTGAGTGAGTGTGAATCTTGCCATCTTCAAATCTGTAACTAAGTCGCTGTTCAATTGTTTACTCACTTTGTAAACCCCTAAACCGGTTAACGATTAAGTAAGTGCTGCTAAAAATTCAACCTCTCGATCTACCTTATATGATTAATAAATTTTGAATAGCTGCTAAATCATAACCGTGTCAAATATTTTAATCCGCGACAGGCACTTCATGATGGGAAAATTTGCTGGAAAGGATAATAAAAGCTAATTGCACTGCCTGGACTAAATGAAAGGCCAACAGCTCTGCTGGGCATGGAGCAGGAGTTCAGTCTCCATCACGGAACTTTCAAGAGCTCACAAGATTTGCCTGTTATGAAAGCCAAGAGGAATTCAAGAGCCAAATCTCTTCTCATTGTTTGCCTGTAAAGTGGCTACTGAGTCTGTAATTTCCATACTCACTCCCTGCTTCAGCCCACAAAGGATGAATTGTGCTTGACCAACTGGACTGCCTTCTATGATGAAATAACTTGCTCGGTGGATGAGAGGAGAACTGTGGACATCATCTACCTTGATTTTTAGCACGGTCTTTGACATAGTCTCCAACAACACCCTTGTTGACAAGCTGGCAAGATTTGGACTGGAAAGATGGACCACAGGATGAGTAGAAAACTGGCTAAACTGAGCCATTGACTACCCCCTTTTGAGGTAAGAAAAGTCAGCCTGTCAGCTAGTCACAAGTGGATTTCCTCAGACGTTGATTCTGGATCTGGTACTATTCAATATCTTTATAAATGATCTGTATGACAGTACTGAATACACCCTCACCAAGCTTGCAGATGACACCAAACCGGGTGGGGAGAGGTAGATACACCAGAAGGAAGAGCAACCTTACGGAGACCTCGACTGGCTGGAAGACTGGGCCAACAGGAACGGATTGAGATAAACAAAGATAAATGTCTAGTCCTGCACCTGGAACAGAATAATCCCAAGCAGCAGTACAGGCTGGGGTCTAACTGGCTGGGGTGGAGCTCTGCTGTAAAGTACTTGGGGATCCTGGTGGGCAGCAAGCTGAATATAAGACAGCAATGTGCTGTGGTAACAACGAAGGCAAACCAATCCCTAAAAGGTAGTTATAGAGAAGATGGAGGTACTCCCTACATAAGGATGTGTGGTGACAGGACAAGAGGCAATGGGCACAAGTTGCTTCGGGGCAATTCCATCTGGATATAAGAAGAAGATTCTTCACCATGAAAACAATTAAACATTGGAACAGGTTATCCAGAGAAGTGGTGGAATCTCCCTTGCTGGAAATATTCAAGACGGCTTGACAGGGCCCTGGATAACCTAATCTAAGGTCCTGCTTCCAACAGATGGTTGGACCAGATGATCTCCAGAAGTCCTTTCCAATGTAGACTTTTCTATGATTCTATGAATCAAAGTTAAATCGCTCTGGGGAACTGATTGAGCAGAGCAGGTGACACATGATAGAAGGCTCTCAGTGGCAAACTGGCAACATCCTGCTGGCCATAACGCTTAATAATGTTGTAGCTTGGTAAGAATCAACTTCTGTAGCTATTCACCAAGAGGCAAATAGTCTTCATTTCAACTGCATGCTGCCAAATCAGGGACTTGAGATGCCACCATTTTGAAAGCTATAATGTAAGTTAGAGCTCTATAACTGTTTTCTCCCTTTGCTGGAGGGTTTTTTGCATAGGAGAGAAATTAATACAGAAAATGGATGAAAACCTTCAATCTTCTGACTTTATAACAATGTACTGCTTCCTCTACCTGGAGAACAAATGTGCTTAGACCACAGCTTGATACTGTCCTTATTTTATCAATCCAAATGGCTACAAGTAAGGAAGGCTATCTGAGACTGTGCAACATCCCTCAGTCCTGTCTGCGCAGCAGCACCTTCTTTCTGTGCACATTAAACCCCATCAAAATCCTCTGCTTTACCTGCCACAATTAGACACAACAATAGGTTTTAATCCGGATATATACACCAGAAAGAAAAAAATTAAGGACGGACCTTAATTCCTTTAGTCTGGGTGCTGCATGCCTGAGAAAAATCCTTGCCCTTCCCTCAGGGGCCTATAAAACTCTTTAAAGAGTGTTTATGATAGCAAGCACTTTACAAACACATAGGAAACAACCTTGTCCTAGGTCCGAGTTGTAAATTAGTCTAACTCTTGCTAAAAAGGTATTTGATGACTGTTGACCTCTCTAGAAGAAAAGCTTAAAAAGAATTTTAAATCTGTCCCACTTCTACATTGGTAAACTTTATATTTCGCAGAAAAGAAGTAAGATGTACTTAGTCCTGATCTATTCAACATATCTGAGCTCACATACAGAGAAAAAACTTAATGGATCAATCTGAAAGAGTGGTGTTCTGTTCAGCATTCTCTTTGTCAGATATCAGATATCTATATACAGGGACATCTTTACCTCTGTGCAGAACTATATGATCAATCATGTTATGCTTGTATTTGGTGTGATATAGGCAAAGAGGACAACGAAGGTCTTTAGGTCCTTCCTCAGGAACTGCCGAATGTCCAGCTTCCACGTGCATAGTAAAAGCAGATCTGTGAAATGGGAGGGAAACATGGAAGCAGTCAGAAGAGGTGTGTACGGAACACTGAAGTGTCACAGCTCTATTACAGAAGTGTTGTATACAATGGTACAGATACCACTCAGCCTTCTCTTCATAAAGTCACATGGCATTTCAGCAGGACTACTCAAATGGCTATCACATGAGCATAGGTATTTGCAGGCTCATATCCCTAAGTAAATGAACACACATTCTGCACAAGATATCATTTTGCAGTGATTGCTCTATAGTCACATTGCTGTAGTTAAGATGGCAAAAGTATTTCCGACTTCTGTGCTTGCTATTTGCTTGCCTTTGGCAAAGAGAGACATTTTAGCAAGTTGAGTAAAATCCTTTCAACCATCCTAGACTTTGAAGGGTGAAAAAAACTTATTTCTGATGGCAAAAAATAAATAAATCCTCAACAACCTCTCTTTTTGTAGGACTAGGCCCACAACAGCTGAAATGTTCAGATTCGAGATAGGAAATAGACTTGCGTCTAACAGTAAATTTGACACCAAGTTGATAAGTTTGAAAGTCTGAATTATGAGGACCTGAAAATGCAAGACTGAGAATATTCCACAAATGAACAGTACTTTTGCACAACAAATCTCATACCATTAGCTGCATACTTAAAAAATAAGAGAGGAAAAAAAATGTAAAAAATACACGCAGAGGAAATTAACTATGCATCTATCAAGCCACAAGGTCAAGTACTAAAATGAGAGGTGTTTGCAAACTTGGGGGAATTAGATATTTTTTTTTTCCTGGGGTAGTGCTAAAGCTTGCAAGAGCGAAGCTGCTGGCTGCATTAAATTACAAAATTTAAAGGCCCTTTGAAAGTTCTCCAAGTCTGTTAGCTTGAACGCAAAACTTACAAACACAACTGGCTTTGGGCCTGATCCAATGGTCATTGAAGCCAACAGGTAAGTTTTTATCAACTTCAGTGGATGCTTTTGTGTGTTTAATTGTCTATGGCGACTGGAAGTTGCTTTTTTTTAAAGAGAGCTCACGTGTGTATGTTGTACATTTAAGGAGGAAAGACTTAATCCCAGAAAGTTTGAGACACCACAATAAAGAACACAACTCTATGTAACTATGAAAATATGTAATTACAGCTCGATTTAAGGCAATTTTGTTTAATCCCGGTAGGAGAAAAGGGCAACAGGGAAATGTGAAAAGATACATTGGACCTGTCAAGAGTTGGAAATGCTTAAAACAAATAATAATCTGGAGCAGCGATAGTAATAGTAATCTGGAATTAAACAGCAAGTTATGCCATGTAACCAGCAAGGAGCTGAAGCAACAAAGCCTGATCCCTTATGGATGTATAGCTTGAGGCTGCTCTTGTACGAGGTCTCTCATGTCTAATGTCCAGCATACAGCTAGACACATACACAATACAATGGTGGAGTTCCCCAGGGCTCAATTTTATGGTCAGTTCTCATCAGTGTTTTTATAAATGACCTGGACACGGGAGTTGAGTGCGCACTAAGTAAATTTGCCAGCAATACTAAATTAGGAGGAGCTGTTGATTCCTTCGAGGGTAGGGAGACCTTACAAAGAGATCTTGATAGATTAGAGCACCGGGCAATCACCAACTGTATGAAATTTAACAAGGACAAATGCTGGATTCTGCACCTGAGACAGTGCAATCCTGCATGTATGTATAGATTGGGGGATAAGAGGTTGGAGTGCAGCTGTGCAGAAAGGGATCTGGGGATTTTGGTTGATGGTAAGCTCAATATGAGTCAACAATGTGCCCTGGCAGCCAAAAGGGCCAACTGTATCCTGGGGTGCATTAAGCACAGTACAGCTAACCAATTGAAAGAAGTGATTGTCTCACTGTACTCAGCATTGGTGCAGCCTCACCTCGAGTACTGTGTGCAGTTATGGGGTTCACAATATAAGAATAATATAAAAATATTAGAATGTGTCCAAAGGAGGGCAACAAAGATGGTGAAAGGACTAGGGGGCATGACTTATTGGGAGAGGGTGAGGATACTAGGTTTGTTCAGTTTAGAGGAGACTGAGGGGTGACCTCATTGCTGTTTACAATTTCCTCATGAGGGGGAGCAGAGAGGGAGGTGCTGATCTCTTCTCGGTGGTGTCTGGTGATAGGACACGAGGGCTTAAAGCTGAAGCAGGGGAAGTTCAGATTGGATATTGCTCCCCAGGGAAGTGGTCATGGCCCCAAGTCCACCGGTGTTCAAGAAGCATTTGGACAACGCTCTTAGATATATGGTTGAACTTTTAGGTTGTCCTGTGTGGAGTCAGGAGTTGGACTCGATGATCCTCGTGGATCCCTTCCAACTCAGGATAATCTATGATTCTGTGATTCTAATAGAAAAGGTTGAGCATAATTCTTCAACAGAACCTCTCTCCTTTACCCAACCACGCTATCTATTTTCACAAATCTCTTAAGGACATAATAGCTTTGAGACCTTGAATGTCAGCTAAGGGGGCTATGACCGAGGGTTCAAAATATCAGAAGGAAACTGAGAAACAGTACAACTGCATAAATCTTTTTTTCCTTAGGGAACATGGCTAAACACACACACACGTGAAACTTTAAATTTTGCAATGGTTAATTGGATTTGCTGAAATGTTTCTATATGCTATCAGGCACTTTGGAGTATGCTTTATATTTCAGCCAGATAAATTGCAGGGGGGGTGTGTGTGGGGGGGTGTTGGGATTATGAGAGCTTTCTTCATAGAGGGAATAGAAATTCTGTAACCTACCTAGAACATTTGACTGCCCCATGCCTCATGCTAATTGTTCCAAAAATATGCCTTATACTCCTCATACTCGATGGTGAGGACCAGCATCTAATTACAAATTGTGAGGGGGGAAAATCCCCCACTCCTTGTACTATTTACTGTAGTGGGTACCACCTACTGCAAATGCTTTTCTCTTCAACAGATGGTACAGGCTGTTGTAGGAATGAAGAAAAACAATTATATGGATGCTGCTATGATCTGGTATGGCGTTTCCCATGTTTCCCTTCCTGGTCACCACACCTGGTGTGTCTTAGCTACAGCCAGTTCTCACAAAGATTTCAGAAGTCTTCTGAAGTGCTAAAAAAAAAAAAATCCCATTAGAAGTTCAGTTTATTTATTTTGCCCAATACTTACTTAAAGCCTGTATAAAAGGAACAATCTTTGCACTTGAACAGTTTCTTCCCTCCGTGCTTGTCACGGTAATGACGTCGAATGCTCTGTATGTAACCCGAGGAGAATTCACAAAATTCACAGTTAAGGATAGCTTCTGTTTTTTCCACTCCCGCAGCACTCCCAGAAAGTGGGATTCGGCTGAAGTTATTGTTCCTGGCCAGAGCTGCAGACTGGTAGTGGTTCAACTGTTGCTGAACATCAGGAGGTTCCGAGTATGAAGAGTCTATAAAGAAAGAGAGAGACAAGTTGTCATTCCAGGTGGCTCAATAAAATTTAAAAAGATTCCAGGCCTGCTCCAGCAGGCAGCCTTCTGAAGAGATAAGAGGATTACCATTTCTTCATCTAACCTGATTTGTATTCTACAATGTAAAAGGTGGTCAATTGAGATTAGGCTTTTAAAATCTGATCTGGGGAGGGATAAATATACAAGAGTAACCTATTAAAGACAGAAAGAAAAAGGAAATGGATACAATATTTCCCTCCCCCTTATACAACCCAACAAAAGGCTGTCACACCATTTTAAAGATATTTAAAAAAACACATAGACTGGATATGTTTCGGCACACAGAGTGAAAGCTAGAATACTTTATTAAAAAAAAAAAGGAGGGGAGTCTTGGAAGTTCAGCTACTTTGTCCTATATAATCCACAACTGCCCATGAATGGTACAAATGAAAGCAGACAAAGCACAGATGAATTTCAGTGTGACATAACTGAAAAAATAACAAAAGGCTCTTTTCTTAAACTTTTTGAAAAGGAAAACAAAAGATGATTAAAAAAAAAAAGTCAGAACACAAAGCATATCATCCACCTCCCATTTTGATGGGTGATTCATTTCCAAAGTATAATTCCCTGAGGTTGTGTACGTATTGAAAGGCTGAGGGACTTGGGTCTTTTTAGCCTAGAGAAGACTGAGGGGGGATCTGATCAAAGCCTATAAATACTTAAAGGGTGGGTGTCAAAAGGATGGGGCCAGTCTTTTTTCAGTGGTGCCCAGTGACAAAACAAGAGGTAACGGGCACAAGCTTGAACATAGGATGTTCCATCTAAACATGAGGAGGAACTTTTTTACTTTGAGGGTGGCAGAACACTGGAACAGGCTGCCCAGGGACAGCAGACAACGAACGGAGCTGACGACGAGCCTCAGCAGAATTTCGGTGATCAGTTCCCTTCAACGGCTGCCAGCACTGGACGACTGATTGGGTACCTGAGACTTGTTCAGGAGACAGACAAGCAACGTACCGCAGGGGTCCGTGAAGAGGTCTGCGGGGAGAGACCATTGAAAATCTCACCGGTGAGTATGATGGGAAACTCAGGGAGTAAAGGAGGGAGGACACCCAGGGAGGGCAGTAAGGGAAAGTCGGGAAAGGGTCTTGACAACTGGGATGACAATCTCGAAATACCCCCGGAAAGTCCCTTGGGGAGAATGTTAAGATCTTGGGGAGATCTACACATTCACCCAGAAATAACTATGGAAACCATGGTAAAGTATTGTTATTTTATCTGGCCCGAACATAATTTGCAAAAAGGTTTTAGATGGCCTCCTCTTGGGTCAGATGATGCTACTCTTTGTCAGTTTTTATGCTTATACTTGAACAACACTGAGAAAGGACTTCTTGAAAAAGAATGTGGGGAAATATGGTTAAGAGCGCCACCAACAGGAATTTGTGTAGTCAGAGGCAGAAGAAATAAATGAGAGTCGGAAAATGGGGAGAGAAATGGAACAGAGAAGGAGACGTGGGGTGTTAGGATTGGCAGAACAGGCCTTTGGGCAAGTTGGTTAGAAAGGCGCAGCAGGTGAAGAAAGGGCAAAGACGAAGGCAAGAGGGATGGCACAGCTTTTACAGACTCCAAAGGGAAAAATGCAGGGACCCCCAGGATCGAAGGGGAGGGGGCAACCACCAGGATTTAACAGAAACGTGTCTTCCTCGGTGGGGAGGGGTCAGCCCAGGCCTCTGTTGGGAAGAAATCAGTGTGCTATTTGCAAGAAAGAAGGACATTGGAAGAGAGAGTGTCCGCGGAGGCAGGTGGATCCTAATGAGGAGGAAGTCCACTGGTTGATGGAAATGGATTGTTGGGGGTGTCAGTAACTTCTTTACTTTGAGGGTGGCAGAGCACTGGAATAGGCTGCCCAGAGAGGTGGTGGAGTCTCCATCTCTGGAGACGTTTAAAACCCGCCTGGACACGTTCCTGTGGAACCTGCTCTAGGAGGACCTGCTTTGGCAGGGGGGTTGGACTAGATGATCTCCGGAGGTCCCTTCCAACCCCATATCATTCTGTGATTCAGTCTGTGATTCTGTATAAATTCTCTAAAACACATACTTGTTGGAAATTAATACCATCCATTCTAACCAATTAATAAAGAGAAACAAAAGGCAAACAGGCCTGTACAGCACTCAGACTTCATTTGTCTTCCAGAGAGTAAAATGGTTGCTTTCTTTTCTCACTACCATATAGATAGTTATATACGCTTTAGAAATGAAAACCAAACCAACAGCAACAACAAAAAATACCAAACAAAACCAAAACATAGGGAGGAAAATGTCTCCAGGCTCCCCAGCTTCATCATCAGATGTACAGCAGAGACGTGAAAGCTTCTGGTAAATTGATTCAAGTTTTTTTGTTTTGTTTCTTCTGAGTCGCATGAGCAGAAACTGGATCATAGTATATTTATCCTCTTTGTTCTCATTACTTCTACAGCAGGTTTGCTCACCCCAGACGGTTCACAATGAGTTCTACCAATTCAAATCTTAAGGCCTTGTGTCACTCATAGCTGCTTCCAGCCTGCCATAAGGCAAATTAAAGCAACTGTGGGAAAGAAAAAACCCACACTTCACACCAAAATTTTATCCAATAAAAGAAGTACATGGCACTCCTGCTCAAACATATTTAAGAAATACACAGGCAGCCAGTGGTGGCTGGAGAGGCACTTTGTGTGTGGGGGTGGTACATACACCTCTGAAGGTAATGCAGCCTGTGGGCAACCCATGCTGGAGCAGGCAGACAAGGCAGAAACCGTTACACATATCACCTCAACCTTTTACACCACCCATTTTCTTATTAGAGGAATTTTTGACAGACTGAGTGTAACTTGTGAAAATAAGGGAAGATGAGACTTGGGAGGGGAGAGGATAGGTGTTTGTTTGTTTGTTTGTTTGTCTAATTGTCTTCTTTTTTTCCTCAGTGCCCAAATCAGTGATGGGAGGTTTGTGCTGGTTAGCAATAAATTAACACAAGCAAAATTCCCCAACTTTAAACTGTTTTGCCCACGACAGTAATTAGCAGAGAATGTGGGCAACACCAGGAACTGTCATGGGCTGGATCTAGAATAACTGGAATGATTTTGAATCTCCAGAAGGAGCCTTGATTCTGTTATTGGGAAATTGTGGTGGCGTACTGTGGTGTGAGTGGCGGGCCCGTTATGTGTTTTGGGGGGGATGAGCGTGAACATTGAATAGTTGTGAAAAGAAGGGTCCAAAGGGACCCAAGAAAATGGTACTGGGATGGAAAGATGATTGGAAGGAGATGAGATGGTGCTTGCTTCAAGCCCATGTTTTAGTTGCTTGGAACCTGGACCACCTCCCAGTACAGATTCCAAGAAAATTAGCCTGGGCCTTGCAGAGAAGAGGATACATATAAAACACTAGGAGAGAGATGTGCTGCTTTCTGTGAAGGTATGCCAGCACATGTTGTAGGTAAGCTTTAAGCGGAGCTCAAAAAATATTTGCAACAGAGGTTGCAAATCAAGCTGATATTCTCTCCCAGAGTAATGGCTTGCTAAAGGAAGCAGTAATAAATGCTCAGTGCGAAAGGAAGAGCCTTAATCAGACTTTAGTAGCTAGTGGCACTAATTAGCCAGATTAAATACTATGCACTGAGCCACTACAGGAACAGTCAGCGAGCACAAAATGTCTGGTGTGACTGCTATTGACTAGACTGGGATCCTGAAACCTGGGATGATGATATTTGGGACTCTAATGATGAATTAATAACAGAAGTCTATCAGGCAGCCCCTAGTTACTGTAATTAAGTAGACCTATGCAAACAGGGGCATTGTTCCCCAGAACATGATCACTCAACAGGTTCTTTACTCAGAGAAAGATTAAGGCTATGTGGGAAACTTACCATCAACACCCTCAGGAAACTGCCTTGCAGTGGCTATGGAGGTGCTGGGAAACCAGAGGAGGTGGAATACAGCTGATGGCTCAGCAGAGCAAAGCTCTTGGGGTTTGGGTCCTATGCCACTTATAAACGCTGCCCTATATAATGGGGGTGGATTTGGGGATCAGCTGACAGAGGGATATGTTAAGAAATGGTCTGATCTTACTGATCCTAAAAATAAGATATCCCTGTGGAGGGACTGGGAAGAAGGAAGTAATCTACTGCAGTTGCTTTGGTTGATGGAATGTGTTCACGGGAGGGAGGGATGTGGCCACTGATGCCATGGCCCAATAGCTCTGATGGTTAGACAGAGTTGTTAATGCCCTTCTGGTATCACCTGACAGCTCGGTGGAATGCCCTGTTGATCAATGAGTGATCTGTATGTACTGTATTAGGAAGAGCATTGTTGGTAATGCTAAAGTCCAGTGGTCTGGTTGACCTTGGAAAAACCATCAGGAAGATATGGGAATTCTCCATGCTCCTGCCCTATACACTAGGACTTGTGGATGGTCCTGAAGCAAAAGGGGGAGAATATGACTAAGTGGGATGAAAGAAACCCATTCGATATCTAGCACTGTGAGTCAAGGAATTGCTAGTGCAAGGTAAAGGTCAGAACTCAGTTAAACCACTGTCTCCTCCTGCTCTGACCTCCAGCCCACATACTGTTTGGGTAGCTGAATTGAATTTACTGTGTTATAGAGGCCTCACCACTGGCCTGGCAGCAAATGGGGATAACTGAATCTATTGGACTATCTGGGTACCTCAACAGTATTATGCCCTAGCACACGTTGCCCTCATCATGCAAAAACCCTGAGTTTTTATATATGCACATCCCTGGTTATAGACAATTGACCAAATCTTTATCTCAAGTAACCTGGAAAGAGTTGATTTGAACAGGCAGAGAAACAGCAGCAAGCTTTTGAGCAGATCAACCAGGAAATAGCCCATGCAATGGCATTAGGACATATCTGGGAAGGTAGTGATGCAAAACATTTGTTATATACCAGTGCAGGAAAAAACAGCATCATATGGAGCTTGTGGCAATGAGCCCCTCGAGATGGGAGGGTGGCCATTGGGATTCTGGAGCCAGAGTTACAAAGGGTTAGAAAATAATTATATCCCTCTGGAATAAGAAGTCCTAGCTGGAGGTGTTCTGAGTGCCACTGAAGTATTAGGCACAGAGCAGGCACTGTGGTTATGCCCCAGACTGCTGGCCCTGAATTTTATGTTCAAGTATTCAAAATCCAATGGGGAAAGAACTACCACTGCTATGTGGCAAAAATGGGTCCTGGCTCTTACCCAGTAGGCACATACTGGTTCAGGCTCCAGACCAGGATTAATTCAGCTTGTTAGTCAGTGGCCAGCAAATCAACAGTAGAAGGAACAGTGAACTTGGACAGTTGATGCCCCAGGATATGATGAAGTAAGTGCAAAAAATAAATGATGGAGTTCATTTATTGACAAATCTTGTAACATCACAGCAGGAAATAGGAGATGACAAGCCACTTCCTGGAACCCCTCCACAGAAGTTGCAACTTGCAAAGGGACAGGATGCTCCAATCAGTTTGCAGAGGTAACAGTGCAAACAGTGGGGACCCCCAGCCCTGCACCCAGACTGCATAATGTGCAGCTGGATCTGCTACATTGACCCATCCAACTTCCTACTGGTTCATGCAGGATCATGCTGTCCCCCCTGTGGAACAGGGAGGTCATGTTAGAAACCATTATGCTGACCCACCCAGCTTCTCCCCTGGACTATGTTGTCCCTCCCATGGAACAGGGAAGTCATATCACTTGTTAACATTAATTCTATCTGTGCTTTAGTATCTGAGCCCATTTAGTCTCCACACTGTCAATTCGGTCTCAAACTGCAACAATGAAATACTGCAGTTTGCTGGTATGCTTACTGGAAAGCCAAAGGAAGTCTTAGCGGCTCAGTAAGGGGTGGAGAGAGACAATATATCCAGAAGTGCCTAAAAAGCAATTTTGCCATTCTGAAAAATTTATCCAGTGTATAGGCACAATGACGCACACAAACTGTCTACCAACTCTGCTGAAAGTCATCATCTCTTTCAAAAAAGCCTACATACATGAAAGGAACTCATGGTCTCCACTATAATGGAACACAGAAAATGTTGGTTTCATACACACCTGGATACCATAGGTCCATACACAGGGAAAAATTTATAATGAACCCCCCCTGCTAAAGCAAAATGAACATTCAAGTTTTATATGCTACATAGAAACTATGAAATGTGTGTCAGTCTTAACAGTAGAGAAACCATGATACTTTCAAAAAGAAAAAAATATTTAAAATTAAGGTTCTCATTCACAGAATCACAGAATCACATGGGGTTGGAAGGGACCTCTGGAGATCATCTAGTCCAACCCCCCTGCCAAAGCAGGTACACCTAGAGCAGGTTACACAGGAACTTGTCCAGGCGGGTTTTGAATGTCTCCAGAGAAGGAGACTCCACCACCTCCCTGAGCAGCCTATTCCAGTGTTCTGCCACCCTCAAAGTAAAGAAGTTCCTCCTCATGTTTAGATGGAACTTCTTATGTACAAATTTGTGCCTGTTTCCTCTTGTCCTGTCACTGGGCACCACTGAAAAAAGACTGGCCCTGTCCTCTTGACACCCACCCTTTAAGTATTTATAAGCATTGATCAGATCCCCCCTCAGCCTTCTCTTCTCCAGACTAAAAAGACCCAAGTCCCTCAGCCTTTCCTCATAAGAGAGATGCTCCAGGCCCCTAATCATCTTTGTGGTCCTCTGCTGTACCCTCTCCAGCAGTTCCCTGTCCTTCTTGAACTGGGGAGCCCAGAACTGGACACAGAATGCCAGATGGGGCCTCACCAGGGCAGAGTAGAGGGGCAGGATAACCTCCCTCGAACTGCTGTCCACACTCTTCTAGATGCACCCCAGGATGCCATTGGCCTTCTTGGCCACAAGGGCACATTGCTGGCTCATGGTCATCCTATTATCCACCAGGACTCCCAGGTCTTTCTCCTCAGAGGTGCTCTCCAGAAAGTCAGCCCCCAATCTCTACTGGTGCATGGGGTTATTCCTCCCCAGGTGCAGCACCCTACACTTGCCCTTGTTGAACTTCATTAGGTTCCTCTCTGCCCAAATCCTCAGCCTGTCCAGGTCGCACTGTATGGCGGCACAGCCTTCTGGTGTGTCAGCCACCCCTCCCAGTTTTGTATCATCAGCAAACTTGCTGAGGGTACACTCCATCCCCTCATCCAGGTCACTGATGAATATATTGAAGAGGACTGGACCCAGTACTGACCCCTGGGGAACTCCACTTGTTACAGACCTCCAACAAGACTCTGTGCCACTAATGATGACACTCTGAGCTCTGTCTTTCAGCCAGTTTTCAATCCACCTCACTGTCCATTCTTCTAATCCACACTTCCTAAGCTTACCTATGAGGATGCTGTGGGAGACTGTGTCAAAAGCCTTGCTGAAGTCAAGGTAGACAACATCCACTGCCCTCCCCCTCATCTATCCAACCAGTCATGCCATCATAGAAGGCTATCAGGTTAGTCAGATGTGATTTCCCCTTGGTGAATCCATGTTGACTACTTCTGATAGCTTTCTTTTCCTTCATATGCTTTGAGATGATGCCCAGAATGAGCCATTCCATCACCTTTCCAGGGATGGAGGTGAGGCTGGCTGGCCTGTACCTCCTTCTTGCCCTTTTTCAAGACTGGGATGACATTGGCTTTCCTCCAGCCCTCAGGCACCTTGCCTGTTCTCCAGGACCTTTCAAAGAGGATGGAGAGCAGCCCAGCAATGACTTCTGCCAGCTCCCTCAGCACTCACAGGTGCATCCCATCACAACCCATGGACTTGCGGATATCCAGTGTACTTAACTGTTCCCTAACTTGGTCTTCCTCAACTAAGGGGAAGTCTTCTTTCGTCCAGACTTTCTCTGATTCCTCCAAAGTCGGTGGCTCCTGAGGGCTGGCCTGAGCAGTAAAGACTGAAGCAAAGAAGGCATTCAGCAACTCCGCCTTCTCTGCATCCTCCGTCACCGTGGCACCTGTCTCATTCAACAGTGGGCCCACATTTTCTCTCGTTTTCCTTTTGCTTCCAATATACTTGAAAAAACCCTTCTTGTTGACTTTGACATCCCTTGCCAAGTTTAATTCCAAGGAGGCCTTGGCTTTCCTCATTTCTTCCCTGCATACTCTGACAGCATTCTTGTAATCTTCCCAAGTGGTCAGTCCCTTCTGTAAACTTCCTTCTTCCTCTTGAGTTTTTTCAGAAGCTCCCTGCTCAGCCACGCAGGTCTCCTGCTTCCCTTGCCTGATTTCTTGCTCTTAGGGATGCACCAATCCTGAGCTTGGAGAAAACGATGTTTGAATATCAGCCAGCTCTCATGAGCCCCCCCACCTTCCAGAGCCCTAACCCATGGGATATCTCCAAGCAGTTTCTTGAAGAGGCTGAAGTTAGCCCTCCTGAAATCCAAGGTTTCAGTCCTACTTGTAGTTTTGCGCGTACTACCCACGATCCTGAACTCTATCTTTTCATGGTCACTGCAGCCAAGGCTGCCCCCAACCTTAATGTCCTCCACCAGTCCCTCTTTGTTTGTTTGTCAGTACTAGGTCCAGTAGCGCCTCCCTCCTTGTTGGCTCCTCCACCACCTGAGTCAAGAAGTTATCATCAATACACTGGAGGAACCTCCTGGACTGTGCATGCCTGGCTGTGTAGCCTTCCCAGCAGATATCAGGGTGATTGAAGTCCCCCATGAGAACCAAGGCCTGTGACTCTGAGGCTACTTTGAGCTGACTGTAAAAGGCCTCATCAACTTCCCCATCCTGGTCAGGTGGCCTGTAATAAACACCCACAACAGTGTCCCTCATATTGGCCTGCCCCTTAATCCTCACCCACAAGCTCTCGACTCTCTCTTCATCTGACCCCAGGGAGGGCTTTAGGGACATCTCCTCACTCTCTATCCATTCCTTAATGTAGAGGGCAACACCTCCACCCCTCCTTCCTCACCTGTCCCTTCTGAACAGCTTGTAGCCCCCAATAGCCACATACCAGTCATAGGATTCATCCCACCAGGTTTCAGTGAGTTTCAGGTTTCAACTGAGTCTCATTCAGTTAGATAAAATTTATTTGGAAGTCAAATTATGCTCTAGCTATTTGTAGATACTTTAAGAGACATTATTGGACACGGACACAACAGCTAAACACTAAAAGCAACCCACCTAAAACAAGCAATAAGAACAAATCAGAACACCACATGTAAGTGTTTAAGTATTAGAAACAGAGAAGCAGTTGAAAAATTAGAGGGGAAAAAAGTATTTAAACCCACCCCCCCCAACTAGACAAATCTAATACAGGTATATAAATGCTTGCAAAATCAGAGTTTGGGATGAAGGGAAAAAATTACTTTAAGAAAAGCAATAGACTTGCTGTTTTGAGCGCACTGAAAAGTAAGCATATTATATCTGCAAAGTACTAATAACGAAATATCTCAATGACCACAGGGAGTGAGGCAGATAAATTTGAAAACACCACACTTTCCTGGTAAATCTGTACTAGAACATCACAGGAGACAGATAGATCAGCATCTATATGACAAAATAAACTCATCAAGGAGATGTTTAACTCCAGAGTTCAGAGCAAACATGGAGTGAGCCCACAAAATCTCAATGAGTATTTAAAACCTCTTGGGGAAAAATGGGAATGTAATATCAAGTAGAAACCCAGGGCATTACAGCTCTGTGAGAAAAAGTCCTAAAGAGTCTGAAAGGAAAATATCTGGAATGCTAATTAATGTAGTATGCATGGATTCACATAAATAGATAATCACAAAAAAGAATGTCAGAGAAATATCAAGAAAAAAAAGGCAGGAGACCAAAGGTTTTCTCTTTTGATAAAAATATGCTTGTGAAGACAAATCAAGATGCAGGACCACACCAAAACCCACAAAACATGTCCAAAAGCAAGTAGGACTGTACAAATAATAATAATTTTTAAAATAAGATAACGCTAAGGGTGCAGAGATTTAATAGTAGTCTATGAGATTTAGGAGCATAATCACTATTGAAATTCAATGGGATTCAAAATTACCATCTCATACAGTGGTGGGAAACCATATAGTCATGAGTGGCAACAGCTTGGAGAGCGGGAAGGTGAAAAAGAGGAGTGTCATGCAAAGTCTGCCAAGACTATACACATTTGTTCACTTTATGCCACACATCACTGACCTGGAATATAACATTCTGGCATTAAACTAAACTGGGGGAAAGGGGAGGACAGAGAAAAGAACAAGATTCAGGATGATGTAACATAATGTTGAAGAGCAAGCTTAGGGAACCATACTGTATAAAGAAGTTCTAATAGGTGCACATTTAAAAACAAAATTTAAACCTAATCTGATTTATACTAAGGATACTTTACATTGCTAGGATGATGCAAAGAAGCTGTAATGGAAAAAAGTGTTATGTCCTGACTGTTTTTACACTTCAAAAAAGAAAAATGAGAGGAATCATAATAGAAAGAAAATAACCTCCTTGAATACAATTCACATTTAAAGGATGAATTTAAAAGTCTTGTTGAATATGCATTGTAAGAAGTCATATCAAGGCTGTTTTGGAATATTTTCATACAAACATAAAATAATTTAGGTTGGAAAAGACCTTTAAGATCATCGAGTCCAACTATTAACCTAACACTGTCAAGTCCACCACTAAACCATGTCCCTAAGCACCACGTCTACCTGTCTTTTAAATACCTCCAGGGATGGTGACTCAACCACTTTCCTGGGCAGTCTGTTCCAATGCTTGATGACCCTTTCTGTGGAGAAATTTTTTCTAATATCCAATCTAAGCCTCCCCTGGCACAAATAGAGGCTGTTTCCTCTCATCCTATAACTTCTACGAGGGAAGTACCTCCTTTCAGGTAGTTGTAGAGAGCTATCAGGTGTCCCTTCAGCCTCCTTTTCTACAGACTAAACAATCCCAGTTCCCTCAGCCACTCCTCATATGACTTGTGCTCTAGACCCCTCACCAGCTTCGTTGCTTTTTTGGACACACTCCAGCAGTTCAATGTCTTTCCTGTAGTGAGGGACCCAAATCTGGACACAGTACTCGAGGTGAGGCCTCACCAGTGCCGAGTACAGGGGGACAATCACTTCCCTACTCCTGCTGGCCACGCTATTTCTGATACAGGCCAGGATGCTATTGGCCTTCTTGGCCACCTGGGCACACTGCTGGCTCATATTAAGCCAGCTGTCCACCAACACCACCAGGTCCTTTTCTGCTGGGCAGCTCTCCAGCCGCTTTTCCCCAAACCTGTAGCACTGCATAGGGTTGTTGTGAGCCAAGTGCAGGACCTGGTACTTGGCCTTGTTGAACCTCATACCACTGGCCTTGGCCCATTGATCCAGCCTGTCCAGATCCCTCTGAAGAGCCTTCCTACCCTCAAGCAGATCAACACTCCCACCTAACTTGGTGTCATCTGAAAACTTACTGAGGGTACACTCGATCGACTCATCCAGATCATTGATAAAGATATTAAACAGAACCTACCGCAATACTGAGCCCTGGGGAACACCACTTGTGACTGGCCACCAACTGGATTTAACTCCACTCACCACCACTCTTTGGTCCCGGCCACCCAGCTAAGAGTACGCCCATCCAAGTCACGACCAGCAAGCTTCTCCAGGAGAATGCTGTGGGAAACCGTGTCAAAGGCTTTACTGATGTCCAGGTAAAAAACAGCCACAGTCTTTCCCTCATCCACTAAGGGGGTGACCTTGTCAGAGAAGGAGATCAGGTTAGTCAAGCAGGACCTGTCTTTCATAAACCCATGCTGACTGGACCTGATCACCTGGGTGCAATGTATGTGCCATATGATGGCACTCAAGATGATCTGCTCTATAACCTTCCCTAGCACCAAGGTCAGACTGACAGGCCTGTAGTTCCCTGAATCCTTCTTCTGGCCCTTCTTGTAGATGGGCATCACATTCGCTATCATCCAGTCAACTGGGACCTCCCCAGTTAGCAAGGATTGCTGATAAATGAATGAAAATGGCTTGGTGAGCACTTCCACCACCTCCCTCAGTACCCTTGGGTGGATCCCATCCAGCCCCATAGGCTTGTGTGTGTCTAAGTGGTGTAGCAGGTCACTAACCATTTCCCCTTGGATTATGGGGGCTTCATTCTGCTTCCCATCCCTGTCTTTCAGCTCAGGGGGCTGGGTACCCCAAGAACAACTGGTCTTACTATTAAAGACTGAAGCAAAGAAGGCATTAAGTACCTCAGCCTTTTCCTCATCCTTTGTCACTATGTTTCCCCCCACATCCAATAAAGGATGGAGATTCTCCTTCACCCTCTTTTTGTTGCTCGTGTAGTTATAGAAACATTTTTTACTGTCTTTTACAGCAGTAGCCAGATTAAGTTCTAGTTGGGCTTTGGCCCTTCTAATTTTCTCCCTGCATGACCTCACGACATCTTTGTAGTCCTCCTGAGTTGCCGGCCCCTTCTTCCAAAGGTCATAAACTCTTTTTTCCCCTGAGTTCCAGCCAAAGCTCTCTCTTCAGCCAGGACAGTCGTCTTCCCTACCAGCTCATCTTTCAGCACATGGGGATGGCCTGCTCCTGAGCCTTTAAGGTTTACTTCTTGAAGAATGTCCAGCCTTCCTGGACTCCTTTGCCCTTCAGGACTGCTTCCCAAGGAATTCTGTCAACCAGGTCCCTAAACAGGACAAAGTCTGTCCTCTGGAAATCCAAGTTGGCAGTTCTGCTAACTCCCCTCCTTACTTTTCCAAGAATTGAAAACTCTATCATTTCATGATCACTATGCTCAAGACAGCCTCCAAACGCCACATCCCCCACAAGTCCTTCTCAGTTCACAAACAACAGGTCCAGCGGGGCTCCTTCCCTAGTTGGCTCACTCACCAGATGTGCCAGGAAGTTATCTTCCACACGCTCCAGGAAACTCCTAGACTTTTTCCTCTCTGCTGTATTGTATTTCCAGTAGACATCTGGTAAGGTGAAGTCCCCCATGAGAACAAGGGCTAGCAACTGTGAGACTTCTGGCTGCTTATAGAATATTTCATCTGCCTCTTCATCCTGGTTGGGTGGTCTATAACAGACTTCCACCACGATATCTGCCTTGTTGGCCTTTCCCCTGATTCTTACCCATAAACACTTGACCCTTTCATCACCATCGTCAAGCTTTAGACAGTCAAAACACTCCCTAACATACAGGTCTACCCCACCACCTCTCCTTCCTTACCTATGCCTTCTGAAGAGTTTATAGCCATCCATTGCAGCACTCCAGTCGTGCGAGTCATCCCACCATGTTTCCGTGATGGCAGCTTTTGCTAGACGCCAGTCAACTGGGACCTCCCCAGTTTGCCAGGACTGGTGCTGGTCTCTTCTCACAAGCAAATAGCGATAGAATAAGAGGGAATGGCTTCAAGTTGCAACAGGGTAGGTTTAGACTAGACATTAGGAAGAAATTCTTCACAGTAAGAGTGATCAGACACTGGAACGGGCTGCCCAGGGAGGTGGTTGAGTCACCATCCTTGGATGAGTTTAAGAGTCATTTAGATGTGGTGTTGGGGGATATGGTGTAGGGAAAAACTTTGTAGAGTAGGGTAGATGGTTGGACTCGATGATCCCAAGGGTCTTTTCCAACCTGAATGATTCTATGATTCTATGACTGCTGGTAAATGATGGAAAGTGGCTCAGTGAGCACTCCCACCAGCTCCCTCAGTACCCTCAGGTGGATCCCATCTGGCCCCATAGGCTTGTGTATGTCCAGGTGTTGGAGCAGGTCCCTCACCATCTCCCTTTGGATTATGGGCCTTCATTCTGCTCTCTGCCCCTATCTACTAGCTCAGGGGCCTGGATACTCAGGAAACAACTGATTCTGCTACTAAAGACTGAGGCAAAGAAGGCATTAAGTACCTCAGCCTTCTCCTCATCCTTTGTCACCATGCTACTGCCCTCATCTAATAAAGGATGGAGATTATCCTTAGTCCTCCTTTTATTACTAATGTATTGATAGAAACTCTTTTTATTGTTCTTAACATCCAAAGCCAGGTTAAGTTCTAGTTGGGCTTAATTGCTGCCTTAATTTTTTTTTTAAATAAAAACATTAAGTAGTATTTTAGACAATTAAATTCTTGCTGTGAGGCACCTCTTACCATTAGAGTTCTCCACCTCTTCAGCAGAAATGTGTTTCTTGGAGGTGTGATAGCCAAGCGAGGCTGAGAGGCTGAGAACACGGGGTCTTGGTAGTGTCAGTGCTTTCCCATGCACTCTCAAGGAATGCTCTTTCAGCTGGCTGATTGTCATGGTGGAAAATGTGCAGGAAGAACATTTGTAGGCATGTTCACCTGGGTGAGCAAAATGCAGGCAAGTCATCAGTTCACAAAAGAAACAAAATGTGTTCCTCATTCTTTTCCTGCTGAACTCAGCAGTAAAATTCCTATGGCCTCCTTCAGTGTGAGACTTACTCCAAAGAGAACAAACTATGTGCATCTCCCTGTTGAAACAGTCTGGACTCTGCAGGTACAGATACCCGCTTTGGGACCAAAGTTTTGTTTTCTGACAGCTCTAGATCCTTGTTAAATGACTGATGCCAGAAAACAAAGACCAGCCTGCTTGTGTTGCATGGTATAAGAAGAAAACACAGTCTTGGATGAAAATAGTCACTGGACTAGAGCATTTCTGAATTTTTTTGGGAGGAAAGTAGAGGTGAAGTCCTCTGTGGTTTTCCATGCAATATATCCAGAATCATAACTAAAAAAAAAAACAGGAGGAGACTATAAAATGTTAACTAAGGTTCTTAAAAAAAACCCAAACCCCAAAATTAACAAAAAAACCCAATCCACCCACTGCCCCCCCCACACTTAATTCGAGGAGGATCCCATTTTCCTTATATGAAACCTGCCTCCAGGCAGAAATGAACTCCATAGAACTAGTAACCAAGTCACGGTTGGTTTACTACAAGAAGTGGATATGGCAGTACCAAGAGCAGTACATATTTATAGGGTTATGGGAAAGCATATAATGGAAAAATATTAAAAGAAACGAAGGAAGAGAAATAATGAACAGTAGTGAATTTGGTTCCAAATACATTCCAAGTCATAAAGACAGAATACAATAGGAAACAAATTCCCAAGACAAGACTTGTTCTGTGTTAAGCATGAAGTGCCACTTCTAGGTGAAAGGGCTACACTGACTACATGCAAGTTGTATATAAAATGTCAAAACTAATACAAGAGTGAAATATTCATGAACACTAATGGAAGGATAAGAGCTCTGGTTATGAAAGAGGCAGAAATATGTTTTCCATTTCTCAACAAATTTAACAAAAAAGGTTCTAGAACAGAATCGTTTCAAACATCAGAAATAAGTGAACAAAGAGAACAAGAGGAAAAAAGTATCACATAGTCATAACAAGCACATAAAGAGATTAGCAGTCATTCTACATGAAAATACCCCACACCCGCCCACCCACCCACCACAAAACTCCTGTGCTAATCACAGGGACAAAATACAGACTCTTAGAAACCCATACTGGTGTGTCTGAAAAGGATCAGAGTCTGAAATGGTGAAACAAAATGTCACACATGGTTTCTTTTCAGATTACAGTCTGCACCTGAATATTATTGCCACAGAGGTATCATCACTTTACAAAGATAAAGAAAATGGTTTTCATAAAGCATGTATGATGGACTGATTAATGCAAAGGGATGAACTAAGGACAAAAAGATATAAACCCCCCAAAATTTGCTAAATATAAGCAACTCCTGGCAGACATCTATTGATGTCTCTCGCCTTGGTCGGCGAGGCGACGGCAGTGGCAGCACCGGCAGCACTGGCAACAAGAACTGAGGTAAGCCCGAGGTGAGGGTTGGATCACACTGTACAGAGGGGTTTCCGAGCTCAGGGACCCCCCACTCACAACCAGAGCCCCAGCAGGAAACAGGAAGTCCACGGCAACCAATCAGGCGCAGAGGGGGCGTGGCCAGGAGCCACGCCAAGATTTAAATGCGGTAAGAGCAGACCCTCAGTTGGTCGGTGAGGCTAGCCTCTGCAGGGTGTAGTGTGTGACAGGTGAGCGCGAGGGGAGAGCAGGCAGGGCTGACTAGAAAGAAAACATCCGAGATGGTTTCCACTCGGTCTGTAGCCACAGTCAAAAGGAATAAAGCAACCCAAACTGACCTGCTGCAGAGGCATGCAGCTGTCCAGGTGATGGGCTGCATGGAATGTCTGTCACTCCTGCAGGAGGACAGCAAAGACAGTTCCTGTGTGCGCTGTGAGCAGGTCAATGATCTGCTCAGCCTGGTGGCTGAGCTTAAGGAGGAAGTGGAAAGACTGAGGACCATTTGGGAATGCGAAAAGGAAATTGATTGGTGGAGCCACACCCTGCCACCCTTAGGGAAAAAGGAGCAGGTGGAGGCTCCATGAGAGGTAGAGGATCCCCTGCCCTCTTGTCCCCAGGCAGAAGGAGGGGAAGTAGGAGAGGATGAGGGGGAGTGGAAGCAGGTACCTGCTCGGGGCAGCAGGAAAGTCCCCTCCAGGCCTCCCCCGCCTTCCGAGGTACCTATACAGAAAAGGTACAAGCCTTTGGAGATAGAGGATGAGGGAAGCGAAAGTACTGATAAAGGCTTATCCAGGGAGTTGCTGAAGCAGCCAGCTCCATGTATTAAGACTGCCTCTGTGAAGAAAAGGAGGAGGGCAATAATTATAGGTGGTTCCATTCTGAGGGGAACTGAGGGTCCCATATGCAGGCTGAACCCTTCCCAAAGGGAGGTCTGCTGCCTCCCTGGGGCCCGTGTTAGGGATATAACCAGGAAGCTTCCTGGTTTGATACGGCCCTCAGATTATTACTCCCTTTTGATTTTGCAGGCAGATAATGATGAACCAGCGAGGAGAAGTCTCAGGGTGATGAAGAAAGATTTCAGGGCTTTGGGACAGCTAGTCAAGGGCTCAGGAGCACAAATTGTGTTCTCCTCTGTCCCTCCAGTTTTGGGGACCGATGAATGGATAAACAAAAAGATCAGGCAGATCAATGCCTGGCTCTGTAACTGGTGCTACCAGCAGAGCTTTGGGTTCACAGACCATAGTTTGATTTACAGGACACCGGGTCTGCTTGAGTACGATGGGAAAACCCTATCCCGAAAGGGGAAAAGGGTATTAGGCCAAGAGTTAGCAAAGCTCACGGACAGGGCTTTAAACTAGAATCGAAGGGGGGAGGGGATAAAACCAGGCCCACTAGTAATGAGCCTAGGGGTAAAGGGCCAAGGATGGGGGTGAAATCGGGAGCCCAGCTCAAGTGCATCTACACTAATGCACGTAGCATGGGCAACAAACAGGATGAGCTGGAAGCCCTTATGCAGCAGGACAGCTATGACATAGTCGCCATCACAGAAATGTGGTGGGATGACGGTCACGACTGGAATGCTGCGATGAATGGCTATAAGCTCTTCAGGAGGAATAGGCAAGGAAGGAGAGGAGGGGATGTTCATTAGGGAGTGTTTTGACTGTATAGACCTTGATTCCAGTGATGATAAAGTTGAGTGTTTATGGGTAAGGGTGAAGGGGAAGGCTAACAAGGGGGATTTTGTGCTGGGAGTCTGCTATAGACCACCCAACCAGGATGAGCAGGTTGATGAAGTATTCTGTAAGCGGCTGGCTGAAGTCTCGCAATCGCCAGCCCTTGTTCTGGTTGGGGACTTCAACCTACTGGATATCTGCTGGAAATGTAACACGGCAGAGAGCAGGCAGGCTAGGAGGTTCCTCGAGTGTATTGAAGATAACTTCCTGACACAACTGGTAGGTGAGCCTACCAGGGGAGGCACCTTGCTAGACCTACTGTTCACAAACACAGAAGGACTAGTGGGAGATGTGGTGGTCGGAGGCCATCTTGGGCTTAGCAACCATGAAATGGTCAAGTTTTCAATTCTTAGAGAGGTAAGGAAGGGGGTTAGAAAAACCTCCACCTTGGACTTCCAGAGGGCGGATTTCAGCCTGTTCAGAACTCTGGTTGGGAGAGTCCCTTGGGGGATAGCCCTGAAGGGCAAAGAGATCCAGGAAGGCTGGATGCTCTTCAAGAAGGAAATCCTAAAGGCTCAGGAGCAGGCTATCCTCATGTGTCACAAGATTAAAGGGTGGGGAAAATGGCCAGCCTGGTTGAACAAAGAGCTTTTGATGGGGCTTAGGGAAAAAAGGAGGGTTTACCACCTTTGGAAGAAGGGACAGGCAACTCAGGAGGAGTACAGAGATCTCGTTAGGTTATACAGAGAAAAAATTAGGAAGGCAAAAGCCCGGCTGGAACTCAACCTGGCCATTAATATAAGGGACAACAAAAAAAAGTTTTATAAATACGTCAACAATAAAAAGAGAGCCAGGGAGAATCTCCATCCCTTACTGGATGCAGAGGAGAACATTGCGACCAAGGACGAGGAAAAGGCTGAGATATTTAATGCCTTCTTTGCCTCTGTCTTCAACAGTCAGCCCAGCTACCCCCAGGGAGTTCAGCCTCCTGAGCTGGAAGATAAGGATGGAGAGCAGAACAATCCCCCCATAATCCAGGAGGAAGTACTTAATGATCCGCTTCTGCACCTAGACATGCATAAGTCTATGGGGCCGGATGGGATTCACCCAAGGGTACTCAGGGAGCTGGCAGGAGAGCTCACCAAGCCTCTCTCCATTATCTATCAACAATCCTGGTCAACCAGAGAGGTACCAGATGACTGGAGGGTGGCCAATGTGACACCCATCAACAAGAAGGGCCGGAAGGATGATCCGAGGAACTACAGGCCTGTCAGCCTGACCTCGGTACCGGGAAAGATCATGGAGAAGATCATCCTGAGTGAGCTCTCACGGCAAGTGCAGGGCAGCCAAGGGATGAGGGCCAGCCAGCATGGGTTTATGAAAGGGAGGTCCTGCTTAACCAACCTGATCTCTTTCTATGACCATGTGACCCGCCTTCTCGATGTGGAGAAGGCTGTGGACGTTGTCTACCTGGACTTTGGTAAGGCCTTTGACACGGTCCCCCACAGCGTTCTCCTGGAGAAGCTGGCGAATCACGGCACAGACAAGTGTACTCTTCACTGGGGAAAAGACTGGCTGGATGGCCGTGCCCAGAGAGCTGTGATTAATGGGGTGAAATCTTGTTGGCGGCCGGTCACCAGTGGTGTCCCTCAGCGCTCAGTTCTGGGGCCAGTCTTGTTTAATATCTTTATTGGTGATCTCGATGAGGGGATTGAGTGCACCCTCAGTAAGGTCACAGATGACACCAAACTAGGTGGGAGTGTTCATAGAATCATCTAGGTTGGAAGGGACCTTTAAGATCATCTAGTCCAACCATCAGCCTAACTCTGACAAAAAAAAACATCACTAAACCATGTCCTCCCCCAGCACCATGTCAACCCATCTTTTGAACACCTCCAGGGATGGTGCCTCAACCACTTCCCTGGGCAGTCCATTCCAATGCTTAATGACCCTTTCAGTGTAAAAATTCTTCCTAATATCCAACCTGAACCTCCCCTGGTGCAACTTGAGGCCGTTTCCTCTAGTCTTGTCACCTGTGACTTGGGAGAAGAGACCAACCCCCGCCTCTCTACAACCTCCTTTCAGGGAGTTGTAGAGAGCAACAAGGTCTCCCCTCAGCCTACTTTTTTCTAGGCTGAACAACCCCAGCTCCCTCAGCCTCTCCTCATAAGACTTGTTCTCCAGACCCCTCACCAGCTTTGTTGCCCTTCTCTGGACCCGCTCCAGCACCTCAATGTCTTTTTTTGTGGTAAGGGGCCCAAAACTGGACACAGTACTCGAGGTGGGGCCTCACCAGTGCCCAGTACAGGGGGACGATCACCTCCCGAGTCCACTCACCACGCTGTTCCTGATATAGGCCAAAATACCGTTGGCCTTCTTGGCCACCTGGGCACACTGCTGGCTCATGTTCAGCCAACAGTCAACCAACACCCTCACGTCCTTTTCTGCTGGGCAGCTCTCCAGCCACTCTGCCCCAAGCCTGTAGCGCTGCATGGGGTTGTTGTGACCCAAGTGCAGGACCTGGCACTTGGCCTTATTGTACCTCATCCTGTTGGTCTCAGCCTGTCGAGATCCCTCTGCAAAGCCTTTCTACCCTCCAGCAGGTCAACACTCCCGCCCAACTTGGTGTCGTCTGCGAACTTACTGAGGGTGCACTCAATCCCCTCGTCCAGATCATTGATAAAGATGTTAAAGAGAACCGGCCCCAGTACCGAGCCCTGGGGTACACCACTCGTGACCAGCCACCAACTGGATTTAACTCCATTCACCACCACTGTCTGGGCCTGGCCCTCCAGCCAGTTTTTAACCCAGTGGAGAGTACTCCCATCCAAGCCATGGGCAGCCAGTTTCTCCAGGAGGATACTGTGGGAGACTCTATCAAAGGCCTTGCTAAAGTCCAGGTAGACAACATCCACAGCCTTTCCCTCCTCCACCAAGCAGGTCACTTTGTCATAGAAGGAGATCAGGTTTGTCAAGCAGGACCTGCCCCTCATGAACCCATGCTGGCTGAGCCTCATTGCCTGGGTGTCCTTCATGCGCTACATAATGGCACTCAGGATGATCTGTTCCATGACCTTCCCAGGCACCGAGGTCAGACTGACAGGCGTGTAGTTCCCTGGATCATCCTTCTGACCCTTCTTGTGGATGGGCATCATATTTGCTAGATGCCAGTCAGCTGGGACCTCCCCGGTTTGCCAGGACTGCTGGTAAATGATGGAAAGTGGCTCAGTGAGCACTTCCACCAGCTCCCTCAGTACCCTTGGGTGGATCCCATCTGGTCCCATAGACTTGTGTATGTCCAGGTGTTGGAGCAGGTCCCTCACCACCTCCCTTTGGATTACGGGGGCTTCATTCTGCTCCCCGCCCCTGTCTGCTAGCTCAGGGGTCTGGGTACTTAGGGAACCCCCTACTCTACTACTAAAGACTGAGGCAAAGAAGGCATTAAGTACCTCAGCCTTCTCCTCATCCTTTGTCACTACATTACCTCCCATATCCAATAGAGGATGGAGGTTCTCCCGAGTCCTCTTCTTGCTACTAATATATTTATAGAAATTCTTTTTATTGTTTTTAACATCCAAGGCCAGGTTAAGTTCTAGCTGGGCGTTGGCCTTTCTAATCTTTTCCCTACATAACTTTACTACACCTTTGTAATCTTCCTGAGTGGCCTGCCCCTTTTTCCAAAGGCCATAAACTCTCCTTTTTTCCCTGAGCTGTGACCTTATCTCTTTGTTCAGCAAGGCCGGTCATTTCCCCCGACGGCTTGCTTTACATTGCACAGGGATGGCCTGCGCCTGAGCTTTTAAGACTTCCTCCTTGAAAAACACCCAGCCTTCCTGAACTCCTTTGCCCTTCAGGGCTGCCTCCTAAGGGACTTTCCCAACCAGTGATCTGAACAGGCTAAAGTCCGCCCTCTGGAAGTCCAAGGTGGAGGTTTTTCTAACCCCCTTCCTTACCTCTCTAAGAATTGAAAACTTGACCATTTCATGGTTGCTAAGCCCAAGATGGCCTCCGACCACCACATCTCCCACTAGTCCTTCTGTGTTTGTGAACAGTAGGTCTAGCAAGGTGCCTCCCCTGGTAGGCTCACCTACCAGTTGTGTCAGGAAGTTATCTTCAATACACTCGAGGAACCTCCTAGCCTGCCTGCTCTCTGCCGTGTTACATTTCCAGCAGATATCCAGTAGGTTGAAGTCCCCAACCAGAACAAGGGCTGGCGATTGCGAGACTTCAGCCAGCCGCTTACAGAATACTTCATCAACCTGCTCATCCTGGTTGGGTGGTCTATAGCAGACTCCCAGCACAAAATCCCCCTTGTTAGCCTTCCCCTTCACCCTTACCCATAAACACTCAACTTTATCATCACTGGAATCAAGGTCTATACAGTCAAAACACTCCCTAATGAACATCCCCTCCTCTCCTTCCTTGCCTATTCCTCCTGAAGAGCTTATAGCCATTCATCGCAGCATTCCAGTCGTGACCGTCATCCCACCACATTTCTGTGATGGCGACTATGTCATAGCTGTCCTGCTGCATAAGGGCTTCCAGCTCATCCTGTTTGTTGCCCATGCTACGTGCATTAGTGTAGATGCACTTGAGCTGGGCTCCCGATTTCACCCCCATCCTTGGCCCTTTACCCCTAGGCTCATTACTAGTGGGCCTGGTTTTATCCCCTCCCCCCTTCGATTCTAGTTTAAAGCCCTGTCCGTGAGCTTTGCTAACTCTTGGCCTAATACCCTTTTCCCCTTTCGGGATAGGGTTTTCCCATCGTACTCAAGCAGACCCGGTGTCCTGTAAATCAAACTATGGTCTGTGAACCCAAAGCTCTGCTGGTAGCACCAGTTACAGAGCCAGGCATTGATCTGCCTGATCTTTTTACAGAATCACAGAATCACAGAATCACAGAATCTTAGTGGTTGGAAGGGACCTTTGAGATCATCGAGTCCAACCACATTAAAAAAAAAAAACAAAAACACACAAACAAACAAAAAAACACAACGCAAAACCAAACAAACAACAACACCCCCCCCAAAAAAAAAAAAAAAAAAAAAAAAAAAAGCAGCATCCACCAACTAAACCCCACACCCACAACCTCACACACAACACCCCACCACAAACCAACAATCCCGGGCACTAGAGCATGCCCTGAAGAGCCACGTCTACACGTTTCTTAAATACCTCCAGGGATGGTGACTCCACCACCTCCCTGGGCAGGCTGTTCCAGTGCTTGACCACTCTCTCAGTAAAGTAATTCTTCCTAATATCTAATCTAAACCTCCCTTGCCGCAGCTTCATACCATTTCCTCTGGTCCTGTCGTTATTCCCTTGGGAGAAGAGGCCAACCCCCGCCCCTCTACAGTTTCCTTTCAGGTAGTTGTAGAGGGCAATGAGGTCTCCCCTCAGCCTCCTCTTCTCCAAACTAAACATGCCCAGTTCCCTCAGCCTCTCCTCATAGGACTTGTTCTCTAGACCCCTCACCAGCTTGGTGGCTCTCCTCTGGACACGCTCCAGCACTTCAATGTCTTTCCTGTAGTGAGGGGCCCAAAACTGAACACAGTACTCGAGGTGAGGCCTCACCAGGGCCGAGTACAGACGTACCATCACTTCCCTGCTCCTGCTGGCCACGCTATTCCTGATACAGGCCAGGATGCTGTTGGCCTTCTTGGCTGCCTGGGCACACTGCTGGCTCATGTTAAGCCGGCTGTCCACTAACACTCCCAGGTCCTTTTCTGCCGGGCAGCTTTCCAGCCACTCTTCCCCAAGCCTGTAGCGTTGCTTGGGGTTGTTGTGGCCGAAATGCAGAACCCGGCACTTGGCCTTATTAAACCTCATCCCATTGGCCTTGGCCCATTCATTCATTCATTTTTGTTTATCCATTCATCGGTCCCCAAAACTGGAGGGACAGAGGAGAACACAATTTGTGCTCCTGAGCCCTTGACTAGCTGTCCCAAAGCCCTGAAATCTTTCTTCATCACCCTGAGACTTCTCCTCGCTGGTTCATCATTATCTGCCTGCAAAATCAAAAGGGAGTAATAATCTGAGGGCCGTATCAAACCAGGAAGCTTCCTGGTTATATCCCTAACACGGGCCCCAGGGAGGCAGCAGACCTCCCTTTGGGAAGGGTTCAGCCTGCATATGGGACCCTCAGTTCCCCTCAGAATGGAACCACCTATAATTATTGCCCTCCTCCTTTTCTTCACAGAGGCAGTCTTAATACATGGAGCTGGCTGCTTCAGCAACTCCCTGGATAAGCCTTTATCAGTACTTTCGCTTCCCTCATCCTCTATCTCCAAAGGCTTGTACCTGTTCTGTATAGGCACCTGGGAAGGCAGGGGAGGCCTGGAGGGGACTTTCCTGCTGCCCCGAGCAGGTACCTGCTTCCACTCCCCCTCATCCTCTCCTACTTCCCCTCCTTCTGCCTGGGGACAAGAGGGCAGGGGATCCTCTACCTCTCATGGAGCCTCCACCTGCTCCTTTTTCCCTAAGGGTGGCAGGGTGTGGCTCCACCAATCAATTTCCTTTTCGCATTCCCAAATGGTCCTCAGTCTTTCCACTTCCTCCTTAAGCTCAGCCACCAGGCTGAGCAGATCATTGACCTGCTCACAGCGCACACAGGAACTGTCTTTGCTGTCCTCCTGCAGGAGTGACAGACATTCCATGCAGCCCATCACCTGGTGTTGATCTGCTTGAGGGTAGGAAGGCTCTACAGAGGGGGCTGGACAGGTTGAATCAATGGGCCAAGGCCAATGAGATGAGGTTTAATAGGGCCAAGTGCCGGGTCCTGCATTTCGGTCACAACAACCCCAGGCAACGCTACAGGCTCGGGGAAGAGTGGCTGGAAAGCTGCCCAGCAGAAAAGGACCTGGGGGTGTTGGTGAACAGCCAGCTTAACATGAGCCAGCAGTGTGCCCAGGTGGCCAAGAAGGCCAACGGCATCCTGGCCTGTATCAGGAATAGCGTGGCCAGCAGGAGCAGGGAAGTCATCGTGCCTCTGTACTCAGCACTGGTGAGGCCTCACCTCGAGTACTGTGTTCATTTCTGGGCCCCTCACTACAGGAAGGACATTGAAGTGCTGGAACGTGTCCAGAGGAGAGCCACCAAGCTGGCGAGGGGTCTAGAGAACAAGTCCTATGAGGAGAGGCTGAGGGAACTGGGCATGTTTAGTTTGGAGAAGAGGAGGCTGAGGGGGGACCTCATTGCCCTCTACAACTCCCTGAAAGGAGGTTGTAGAGAGGTGGGTGTTGGCCTCTTCTCCCAAGGGAATAATGACAGGACCAGAGGAAATGGTCTGAAGTTGTGGCAGGGGAGGATTAGATTAGATATTAGGAAGAATTACTTTACTGAGAGAGTGGTCAGGCACTGGAACGGCCTGCCCAGGGAGGTGGTGGAGTCACCATCCCTGGAGGTATTTAAGAAACGTGTAGACGTGGCACTTCAGGGCATGCTCTAGTGCCCAAGATTGTTGGGTTGTTTTTTTTTTTTGTGTGTGTGTATGGTTGGACTCAATCTCAAAGGTCCCTTCCAACCATGAAGATTCTGTGATTTTGTAATTTTAACATAAAATCACAATAAGAAATTAAAGAAAATTGAAGACTACCACAAATTAAGAAGTTAGAAGACAGCTAGTAACTATATTCCCTATTTATCAATAGTAGTTCAGGTGGACAGCACCTTGTGAAAATGTGTTTGGTTTCAGAAGCAAAACTATAGTTTTCATTAGTGTGACTTCACAGAGAAGTTAGGAAATTTTATACTGCTAGTTTTGCATCCTATAATTATTATTTTGAAATATATAAATAAGCGTATCTTCATATTTTTTCCATGGGACTATCTCAACAGCTGAGATGTAGCCAAAGAATCATGTCCCAGATGATTTAGACTCTGGGCAAAAACTCTAGGTTACAGTCTGATTCAGAGTGAAAACACAGAATCGTAGAATGGTTTGGATTGGAAGGGACCTTAAAGACCCCCCTTTAAACCCCGGGGATGTGTCAATGGAGAGAGAGATTCTCTCACACAGTATGGGTGTGACATCAACCCAGAGAAATGAGAAAGACAGAGGAAGAGGGTGGCCCAGAGGGAGTGAGCAACAGGAAAATTGAGGGGGGGGCAACCCATAGAGAGAGGGCAACCCACAGAGAGGGAAAGAGAGATGAATCGAGAGCAAGAGCCAAGAATATGATACAGACAGACAGAATGGGGTGGGGAAGAAGGTGAGCCAAAAAGAGGGTGGGGAACCAAAGGGAGAAAGAGTGGGCAGGATAAAAGTCAACCCAGAGAGAGATGGGGGGGGGCAACCAAGAGGGAAATACAGATAAAGTTTGACTCAAGGAGAAAAAGAGACAGGGGAGGGGGTGGGGGAAATGACACGCATGACCCAGAGAGAGAGGGCATGGGAGGGGGTGTGAACCCAGAGAGAGGGAATGCATAACCCAGAGAAAGAGACAGAGCACAGGTAACCTGGTGAGAGGGAGGGAGGGACAAAGAGAAACAGATAGTTTGACCAAAGACAGAGAGAGCATGATCAACAGATGTGGGGGGAGGGGGGACCCTGCCAGAGAGAAGGAGAGAGGCCAGCCCAGAGAAAGAGAGCGAGAGGACAGCCCAAAGGAACTGTCAGCAACCCATATAGGGCAATTCACAGAGGTAATGAACAAGTATGACGCAGAAAAGGAAAGAGAGACAGTGCAGCCAGGGAAGGGGGGTGGGGGAGAGAGCTAGAGTGCCAAAGATGGGAGGAGGGGGAGAGAGAGGGAGAGATTGGCAAGATTTACAAAAAAAGATAAGACAGTCCAACAGGGGGGAGAGATATATGTATATACCCAGAGAGAGAGAGAGGGATGGGGGAGCAACAAAGAGAGAAATACAGGTAAAAGTTGACCCAAGGAGAAAAATAGACAGATCATGTGACCCAGAAGAAGAGAGAGAGTGTGACCCCAACAGAGAGAGAAACTGGGGGCAAGGAGAGAGCACGACCCAGAGAGGAAAAGACCCAGAAAGAGAAAGAGGGTGTGCCCTGAGAGAATAACCAGGATAGAGAGATGGGGGAGCAAGGGGGGGTGGGGAGACAGAGATACTGACCCACAGGGAGAATGCATGACCCAGAGAGAGAGAGAGAGTGCACACACAACTCAGTGAGGGAGAGGGAGAGAGAGAGAGAGTGAGCACACCTGAACCAGAGATACAAATAGAATGCATAACCCAGAGAGATAGAGTGCCCATGTGTGACCCAGAGAGAGAGTGCACACATGACCCAAAGAGCAAGCGATCACACAGGTCGCAAAAAATGTGACCCAGAGAGTGAGAGTGTGTGCATGCAACCCAAAGCTTATGACCCAGAGAAAGCAAGCATTTGACGCAGAGAGCAAGAGCGCACACCCTCTTGAGAGAGAGCTCAAGCATATTAATATATAATTATAATATCAGGCTTGCTCATAACAAGTGGTGGGATGACACACTAAGGTTAGAGGGACAGGGTGCTAAGCAAGGGTCCTCATCCTGTTGCTCTGAGACATGCTGGCTACACTGCAGCACACTTGAAGTCTTATGGAGATGAGACGGGCTCCTGAGGTAAGAGGAGCCAACAGGCAAACACCAGTGAAATACCTCAAAGGTATTAAGGGGGGATTCCTCTAAGAAGGTGATACAGCCAACAGCCCAGCTGAAGTGCCTCTACAACAATGCATGCAGCATGGGCAACAAACAGGAGGAGCTGGAAGCCACCATGCTGCTAGAAAGCTACAACCTAGTTGCCATTACTGAAACCTGGTGGGACGAATCTCACGACTGGAGTGCAGCTGTCGATGGCTGTTCAGAAGGGACAGGTGAGGAAGGAGGGGCAGAGGTGTTGCCCTCTACATCAAGAAATGGATAGAGTGTGAAGAGCTGTCTCCAAAGAATAGCCATGAGCAGACTAAAAGCTTATGGGTAAGAATTAGAGACAGAGGCAACAAAGGGAACCTTGTGGTTGGTGACTACTACAGGCCGCCTGATCAAGGGGAGCCATTGACGAAGCCTTCTTACTCCAGCTCCAGAAGGCATCACGCTCGCAGGCTCTCATCCTGCTGGGGGCATCAACCACCCTGACATCTGCTGGGAAAGTAGCATGGTACAGGCAGGCTGTAGGCAATCCAGGAGACCCCTGGAATGCATTGAGGATAACTCCTTAAGCCAGGTAATAGACAGCCCCACCAGAGGGGATGCAATACTGGACCTGTTGGTCACCAACGCTAGTGAGGTAACTGATGATGTCAAGATTGGAGGCAGTCTGGGCTGTCACGCACCGGTGGAGTTTGCAGTCCTGAGGAAAATAATGGATCAGGTGAAGAGTAAAGTCAGGACCCTGAATTTTAGGAAAGCAAACTTCCAGCTCTTCAAGGAGTTAGTCAATAGGACCCCCCTGGGAAACAGCCCTCAGGGACAAGGGAGCAGAACAGAGCTGGCAGATCTTTAAAGATGCTTTCCATAGTGCGCAAGAGCTCTTGATCCCCAGGTGTAAGAAAACAGGAAAGGAAGGCAAGAGACTGGCATGGATGAGCTGAGACCTGCTGGTCAAACTAAAGGGCAAGAAGGAAACACACAGGCAGTGGAAACAGGGACAGGTATCCTGGGAAGAGTATAGGGACGCTGCCTGGTTGTGTAGGGATGGGGTCAGGAAGTCCAAGGAGTGGCTGGAGCTGAACCTGGCAAGGGATACTAAGAATAACAAGAAGGGCTTCTACAGGTATGTCAGCCAGAAAAGGAAGGTTAAAGAAAGCATACCCCCCATGATGAGCAAGAATGGCAAACTGGTAACAACGGGCGAGGAGAAGGCTGAGGTACTCAACACTTTTGCCTTAGTCTTCACTGGCAACGTCTCTTCCCACACCTCTCGAGTGGATAAACCTCAAGGCAGGGACTGGGGAAGCAAAGTCCCTCCCATCGTAGGAGAAGATCAGGTTTGTGACCACCTGAGGAACCTGGACATACAGAAGTCTATGGAACCTGATGAGATGCATCCCAGAGTCCTGAGGGAATTGGCTGATGTAGTTGCCAAGCCACTCTCCATGATATTTGAAAAGTCACGGCAGTCAGGTGAAGTCCCTGGTGGCTGGAAAAAGGGAAACATTGCACCCATTTTTAAAAAGGGTAGAAAGGAGGACCCTGGGAACTACCAACCTGTCAGCCTTACTTCTGTGCCTGGGAAGATCATGGAGCCAGATCCTCCTAGAAGCTATTCTAAGGCACATGGAGGACAGGGAGGTGATTTGAGACAGCCAGCATGGCTTCACCAAGGGCAAGTCCTGCCTGACCAATCTAGTAGCCTTCTAAGATGAAGCAACTACATCAGTGGACAAGGGAAGAGCTACAGATGTCATCTATCTGGACTTTGTAAGGCCTTTGACATGGTCCCCCACAACATCCTTCTCTGTAAATTGGAGAGGTATGGATTTGATAGATGGACTGTACAGTCGTTGAGGAATTGGTTGGATGGTCACATCCAGAGAGTAGTGCTCAACAGTTCAATGTCCGGCTGGAGATCAGTGACGAGTGGTGTCCCTCGGGGTTCTGGATTGGGACCAGTACTGTTCAATATCTTCATCAATGACACAGACAGTAGGATCAAGTGCATCCTCAGCAAGTTTGAAAATGACACCAAGCTGAGTACTGCGGTTAACATACCTGAGGGTGCCATTCAGAGGGACCTGGACAAGCTTGAGAAGTGGGCCCACGTGAACCTCATGAGGTTCAAAACAAGGCCTGCACCTGGGTTGGGGCAACCCCTGGTATCAATACAGGCTTGGGGATGAAGGGATTGAGAGCAGTCCTGCTGAGAAGGATTTGGGGGTACTGGTGGATGAAAAGCTGGACATGAGACAACAATGTGCACTTGCAGCCCATAAGGCTACCATATCCTGGGCTGCATCAAAAGAAGCATGGCCAGCAGGTCAAGGGAGGTGATTCTGCCCCTCTACTCTGCTCTGGTGAGACCCCACCTGGAGTACTGCATCCAGCTCTGGAGTCCTCAGTACAGGGAAGACATGGACCTGTTGGAACAGGTCCAGAGGAGGGCCACGAAGATGATGAGAGGGATGGAACACCTGTCCTATGAGGACAGGCTGAGAGAGTTGGGGTTGTTCAGCCTGGAAAAGAGAAGGCTCTGGGAAGACCTTATTGCAGCCTTTCAGTACTTAAAGGGGGCCTAGCAGAAAAGATGGGGACATACTTTTTAGCAGGGCCTGGTGCAATAGGACAAGGGGTAATGGTTTTAAACTAAAAGAGGGTAGATTTAGACTAGATGTAATGAAGAAATTTTTTACAATGAGGGTGGTGAAACACTGGAACAGGTTGCCCAGAGAGGTGGTAGATGTCCCATCCCTGGAAACGTTCAAGGTCAGGTCGGATGATCTAGCTGGAGATGTCCCTGCTTATTGCAGGTGGGGGGTTGGACTAGATGACCAAGAAGGGTCTAGGGACCAGAAGGTCCCTTCCAACCCAAATGATTCTATGATTCTGTGATGCTATGTGACCCAGAGACAGGCAGAATGCATGCCCCAGAGTGTGACCCTGACAAAAGTATGCATGACAAAATGAGTGTGCACATGATCCACATAGACCAAGCAGGTTCCCACCACCCAGAGAGAGTGAGCATGAGCATGCATGGCCCAGAGCAAGAAAGAGATCGCAGCCTAGACCAAGAGCATGTGTGCCTGACCAGGGGGGAGAGAGAGCATATGTGACCCAGAGCAAGAATGCACATGCACAACCAAAAGCAAGTGCATGTGCACATCCCAGAGAGAACTCAAATGGCTCACAGAACAAGCACATACATAACCCAGAGAGATCATGCAAGAGTGCACACAAAACCCAAGGAGACATAGCACATGCCCAAAGGAGCACACAATGCAGAGATAGTACTCAACCAAGACTGTACAGAATCACAGAATGATATGGGGTTGGAAGGGACCTCTGGAGATCATCTAGTCCAACCCCCCTGCCAAAGCAGGTCCACCTACAGCAGGTTGCACAGGAACATGTCCAGGCGGGTTTTGAATGTCTCCAGAGAAGGAGACTCCACCACCTCCCTGGGCAGCCTATTCCAGTGTTCTGCCACCCTCAAAGTAAAGAAGTTCCTCCTCATGTTTAGATGGAACTTCTTATATTCAAGTTTGTGCCCGTTACCTCTTGTCCTGTCACTGGGCACCACTGAAAAAAGACTGGCCCTGTCCTCTTGACACCCACCCTTTAAGTATTTATAAGCATTGATCAGATCCCCCCTCAGCCTTCTCTTCTCTAGGCTAAAAAGACCCAAGTCCCTCAGCCTTTCCTCATAAGAGAGATGCTCCAGGCCCCTAATCATCTTTGTGGTCCTCTGCTGTACCCTCTCCAGCAGTTCCCTGTCCTTCTTGAACTGGGGAGCCCAGAAATGGACACAGAATGCCAGATGGGGCCTCACCAGGGCAGAGTAGAGGGGCAGGATAACCTCCCTCGAACTGCTGTCCACACTCTTCCTGATGCACCCCAGGATGCCATTGGCCTTCTTGGCCACAAGGGCACATTGCTGGCTCATGGTCATCTTCTTGTCCACCAGGACTCCCAGGTCTTTTTCCTCAGAGCTGCTCTCCAGTAGGTCAGCCCCCAACCTGTACTGGTGCATGGGGTTATTTCTCCCCAGGTGCAGCACCCTACACTTGCCTTTATTGAAGTACATCAGGTTCCTCTCTGCCCAACTCTCCAGCCTGTCCAGGTCTCACTGTATGGCGGCACAGCCTTCTGGTGCCTCTTTACCACGAGATGGAGAGAGCGTGCACCCCAGAGAGATCATGTGCAACACAGATTGAGAGAGGATCACACAAGGCAGAGAGCACAAGACCCAGAGAGAGTGTGTGAGAGCATGCAACCGACAGAGCAAATGCACAATCCAGAGAAAGCATGAATTACCAAGAGAGCACAACCCAGAGAGAGAGCACAAGTGTACAACCCGTGGAGCACAAAACGCAGTGATAGAGGCATATGCAATGCAGGGGGAGAGCATATATGTGTGCATGTCCCAGGGAGAGAGAGCACATGCACATGTCCCAGGGCAGAGAGGGGAGAGAGAGAGATAGAGCAAGGATGCAACTCACTGAGAGGGAGATCACGTGCATGCAAGAGTGGACAACCCAAAGAAAGAGCAAGAGTACATGTGACCCAGAGTGGGCAAGCATGAGAGCATGACCCAGAAAGCATGACAGTGCACACAAGACAGAATGAGCCAGTGCACATAGCAGTCCCAGACTGAGAGTAACAGGAAGAAAGACCAACACGGACTGAGACACTGTGTTCCAAAGAGAGAAAGAGTGCATGACCATGCCAGAGACAGAGAGAAGAAGGGTATATGACTGACAGAGAGCATGTGATTGCAAGAAACAGAGTGCATGACTGAGAAAGAGAGCGCAAGACCTTGATCAAGAAAGGAAGGGAAAGCTAGCAACAGCAAATACATGACCGCTAGAGGGAGCACGTGAGAGGGAAAAACCACAAGCAAGAGAAACCTAGCCCGACTTGGAGAAATGTAGAGCAGGTGACCAGGTGCAAGAAGCGCAGGAGGGAGCAACAGAGAGGGAGAACAAGCATGTCCCCCCGAGAGTGAGACAGAGAGAGAGGAAGGGAGAATACATGGCCACGCATGAGATACAGGGAGAACACGACCCAGAGAGGGAGAGCAAACATGACTACACAACGGAGAGCACACATGCAGAGCGCACGTCTGTGAGAGAGGGAGCTACAGACATAAAGAATTTGTGACTCAGCAAGGAACAGCATGTGCCATTACACCCAAGAGAGGAACAGCATGCAAACCTAGAGAGGGAGAGTGAGTGTGACCACGGACAAGGTTGAGCAACAGGGAGCACATGACTACTAGAGTGAGAGGAAGCAAGCAAGAAGCAGCTCATGGGAGCACAGCTGCACATGAAGAGGGAGAGCAAGCACAATCATGAGAGAGTGAGCAAGCAAGAGAGAAGGATAACACATGACAGACAGAGACCACACGTGAGAGAGGGACATCACAACCTAGATAGAGAGGGAGAGTGAGCATGACTGCATGTGAGGGAGAGAGGGAAAGCAGGAGAGCGAGTGCAGCCACACACAAGGTTGATTGAGAGGGGGGACACAAAAATGAGAGGGAACATGTGACCACATGCGAGGGAGGGAGAGTGCACAACAGCACAAGAGCAGCTTGTGACCACGCAAGAGACTGCAGAGAGCACGTGTGACTGCCCACAAGGGAGAGAGAGAGAGAATGAGCATGGCTGTGTGTGAGGCTGAGCAAGAGGGAGCACACAACAGCAAGTATGTGTACCTGACAGCAAGAGAAAGAGATCAAGAGAGGACAAAGGAGAGTGTGAGCAAGGAACTGATTGACTTACCAGCATGAGCTTTGCGTATATGGCTTTTCAAGCGGCTATTGTAAGAGGACTTGAATGGACAGAGCTTGCAACGGAATGGCTTATGGTGTCCATGATGAGTCTGCATATGGCGATCCAGACTGATCAAAAGACAGACAAAAAAAGGAAACAAAACAGTAAATCATTTTAGCTATTCCTTCAGATGCAAGCCAAAAACCTAGTCACAAAAATAAATTTTAAATAAGAGCAGGCCAGCCTCAGCTACCAGCCTCACGCTGGTTCTTTATATCCAACAGGTCTGCTTATAGAACAAGGCAGAGTCTAATCTTAGGAAGAATGAGATCCATGACCTATTTTATCACATAGAATGCAAGCCACTTAAACTTAATAGGGCAAAATTACTATCAATTAAATTTTACCCAAACCAGACTAACAAGAGTGTCACTTATAGGATAAAGGCTATTTGAGGAAAAAACAAAAACAAATAAGAAAAAACAAAACCAGAACAATAAAAATGCTAGTACAGGATTTTTCTGTGAAGTGTTTTTGTGAAAATATGACCCTTTTTCTCCTCCCAAGGAAAGGAAAATACTTTTCTAGCTCTACCATCATTTGGTTACAGCAGCAAAAGCAGATTAGACAGTCTACTCTGGAGGGAAGGTACCAGCAAGCTGTCTATAGTCAATGATTTTAGGAGTAAAAGGTGGCAGAGTTTCAGATGTAATGGACTGTGAAAGCCTGCATGAAGCTCAAAGACAGAAGAATCACAGAACCACAGAATGATACGGGGTTGGAAGGGACCTCTGGAGATCATCTAGTCCAACCCCCCTGCCAAAGCAGGTCCACCTAGAGCAGGTTGCACAGGAACGTGTCCAGGCGGGTTTTGAATGTCTCCAGAGAAGGAGACTCCACCACCTCCCTGGGCAGCCTATTCCAGTGTTCTGCCACCCTCAAAGTAAAGAAGTTCCTCCTCATGTTTAGATGGAACTTCTTATGTTCAAGTTTGCGCCCGTTACCTCTTGTCCTGTCACTGGGCACCACTGAAAAAAGACCTGCCCCATCCTCTAGACACCCACCCTTTAAGTATTTATAGGTGTTGATCAGATCCCCCCTCAGCCTTCTCTTCTCCAGACAAAAAAGACCCAAGTCATAGAATCATAGAATCATAGAATGGTTAGAGTTGGAAGGGACCTTAAAGATCATCTAGTTCCAACTCCCCTGCCATGGGCAGGGACACCTCCCATTACACCAGGTTGCTCAAAGACCCATCCAGCCTGGACTTAAACACTTCCAGGGATGAGGCATCCACAACTTCTCTGGGCAACCTGTTCCAGTGTCTCACCACCCTCACAGTAAAGAATTTCCTTCTAATATCTAATCTAAATCTCCCCTCTTCCAATTTAAAACCATTACCCCTCGTCCTATCACTACACTTCCTGACAAAGAGTCCCTCTCCGGCTCTCCTGTAGGCTCCCTTCAGATATTGGAAGGCTGCTATGAAGTCTCCCCGGAGCCTTCTCTTCTCCAGGCTGAACAACCCCAACTCTCTTAGCCTGTCTTCATAGGAGAGGTGCTCCAGCCCTCTGATCATCTTTGTGGCCCTCTGCTGGACCCGTTCCAACAGGTCCATGTCCTTCCTGTGTTGAGGACTCCAGAGCTGGACACAGTATTCCAGGTGGGGTCTCACGAGCACAGAGTAGAGGGGTAGAATCACCTCCCGCGACCTGCTGGCCACACTTCTCTTGATGCAGCCCAGGAAGTCCCTCAGCCTTTTCTCATAAGAGAGATGCTCCAGGCCCCTAATCATCTTTGTGGTCCTCTGCTGTACCCTCTCCAGCAGTTCCCTGTCCTTCTTGAACTGGGGAGCCCAGAAATGGACACAGAATGCCAGATGGGGCCTCACCAGGGCAGAGTAGAGGGGCAGGATAACCTCCCTCGAACTGCTGTCCACACTCTTCCTGATGCACCCCAGGATGCCATTGGCCTTCTTGGCCACAAGGGCACATTGCTGGCTCATGGTCATCTTCTTGTCCACCAGGACTCCCAGGTCTTTTTCCTCAGAGCTGCTCTCCAGTAGGTCAGCCCCCAATCTCTACTGGTGCATGGGGTTATTTCTCCCCAGGTGCAGCACCCTACACTTGCCCTTGTTGAATTGCATCAGGTTCCTCTCTGCCCAACTCTCCAGCCTGTCCAGGTCTCGCTGTACAGCAGCACAGCCTTCTGGTGTGTCAGCCACCCCTCCCAGTTTTGTATCATCAGCAAACTTGCTGAGGGTACATTCCATCCCTTCATCCAGGTCACTGATGAACATATGAGCTAGCAGATAGGGGTAGGGAGCAGAATGAAGCCCCCGTAATCCAAAGGGAGGTGGTGAGGGACCTGCTCCAACACCTGGACATACACAAGTCTATGGGACCAGATGGGATCCACCCAAGGGTACTGAGGGAGCTGGTGGAAGTGCTCACTGAGCCACTTTCCATCATTTACCAGCAGTCCTGGCAAACCGGGGAGGTCCCAGCTGACTGGCATCTAGCAAATATGATGCCCATCCACAAGAAGGGTCAGAAGGATGATCCAGGGAACTACACGCCTGTCAGTCTGACCTCGGTGCCTGGGAAGGTCATGGAACAGATCATCCTGAGTGCCATTATGTAGCGCATGAAGGACACCCAGGCAATGAGGCTCAGCCAGCATGGGTTCATGAGGGGCAGGTCCTGCTTGACAAACCTGATCTCCTTCTATGACAAAGTGACCTGCTTGGTGGAGGAGGGAAAGGCTGTGGATGTTGTCTACCTGGACTTTAGCAAGGCCTTTGATAGAGTCTCCCACAGTATCCTCCTGGAGAAACTGGCTGCCCATGGCTTGGATGGGAGTACTCTCCACTGGGTTAAAAACTGGCTGGAGGGCCAGGCCCAGACAGTGGTGGTGAATGGAGTTAAATCCAGTTGGTGGCTGGTCACGAGTGGTGTACCCCAGGGCTCGGTACTGGGGCCGGTTCTCTTTAACATCTTTATCAATGATCTGGACGAGGGGATTGAGTGCACCCTCAGTAAGTTCGCAGACGACACCAAGTTGGGCGGGAGTGTTGACCTGCTGGAGGGTAGAAAGGCTTTGCAGAGGGATCTCGACAGGCTGAGACCAACAGGATGAGGTACAATAAGGCCAAGTGCCAGGTCCTGCACTTGGGTCACAACAACCCCATGCAGCGCTACAGGCTTGGGGCAGAGTGGCTGGAGAGCTGCCCAGCAGAAAAGGACGTGAGGGTGTTGGTTGACTGTTGGCTGAACATGAGCCAGCAGTGTGCCCAGGTGGCCAAGAAGGCCAACGGTATTTTGGCCTATATCAGGAACAGCGTGGTGAGTGGACTCGGGAGGTGATCGTCCCCCTGTACTGGGCACTGGTGAGGCCCCACCTCGAGTACTGTGTCCAGTTTTGGGCCCCTTACCACAAAAAAAGACATTGAGGTGCTGGAGCGGGTCCAGAGAAGGGCAACAAAGCTGGTGAGGGGTCTGGAGAACAAGTCTTATGAGGAGAGGCTGAGGGAGCTGGGGTTGTTCAGCCTAGAAAAAAGTAGGCTGAGGGGAGACCTTGTTGCTCTCTACAACTCCCTGAAAGGAGGTTGTAGAGAGGCGGGGGTTGGTCTCTTCTCCCAAGTCACAGGTGACAAGACTAGAGGAAACGGCCTCAAGTTGCACCAGGGGAGGTTCAGGTTGGATATTAGGAAGAATTTTTACACTGAAAGGGTCATTAAGCATTGGAATGGACTGCCCAGGGAAGTGGTTGAGGCACCATCCCTGGAGGTGTTCAAAAGATGGGTTGACATGGTGCTGGGGGACATGGTTTAGTGATGTTTTTTTTTGTCAGAGTTAGGCTGATGGTTGGACTAGATGATCTTAAAGGTCCCTTCCAACCTAGATGATTCTATGAACACTCCCACCTAGTTTGGTGTCATCTGTGACCTTACTGAGGGTGCACTCAATCCCCTCATCGAGATCACCAATAAAGATATTAAACAAGACTGGCCCCAGAACTGAGCCCTGAGGGACACCACTGGTGACCGGCCGCCAACAAGATTTCACCCCATTAATCACAGCTCTCTGGGCACGGCCATCCAGCCAGTCTTTTCCCCAGTGAAGAGTACACTTGTCTGTGCCGTGATTCGCCAGCTTCTCCAGGAGAACGCTGTGGGGGACCGTGTCAAAGGCCTTACCAAAGTCCAGGTAGACAACGTCCACAGCCTCCTCCGCATCGAGAAGGCGGGTCACATGGTCATAGAAAGAGATCAGGTTGGTTAAGCAGGACCTCCCTTTCATAAACCCATGCTGGCTGGCCCTGATCCCTTGGCTGCCCTGCACTTGCCGTGAGAGCTCACTCAGGATGATCTTCTCCATGATCTTTCCCGGTACCGAGGTCAGGCTGACAGGCCTGTAGTTCCTCGGATCATCCTTCCGGCCCTTCTTGTTGATGGGTGTCACATTGGCCACCCTCCAGTCATCTGGTACCTCTCTGGTTGACCAGGATTGTTGATAGATAATGGAGAGAGGCTTGGTGAGCTCTCCTGCCAGCTCCCTGAGTACCCTTGGGTGAATCCCATCCGGCCCCATAGACTTATGCATGTCTAGGTGCAGAAGCGGATCATTAAGTACTTCCTCCTGGATTATGGGGGGATTGTTCTGCTCTCCATCCTTATCTTCCAGCTCAGGAGGCTGAACTCCCTGGGGGTAGCTGGGCTGACTGTTGAAGACAGAGGCAAAGAAGGCATTAAATATCTCAGCCTTTTCCTCGTCCTTGGTCGCAATGTTCTCCTCTGCATCCAGTAAGGGATGGAGATTCTCCCTGGCTCTCTTTTTATTGTTGACGTATTTATAAAACTTTTTTTTGTTGTCCCTTATATTAATGGCCAGGTTGAGTTCCAGCCGGGCTTTTGCCTTCCTAATTTTTTCTCTGTATAACCTAACGAGATCTCTGTACTCCTCCTGAGTTGCCTGTCCCTTCTTCCAAAGGTGGTAAACCCTCCTTTTTTCCCTAAGCCCCATCAAAAGCTCTTTGTTCAACCAGGCTGGCCATTTTCCCCACCCTTTAATCTTGTGACACATGAGGATAGCCTGCTCCTGAGCCTTTAGGATTTCCTTCTTGAAGAGCATCCAGCCTTCCTGGACCTCTTTGCCCTTCAGGGCAAAGGGCTATCCCCTTTGGATATTCCAAAGACAGGTTGACATAGTGCTTATTGACACGGTTTAGTGATGTGTTTTGTTGTTTTATTTATCAGTTAGGTTGATGGTTGGAATAGATGATCTTAAAGGTCCCTTCCAACCTAGACAAGTCTATGATTCTATGATTCTTTATTGAAGAGGACTGGAGCCAGTACTGACCCCTGGGGAATACCACTTGTTACGGACCTCCAACAAGACTCTGCCACTAATCACGACCCTCTGAGCTCTGTCTTTCAGCCAGTTTTCAGTCCTCCTCACTGTCCATTCATCTAATCCACACTTCCTAAGCTTACCTATGAGGATGCTGTGGGAGACTGTGTCAAAAGCCTTGCTGAAGTCAAGGTAGACAACATCCACCACCCTCCCCTCATCTATCCAAGCAGTCATGCCATCATAGAAGGCTATCAGGTTAGTCAGATGTGATTTCCCCTTGGTGAATCCGTGTTGACTACTTTTTATAGCTTTCTTTTCCTCCATATGCTTTGAGATGACTCCCAGAACGAGCCGTTCCATCATCTTTCCAGAGGTGAGACTGACCAGCCTGTAGTTTCCCAGGTCCTCCTTCTTGCCCTTTTTGAAGACTGGGATGACATTGGCTTTCCTCCAGTCCTCGGGCACCTCGCCTGATGGGTGGAAAGAAGGGGTGGAAAAGACCAGATGCTATTTTTCTGCAGGGGAAATCAGAGCAGCAGAAAGCCTGACGTTGAAGGGGGGGAAGAATTCATCACCCATCTCCATAGCTTCAGATCAGGATGGAGACATTTCCAATACAGCCTCTTATTTGGGAACATTAATGCTTTGTGATATAAGAGTAGTCTGAGCCTGTTTATGCGCAGCAGTGAAACAACAAGAAGGTATGGACAAGTTTGGAGAGGGTTGGTTCATTTATCATCCTCCCCAAACCACCATCCTAATAGTTCCAGGCATACTTTAGCTTTATTTCCTATTAATTGATCTAAATTGTCCTGTTTTTTTTTCTACTGAATACCCAGATCTAGATCAAATGGAGTCTACTCCAGCCCCTCACACTACAGAGGGTCTCACAGGATCTTAAGTCTCATGCTGACAGAGCCTGAGCCAAGAAAATCCCTGTTTACCAGTGCTAACACCAAAGTCTGTGTATTCAAAGATCTAATGATAGCAAAACGAAAAACCAGACCACATATCCAATTTCAGGGCTACTTCATAGAAACATAATATTATCATAAATCTAACAGGGAGTTTGTGGTAAGATAATTTTTCCCCATTTCTCTGGAGTACCAGTATGTCTCTTAATTAAGAGAGGCTAAACATTTGTGGTCAGTATTTCATTTAAAAAAATCCACATTTTAAATAGATGATAGAAAATGAGCTGGTATAAAACTAAAAGAGATTACTAAAGATGCATACAATGCATATCTCAAGCTCAGCACTGACTGGAACAACTACCCCTGGACATCAAAAGCTTGTACTCAAAGAGCTCCTGAGGAAGGATGCAGCTTTCCATGTTACAAGCAAGTTACTGCAGGGAGCTGTAAGAGGAACCCCTCCTTACCCTCTCAGCTACCTTTACAGAATAGGTATGAGTCTCTGGGTATGGTAGAGGAAGGACATGATGAGACAGAAGAGGAGGAATCTGTGCAAGTACTCTCATCAAGGTCAGATCAACCAACCCCTCACATCAAGACCTGCATTAAGACCAGTGTCGAGAAAAAACAACAGTGAGCTATGGTCATTAGTGACTTTCTCCTGAGTGGAATGGAGGCACCCATTTGCAGACTGGATCCTCTTCTGAGGGAAGTTTGTTGCCTTCCTGGGGCCTGAATCAGGGATGTACCCAGATGACTGACGAGCTTAGTACAGCCTTCAGACTATTACCTACTCCTGCTCTTTCATGTGGGTACTAATGACATAGGAACAAGAAGGCCAAGGTCAATCAAAAGAGATTTCAGGGCCCTGGGAAGAATGCTAAAAGATTCAGGAGCACAGCTAGTGTTTTCCTCAATCCTCCCAGTAATGGGGAGAGTCAATGGAAGAAACAGGCATGCCCAAGACATCAATACGTGGCTCCAGGACTGGTGTCTCCACCAGAACTTTGGTGGAAGCCATGGAAGAGTCTGCAAGACTCTTGGTATAATGGGGCCTGACGGGATCCACCTGTCCTGATGGGGTAAACACTTCTTTGCTTGTAAGCTGACAGGAACAATTGAGAGGATTTTAAACTAGAATTGATGGGGGAAGGGGATATCCTCAGGAGAGCTGAAGGTAAGCCAAAGGTTGGCATAGCATCATCTGAGGGTGGCGATGCTAATGGGAACATTTACGCTGCTCCAGGGAGCACTGAGGGTTTAAGAGTACATCTGAAATGCTTGTACACCAATGCACGCAGTATAAGAAACAAACAGGATGAACTGGAAGCATTGGTCTGTTCCCAGACCTATGTAATTGATATTAGTGAGACTTGGCAGAATGAGTTCCATGACTGGAGTTCTAGGATGGAGGGCTACAGGCTGTTCAGGAGGAATAGGCAGGGCAGGCGAGATGGAGGTGTCACACTATATGAGGGTTTGGCTGTACAGACTCTACAGTTAGGGATGATGTGGTTGAGAGCCTCTGGGTGAGGATTAGGGGGATGGAAAACAAAAGAGATGATGCAGTGGGTGTCTACTACTGATCACCCAGCCAGGATGTAAGCAATTAAGAGAAATCTCTGGATTGGTAACCCTGGTCCTTATGGGAGATTTCAACTTCTCAGACATCAACTGGGAATACCATACTGCTGTGACAAACAAGTCTGGAAAATTCCTGAAGTTTGTGGAAGATACCTTCTTGTCACAAGTACTCAGTGAGCCAACTAGGAAAGGTGCCCTCCTAGACTTGTTATTTCTGAATAAAGAAGGACTCGTGGGAGATGCAGATAGTAGGTGGCTGTCTTGGCCACAGTGATCACAAAATGGTTGAGTTTAAAATTTTCAGTGTAATGAGAAAAAAGGTCAGCAGAGTTGCTACCCTGGATTTCAAGAGAACAAACTTTAAGCAATTCAGGGAGCTACTTAGCAGTGTCCCCTGGGGGTCTGCTTTTGAGGGCTTAGGGGTCCATGAGAGTGGTCAGTTTTTAAGAACCACCTTTTAGAAGCACAGAAGCAGGCAATCCCATTGTGTCAAAAGTCAAGCAAGCAGGGCAGAAGACCATCTTGGCTGAACAGGGAACTCCTCGTGGAACTGTCCTGGTTTCAGCTGGGAAAGAGTTACTTTTCCTTATAGTGATTGCTGTGAAAAGAATGTCAGTAATGCATATCGGTTTAGTTGTTGCCAAGCAATGTTTTATACTTTTCAAGGACTCTTTTCAGCTCTTGAGAAGGAGCATAGATAGAACAATAGAAAGGCCAATAGGAATATTCCATACCATAGATGTCATGCTCGGTATATAAATGGGGGTTGGCGGGGGGGGGGGGGGGAGGAAATCCATGATCACTGTTCAGGATGGTGCAAATTCACCAGGTGGTGAGAGTGACCTGTGTCATTATTATTATTGTTATTTTCCTTTTCTGTTATTGTTCTATTAAACTGTCTTTATCTCAAACCACGAGGTTTTTTTTTTTCTCCCTTTCACCTCCTAGTTTTTCCTCTTCTCCCTATCCTTCTTGGGGCCGGGGGTGGGGGGTGAACAAGCAGCTGCGTGGTCCTAGTTGCCGTCTGCGGCTAAACCACAACAGAAACTCAAGAGAAAAAAGAAATGGTATGATCTCTGGAAGCGAGGTCAGGCTTTGCAGGAAGATTACAGAGTCACAGTTCGCATATGCAGGGAGAAGACATGAAAGGCCAAAGCTCAACTAGAGTTGAAACTGGACAGTGTAAGTACATTAATATCAAGAGGAGGTCCAAGGAAAACATCAGACCGATATTTGTTGGTCACCTGACTAATAGGGATGAAGAAAAAGCAGAGGTGTTCAATGCGTTTTTTGCCTCAGTCTTTAGTAATACTGATAGACTTTGGGCTTCCTGGTCCCCTGAGTTGGAAGACCACAAGTGCAGAATGGTGACTTTCCATTTGTAGACAATGAAATTGTAAGGAACCAGCTGTATCAATTGAATGTTCACAAGTCCATGGGGCCTGATGGGATTCATCCCAGAGTACTGAAGGAGCTAGCAGATGTTACAGCAGGACCACTCTTGATCATCTACCAAAGGTCTTGGGAGTCTGGGGAGGTCCCCGCTGACTGGAAACTAGCCAATGTTATTCCAATTTCAAGAAGGGCATGAGGGAAGACCCAGAAAACTACAGACCTGTTAGTCTAACCTCAGTTCCTGGAAAAATTATGGAGAAGATCATACTGGGTACCATTGAAAGGCATTTAAAGGACAATGCATCAGGCACAGTCAACATGGGTTCATGAAGGGAAAGTACTGTCTAACTAATTTGATATCCTTCCATGCTAAGGTCACTCGCCTAGTGGATTAAGAGAAGGCGGTGGATGTATGTTTTTTTTTTATTTTAGTAAGGCTTTTGATACTATCTCTCACAGCATCCTTCTGGACAAGTTGTCCAACTGTGGCATGAGTGTGTTCACGGTGCACTGGATGAAGAACTGGCTGAAGGGTAGAGTTCAAAGGGTTGTAGTGAATGGGGCTACATCTGGCTGGCGACCAGTCACCGGCGGTGTTCCTCGGGGCTCAGTTCTAGGGCCAGTTCTGTTTAATATTTTTATCAATAATCTGGATGCAGGAGTTGAATGCACCATTAGCAAATTTGCTGATGATACCAAACTGGGAGGTGCTGTTGACTCTCTTGAGAGATGAGAGGCCTTGCAGAGGGATCTAGATAGATTGGAGCATTGGACAATCATCAGCAGCATGAAATTTAACAAGTCAAATTGCCGGATTCTTCACTGGAATGGAGTAATGCTGGACACAATTATAGATTGGGAGAGGAGCGGCTGGAGAGCAGCCCTGCAGAAAGGGATCTGGGGGTGGTGGTCGACAGCAGGCTCAATGTGAGTCAGCAGTGTGCCCTGGCAGCCAAGAGGGCAAACCGCATCCTGGGATGCATCAAACACAGCATAACCAGCCGCTCAAGAGGTGATTATCCTGCTGTATTCAGCGTTGGTGCGGCCTCACCTTGAGTCCTGTGTGCAGTTCTGGGGCCCAAAAGTTAAGGATGTGAAGGTACTGGAATGTGTCCAGAGGAGGGCAACAAAGCTGGTGGAAGGGGCTGGAAGACATGTCCTATGAGAAGTGGCTGAGGACTCTGGGCTTGTCTAGTTTGGAGAAAAGGAGGCTGAGGGGCAACCTCATTGCTCTCTACAGCTTCCTGAAGAGGGGCAGTGGAGAGGGAGGTGCTGATCTCTTCTCCCTGGGATCCAGGGACAGGACACATGGGAATGGTTCAAAGCTGCATCAGGGGAGGTTCAGACTTGACATGAGGAAGCATTTCTTTACCGAGAGGGTAGTCAAACACTGGAACAGGCTTCCTAGAGATGGTCGATGCCCCATGCCTGTCAGTGTTTAAAAGACATATGGGCAATGCCCTTAACAATATGCTATTCAGGTCAGCCCTGAAGTGGTCAGGCAGTTGGATTAGATGATTGCTGTTGGTCCCTTCCAACTGAACTATTCTATTCTATTCTGTCTGGGGCTAGAGGGAATGTCTGAAGCTTCTCACTGAAGATGGGACAGAGGAAAACGATCTCCTTGCCTACAGGAGGTGTGTGCTGGTTGAGGAGCTGTGTTACCAGGTTAAAGGAGCTGCAGGAGGTCAAACTGCACAGCATCAGAAATAACGAGAAAAAGATTAACAGGACCTTCCCAGAGATCCTGCAGAGACAAGAGCCCAAACTCCCAATTCTACTGAAGGAGGAGCAGCCAGTGTCTGTGTTTACCAGGCTGGGAAATCATAAAATGGTTAGAGTTGAAAGGGACCTTAAAGATCATCGAGTTCCAACTCCCCTGCCATGGGCAGGGACACCTCCCATTACACCAGGTTGCTCAAAGACCCATCCAGCCCGGTCCTGAACACTTCCAGGAATGGGGCATCCACAACTTCTCTGGGCAACCTGTTCCAGTGTCTCACCACCCTCACAGTAAAGAATTTCTCCCTGATATCTAATCTAAATCTACCCTCTTTCAGTTTAAAACCATTACCCCTTGTCCCATCACTACACTCCCTCATAAAGAGTCCCTCTCCATCTCTCCTGTAGGTCCCCTTCAGGTACTGGAAGGCCGTTATAAGGTCTCCCCAGAGCCTTCTCTTCTCCAGGCTGAACAACCCCAGCTCTCTCAGCCTGGCTTCATAGGAGAGGTACTCCAGCCCTCTGATCATCTTCATGGCCCTCCTCTGGACCCATTCCAACAGGTCCATGTCCTTCCTACCAAATGGAGACTACCAAGATGGCAAAGGCTGGAAGCTTGTGATATCTGGCACTGGGAGGACAGCTCCTGCTGCACCAGAAGATCTGCAACTACAGAACAGGTTCTATAGTTCTGCATCTGGTTGCAGATGAGAGGATGGGAGCTCTGTCCAATGAAGCATCAGAGCTGGCTGCACCCGAACCATGCAACAGCACCAGGGGGAAGTGGTGAGCGACAGTAGTGGGAGACTCCCTTCTGCAGAGGAGATGCCAACCTGACAGGGAGGTTTGGTGCTTGCTAGGAGCTCAGATCCAGGATGTTAATGAGAGACTGCCAAGGCCTGCCCAGCCCTTGGATTATTATCCCCTGCTGCTCACCCACATAGGAACCATGCTGTGATACCAACAGAAATGCTGCTTTTCTAACACAAGGGTTTATAAATATTTCTTACATCATGCTTCCTTTCCCACATACTTTTAATTGCAGAACAGTAACAACTTCACTCAATTTAAGGGTGACAGTGCTATCAATGCCTATGTTAAACAAGCACCTGGATCTCTCTTCTGTGGGGGGAAAGGGGATGGACACAGGATGGGGGAACGGGACAGTTCTCCCCCCACCAGAGGCTACAGAAATATGTACATGCATTTGTCAGTCTAGTATGTCAGTAAAAAAAAAAATCCAACAAACCTAATTTCTTTGTGGCAAGCCATGAATAAATATGACTAAAAGAATTCTAAAGCTTTCTAGATGTAGGCAAAGAAATAAGTCACGAGGAACTTGATTATTCATTATGACCATGCATTTTTCATGGGTCACAGCAGATAAGGGGTGATTTCCTCAACCCACTTCAAGTATACCACACTGATGTGAAGACTATGTTCGTAGACTGAAATTGCACAACACAATTAAGAAAAAAAATCTAACTTTAAGATTAGTTTGTGATAACTGTTCAACACTAGAAATTAAATCTCTCTTAATCAAATAAGAGTCACGGTACTACTTAAAAATAAGGTAGCTACATGAAAGGCTAGTGAAAAATACTTTTTCCTCTTTATGTTTTTTTAAATTTCATGCATTGACAGGACTGCATAAATGGTGGGCATCTTTTGCTTGGTGTGCATTTGCCCTACACACAACAAAAAGAGAACTTGAATTCAAGAAGATATAAAAATGGGTCTTTTTATAGTCATGGGCAATGGTAAAAAGTTTGGGGGCATAGAAAATACCTAAATCCTGAGATAGAGAAAAACATGTCTTGAAATCAAGAGTGTGCTCTCCTTCAGTGTCAACCAACATAAAAACCAGTCATGCTAGTCTGCACTTCTGTTGAAAACAAATCATAACTTACTTGTGCCTGAAAGCAGAGACAAAGGAACAATAATGGCAGCTGTACTTGTCTTCCCGGGTAAACATGGCCAGAGCCAAGTGACTCCTCTCATGAGATCGCAGACCCTGCATAGACATCAAAACCCGGTCACACTGGCTGCAGTGGTAGCCCCCAGGCCTGGTTTCATTTTCCAAGGATGCTCCAGATTCAGCTTCTTTAAATTCCACAGTGCCAGGGTCTTTGGCTCCCTCAAAACCCTCCAAAGTTGTGCTTGAAGAATCTTCAGCTTCCTGCTAAAAAACACATACCCCCCCCAAAGCCATCAATTCTCTCTCCCTTCTGCCCCTCAGTCTCTCCTATGTATTAATTTTAATATCTAGGTTTCCTAGATAGGAATGCTGTTTCCTAGAATTTACTTTGTAAAGGTATCCCTACCATACTACACTAATGACTTTCTGTATAAAGAGAGCCTAGTCTTTAATTATATGTACATATATACATTAAAAAAGAAACAACCCATCTCTTGGTCCCTTCCCTAAGTGTTAATTAGCATAGCATGCTTTTTGCGGCAACATTAAAACTGAAAAGTATATTTATATCATGTTTCTTGGGTCTTGGATTTTAGTTTTTGTTCCCTACTATTTAGTATCTACTTGCTCAAAACGTGGTATTGACCCCACATAATCTTTACTTGAGAAGCTGGAAAAGAGCAGGAATCATTTGATAGAACGGAAGCATCCCATTCTGTCAGTAGTACTGGATAAGCTAAAGGAAGGTCAGCGGAAGGACAATGAAAGCTCTTAGGTAGAACCATTTAGATTCTGAAGGACTCAGATACTTTACACAGCACACGGTTGATATGAAACAGGCATGCTTTAGGTCACGTTTTAAGGACTACAGAATGAGATTTTGCTGAGTACTCACTGCAGCAAGAAAAGGAGAGCTGCATAACCAGTTCCTGCAACCTTACTGCACCTGAACATCCCCTGTTGATATCCTGTAAAGCTGGCTGTGGAGCACAGCCTGTTGCATAGGGAGGAAACAGCAGCACATTTACAATTAACCACTTGAATTGGACCCCTGGCTCAGCTTGCTATTTGAATGTGTGTTTGCAGCACTATAATTTCACTTTTGCATATGGGTTGGAGAAAAAAAAAAATAAAATGAAAAGACCCCACACTTTAAGGGTCTAAGAAAGCAGAAAAGTAGCCCAGAACAGCTGAGGGAGAAGCTCCTGATCATAAATCAAGCCTTTCAATCATCTGTGATATCAATTCCTTTGTGACAAATAAGAAATGTGAATTAAATAGTTTTTGTGCCCCAGATGAAGAGCAGAAGAAAGTCAAAATATCTTTAACAAAACGTGCTGCGGAAACCTGAAGAATTAGATTAGAATGTCATGCTTAACAGTTCAGAATATCCAATCCAAAACACATTTGACTCCATGGGAGCCCTCTATGGGCTTTCGGTTAGGCCTCAATATGAAACAAAAAATGTTGTCGGTTCACAGAATTCTCACCTTTACTGTAGCTGACACAGAAGAAACATTCCCATACTGGACATGCTTACGGAGATGGTTACAGATGGCTCGAAGCGTTGGATGAACTTCCACACAAAATTTACATTTGTAGCCAACTACTTTCCTCTCCTTAAGTTTTGAAGCATCTTCCAAGTGTCCAAAAGCCTATTGAAGCACATGAGTATTAATCAGTTACATTAATGTAATACTGAAACATGCTTCTGATATCTCACTTTTACGAATACACCCAGACCAGATTTTGCACCTTAAGGGAAATTGCATTTAGTGTAAACATATGTATTGGGTCTGGTTGAGATGGAGTTAATTTTCCCCATAGTAGCCCTCATAGTGCTGTACTTTGTATTGGTAGCTAGAAAGATGTTGATAACACACCAGTGTTTTATCTACTGCTGAGCAGTGCTGGAACAACATCAAGGCTGCCTCTCCAACATTCCCCACCCACCCACCTCCAAAGGCTAGTAGGCTGGGGGTGGGTAAGATCTTGGGAGGGGACATAGCCAGGACAGCTGACCCAAACTGACATTCCATACCATATGAGGTCTGCTCAGAAATAAAAACTAACATAAAGGAGGAGGAGGGGGGGAATTCGTTATTAGATGTTTGTCTTCCAGAGCAACCCCTACATGTACTGAAGCCCTACTTCCCGGGAAGCGGCTGGACATTTCCTGCTGATAGGAAGTAGAGAATAAATCTTTTGTTTTCCTTTGTTTCCGGGTGTGGCCTTTGCTTTTGCTTTATTAAACTGCCTTTATCTTGACCCAAGACTTTTTTTCCAATCTTATTTACTTGCCCCCGTCCTGCTGAGGAGGGGGAGTGATAGAGCGGCTTGGTGGGCACCTGGCATCCAGCCAAGGTCAACCCACTACAACATGCTATTGTGCAAAACTGCAACCTCAATTTGCATTAAAGCCCTCAAAATAGGCAGACAGGATGTAGACAGGAAAAACCTTGAGTTTCTGCATAATAAGAGTCCCTTATAAGACCGTTCATTTTTAACTTACAAGACCAAGCCATGTTCTTTCATGGTGTTGTCGTGTCCCCCGTCCCATGCCCCCCCCTGCCCAATTGTATGCTTTTTTACAGCAAGTAGAATCATAGAATCATAGAATCATCCAGGTTGGAAGAGACCCTTGGGATCATCGAGTCCAACCATCTACCCTACACTACAAAGTTCTCCCCTATATCATATCCCCCAACACCACATCTAAACGTCTCTTAAACACATCCAGGGATGGTGACTCAAAAGTAGAGTTACTCCAGATGGGGAGATGGGTACAGAAGAGAGTAGCAGAATTTGGTCTTCTGTTCACAGGAACACTTGCCCAAAGCTTGAAGTTATTGGATAGATGCACATAAACATCAGGTTCTTTATCAGAAAATGTACTGAAATAGATAAGCTTGATAAGGAAATTGATGTGTTATTTCAAGATACATTGATGAGCAGTAGAATGGGATAGTTGCTAAAGATTCTATGAGAAAGCAAACAGCAGCCTTGCAATAGAAGAATAAATGTCAGATACAGATAGCTATCCGTAAGGGTGGGAAGAAGGAAAAAAGATAGGGAAAATCCTGAAGGAAACAGTTGGAAGGAGTAGAGCTTCCCATGGAGCATAGGAATAGGTGGAGAATGAAGGAAATTAAAGCATAATATGTAACTGACTTATAGAGCCCATTGACATGCTAAGTCACTCATTAACCTGCATACATTTGGCTGTCAAAGAGAATATGCAAGTGAGTATTAGTAATAAGGAGCCTCTTGGGGTATAGAAGAACAGCTTTTGGTTTGTTTTTCTCCCTAGGAACAGGAAGCAGAGAAGACAACCAGACACACAGATCCTTACCTTCTCTTGTTTGAAATCTGTAAAAGAACCATCTGCATATTTCTGCTTGCTCAAAAGCTGTTTCCGCCTCTCCTGACGTTTGGCACGCTTCTGGAATTCCTCATTGTGACTATTCAAGTGTGAGGTCAGCTCTGCCATGCTATGCAATTTAGTATCACAGTGCTTGCACTGGTAGACAGCATTATGAGAGCGGGTGCCACTTCCCAGTATGGTAAAGTCCCTCTTTAAATCCTTGCTGTGGTGATCAGTGTAATGCATGCACAGCAGCTCTGCTGTGCTGAAGGATAGCTTGAAACATTTTATGCATCTGAAGGGAAGCCACTCAGTTTCCTGAACCTCGCTCTCCACCTCAGGCTTTTCAAAGTCATTCCTTTCCTCAGCTGGAGTTGACTTTTCATGTTCATCAGCATACACGGCAGTGAAGTAACTCCCCAGCTTGCTCTCATGCTGCTTCTTAGGGAAAACACCGGGGTGACGCTTCATGTAGTGGGACACAATACCTTTTTTGCTAAAAGATTGAAAGGAACAAAGTGAGCATTTCTTCTTTTCCACAGCCCTCCTCAGCTCCTCATTCAACTGAGGAGTGTCATCTTTGGGAGGAGATGGAATGATCACTTTATTGGGTTTGTCGCTTACTGTCCTGGAGGCTGCTAAACAATGAGTGTAGTAAGCATCAATGTCATGCCTTTTCTGGTAGTGTGCTGCAAGCCCTTTGCGGATAGGATTGGTGTAGGAACACAAAGCACATTTGAAGAGGTTGTTCTTGCCTTCTGGTTGTGCCCGAACATTATTATGTTTGATGCGGTAGTGCCTGGCTATCCCCTTCCGGGTAGAACAGAAGTATTTGCAGAGCTGACACCGGAACACTGTGTGAGACGTTAAGTGAGAACTGGAGAAATGAGGTGCTGAGATAGAGACTTCTCCAACGCCATCAGCAGCAATTTCTGGGGAGGCCTTGATTTCAGTTACCATGTCTGCCTCCACCGAGGCAGACACTTTTGGCGGTGACTGAGCAAAAACATCAAATTCAGGCTGATTATGGTATTTCTCATAGTGAATTTTGAGCTTCTCCAGTGTGCCATGGGTGTAAGGGCATAGTTTGCACCGGTATGCACCATAGCCTTGCTTGAAAATCCTACTTGTCTCTTCTATGTCATTCTGGGCAAAGTCATTCGACTGTTCCACATCATGCACAAAGTCTTCAGCAGTGACTTTTACTGATGGGTGCCGTTTCTGGTAATGTGTAAGGACACCATGAATGCGTGTGTTAATGTATGGGCAATGTCTGCACTTGTACACAGCCCCTGGGTTAATGTCTATGTCCTGTGCAAAGTCAGCAGCTTTTACTTTCATGCCAGGGTGTTTTTTGCCATAATGTGTCAGGAGGCCATGAAGGTTATTGTACTCAGACTGGCAAACTGTACACTGATATGGAGTGGAGGAGATGGCAGGGTTTGCAGAAGTCAGCTGAATAGTTTTTTCCTGGGAAAGGCTGGGGTTCTCCACATCCTGGTCCATCTGTGATGTTACCTGGTTTTCAGAATTAATCCTGGCCCTAACTTCATCAAGCTGTGTGCCAATTTTCTCAGCAGCATCTTTCTCTTTAATGATATCTAACAATACAGATTCATCCCCATTCATAGCCCAAAGGTGAAAAGCCTGATAGTGATTAGTAATATCCCAAACAGAAGATGCTTCAAAAATGCAGTCTCTGCATTTATAGGTCTTTGCCTCTGTTGGCATCACTAGAGTAGGAGGGGAAGGATCCAGACCTGCCCAGAGTTTAGTTGCCATATATGTATAGTCAACATAATGTTCAGGATGTCTCCTTTGGTAATGCTCAAGCAAACCACTCGGGTCTGTATGTGAATAAATGCACCATTCACAGTGATAACCAGCTTCTATCAAGCCATCCAAAAATGCCCATCTCAGAATGGATGTGACCGTTGCCTTCAGATTTGGGTGGTCTTTCTTAATATGCTTCCTCAATGCATAGAAATAAGGTGATGTGTAGCTACACTGCCTGCATTTGAGGGCTCTCAGCTTTGTCTTGTCCTGTTCAGTGCTGGAGGTGTTAGCAGGCATGCTGCCAGATGATTTCCTCTGGTTACGATCACAAAGGCTTCTAATGGTGGCTGTATGCTGCCTAATCACATCTGCATTGGCTTTGAAATCACGATGCTTCTTTTGATAATGAATGAGCACACCTTTCACAGTCCGGTTTCCATAATCGCAGTGTTGGCAGAAGAACATTTCGTTCTCAAGGGTATTCACAGAGCTCTCAGAACTGCCCCAGCTCAACTGCTGCATTGACACTGGCAGTTTCTGAATCCCAGGTGGCAGCTCATCAGCCTTCATCACTGCCGCAGTAGGGGGTGCCTGTCTGATGTACTTGGCAGTGACCTTTATTTCTGGATGCCTTTTCTGGTAGTGGACAAGCACTCCCACAACTGAACGGTTGCTGTATGAACAGTGTTTACAATAGTAGAGTTCAGGAGCAAGGTCTGGGGGCAGTGGTGGGGGAGGTGGAGGTTGAGAAGCCAAGTTTGACAGTTTTGAGGAGACAGACACCCCCATATCAAAAGACATTTGAGCCAGGGCAGAGCCCCTGTCAACAGAAGCTACATGCATGGTCTTCTGAATTCTGAAATATGATGCTTTTTCTTCAGGGTGTTTTTTCTGGTAATGCACCAGAACTGAATGCATGTTAGGGCTTGCAAATGAGCATACATCACAGTCATAAACAACCACAGAACTGACCGAAGGTGCCTTCTGATTTTCACATTCAGGGCTAAAACTCTTTGTGGCACTTTTGTTAAAGCTTGCTGGCACAGTAGTCCCATGAGCCACAGGGGTGGATGTTGCCATAGATTTTGGAGCAGAATTCAAGATCTCTTTCAGTGTCTGAGACTCCGTGTTTAGCCCCTCTTGCTGCTCAACGACATAGCTTGAAAATATCATTGCATTGTTAATTTTCACTGTTGGATGCATTCTTTGGTAATGCGGCATCAGGCTTCTAACATTTGGGCTAGTGTAAGAACAGAAGCGACAACGGTAGATCAGATCAGAGTGATCAGAGTTCAATACATTCATAGCTTCAGGGTGATGCTCTCCATAGTGTTGCTGCAGATCTTCAAAGTTTGTATAGTCAATATAACACTCAAGGCATCTGTATACTGCACTGTGATCATTTGGATCCAAGATATACCTAAAGCTGAATTTTATGTAGGGGTGCATCCGTTGGTAGTGGGTGCTAACACTCCTGGCAGATTTGTTGCTAAAATCACAGTGTTTACAATAGTAAAGTCTGCCAGAGTCGTTAATCTCCACATCTTCGTTGTTCTGATCAGGGCCATACATATTTGGCTGGCTTCCCATAACAGAGGCATTAGGACTCTGTTGATCTTTCATGTTAATGGAAGAAAAATAATCTTCCTCATCTTCAGATAAAGTGAGCTCAATCTCTGCTCCATTGGTGGAATTATAATCATGATATATATTTCTGAAGTTTGCATCCTTCTGGGAATCATTAGTCTCTCTCCCCCACATTTGCTGGGGTGCAAAAGAACTAGAAACCTCCACCATTGGTTCTGTTTGTTCTTCTTCTCTGTCTAATTCCACTTCTATCTCCACCTCATCTTCCTCATCATCCTCTACATTAATCACAGCATCTTCTTGCTGTTTGTTTTGGTTTATTTTGCTCTGCAAGTTGCTTGCTATTTCATCAATTCTAGTTCTTTTCTTCACTGGTGAGAGATCCAAAGTGTAGTCATTTGACACCTTCCGAGCAACCTTAGCAACAAAGTTATTTTTAGATGAGAGACCAAGAATTGAGGTCTGGCTTTTCTTCACTGTGATGACAGAGGTGAGAGCATCTGCCTCGCTCTCTTGTGGCATGTTGGATGGCAGTCCATCATATTTTGGTAAGTTGTCACAAAATGAGTGCTTGTGCTGCTGATGAACTCGGAGGCCTTTCAAAGTAGTGGTAGAATAGTTACACATTGTGCACTTATAAGGATGCTGTGAATGGGATTGAGGCAACTGCTGCTGTTGCTGCTGCATTGTTTCTGTCATCCCAGCTGACTTCCTTCCATTTATATTTACACTTTCATAAGAAACCGTGTTGTCATTCAAAGAGGAGACAATGTTTTCACTCTGAGAATTCACAGTGTCCCAGTCTGATGTTGTACCTGCATGACATTGCCTATGAGCTCCAAGCTTTAACCAACTCTTACAGGTGAAAGGGCATTCATCGCATTTGTATACAGTTGTCTTCCCAGACAGGTGGATATTCTCAATGTGACGGGAGATGCTTCGGCGGTGCATTGTGAGGAAAGGGCAAAAAGGACATTGGAACCTGTTCATGTATCTCCTAAAGGGAATCCCTTTTGTTTCCAACAGCTTGTTGCCATCAGATCCCACCAGTTGCTCTGCAGATATCCCTGAAGTCTGGTGATCCACAGAGTTCAAGCCATTCTCGCTGTCCACTTCATTTAGCTCTTCGTCTGAGCTGGAGTCATTTAGCATACTGTTTGTTTCCAAGTCAGCAGAAGAATTTGTCATTTCAGCAACTCCATAGCGGGATCTGTCAGACAAATTAACTATGCCCGAGTTGTGAGGTAATTTAGACTTCATTTGAAGATAAGACACAGAAGAAAACTTAGAGGATACAGAAGAGTTGGGCCTAATAAGGGAATTGCCTGTAGAGCTTCTGAAGTTTGAGACATCAGCATTCAACAAATCATGTCCTGTCACATTCATAGAGATATAATTAGAGTTTGAGGAGGCATGCTGGGCACTCTTACTCTGCACATCAGGTGCACTGGTTCTGTCTTGTTCCTGCCTCAAACTTGACAGTATTTTTACCATGCTGCGGTGCTTCTTCATCATATGGTCACACCAGCGCTCCCTTCGAGGTGTCTGGTAACTGCACCATTCACAGCAAAAGTTGCCTCTGGACTTTGTTAGAGGCTTGACCATGGACTCCAAAATGCTCCGTTCTACCACCTCTGCAGGCAATTCCTTGCAGGGTTCCTGCACTGACACAGAGGCAGATGTCAATTCAGATACAGCAGAGGCAGCAGTAGGAGTTAAACTCTCCTTCAGATTGTTTTTGTGATACATTTTCTGGTGCTTAATAATCCTTGCGCGCCTTGGTGATTTGTAGGTGCAGAACTGGCAAGAGAAAACTTTGCCAAACCCCTTGTGCATCATGACGTTGTAATTTAAGGAACCAGCAGTGTGTGACCCTATTGAGCTCCTCCCAACTTGTGCTCCATGAATCTTGCGAGTGTGCTCTATGAGGAGGTTTTTAGATCGGAAGTAACGCACACAGAATTTGCACTGGAAAAACTTGTTGGTTGGTTTAGGATTTGGAGCCATGTGTTGACCATAAAAACTTTGGCTCTGGCTATAATAACTTCCAGTCCCCATCTGAGTTGTTGCATTTTGCCCTAAAATAAGAATTAAAAAGTAAACATGTAAATAAATAAAATTAGACAGTTTCCCCCATCTACCCTGTATGCATATGAATACACACACATCTTGAACACATTAATCACACCAGCATTCCCTCACTTATTTATGATTAGACCTGTGCATACGAGAATGGTCAGAAAACTAACTGATGTTACAGAAACTGGGATAGACAATTTCCAAAATAAGCTTCTTGAAATAAAAAGGTACACTAGTAAAGTTCAAAATTGTTCTAGAGCTTGTGGCAGTGTAAAGCAAGGAAAAGAAGCAATATGAAGAAGCATGTGAAAAATAGCAAGATGACAAATCCACATGTTTGCATTTATAGAAAAAAATATGGCTGTAACTAAATATCATTCCCTTCACTACCATAGCGATAAAGATAACAGTTTTTAAAAATCACACCGAAACATACCAATTAAAATGCACTGAAATAAGTCACATGTGAGCTCGAGGCTTAAGGTTGAGGTTTACCTGCTATTTCATCTGCAATTGTAAATTCATCCTTTACAGAAGAAAATTCACTCTCAGTCTGGTTGCTAGCATTCATGGAACCAGACCTCGGCTGGCTAGGATTTTCCTCAGAGACATCTGTTGGCTGCAGAAAAGCAGTATGAACATCCTGAATGTGAGCCTTTAGATCTTCATAGGATGGAGCTCGGAAATCACAGCCATCACACTGCAGCACCTCCATGGTCCAGGAATGATCTTTTGCATTAGAAAATTCTGCAAGAAAAACAAGGAAAGGAGAAGGAGAGAGGAAAGGGTTTGGTTTGTTTTTCCCTGTTTGGTTGGGTTTGGGAATTTTTTGTTTTGTTTTTGCAGAAATGCCTTTAAGTGAATTCTGAAAATATATTAACAGCTTCCTATCACATGACTTAATGATTTCCAGAAATACCATAATTACTGCAGTCTAAAACTCAACATTTAAGAGGCATCAAGGCAATTTTTAATTCAAAGAAAGCCCTATCTAAGTAACTTGCAGGTTGATGTTATCAATGCTACAGTCAACCTTCTGTCAAATGACTACTGGACTTTTTTTTTTAATCAGCATTTTTTAAAATGAGCAGCTTTTCCATTACTCAGGAGAGAGCTGTTAGGAAGTTTGTCTCATTCAGATACTAGCAGCTATATGCTAGAAGAACAACCACAGTAATCCCCAAAGATTCATGCACTAAAACTTACAAACAGATGACAGTGGTTTCTGCTTATATAAGACCCACTCTAACCTTCTTGGAAGCTGAGAAAGTCCTGCCAGTTTCATTACCAGCAATTTAAAAAAAATCCTTAAAATAGAAACACTTGTCTGTCTTTTTGAAATCCTATAATTCCTGACTTAAGTGGAAAACATAAGCATAATTGCAAAGTGAGATCTAAATATGTGTATCCAGAATAGAATGCTGTACATTGGAATTAATTCCACCAAACACCGAGAACATCTCTGCTCTTTGTTATAACTCTAACAGAGTTATATTATGGTCTGTCATTGGGGACATATCTTTGGTGGGATAGGAGTTTGAAGAAGGGATGGGCAGTAAGAAGAATAGGAAGACTGCAAAAGTACAATGGAAACATAAGTAACAGTGATCTTCCCTAAGCACTTCATGACTTCATTGATTAATCCCAAACCTCTGTATACTGTAATGTACAAAGTAACAAAATCTGATAATATCAAATTCAGTATGTCACCAATTAATCCCACATCACAGAACACTGGGGAGGAATTTATCACTAGACTCTTAGCTTATGTACTGTCATAAACAAGAGGACACACAAAATACAAGGAATGCAAAAGGCTGAGACCCTCCTGTCCTGTACAAGTAATTGGGCACAAAAAACAACCTATTATTTTAAAGTAACAACTCATTTATTAAGTTTCCCATACATTGCACTAGGCCAAGATAACCTAGGAGTTCCAGAGGTCCAAGATGCAATACCAGACTGTCACTGCGAGCACTGTCACTGCTCCCCCAGCGCCAGCAGAACCAGCACAAGTTGCTCCGGTGACCAGGAAGCCGAAAAAGAGGTCAGCTCGGTCCCCTGCCCCATATGAGAAAGATGTGCCCAAGCTAGAGAGCACGGGAGAGGGTTCCTCTGATGAAGATGCAGGACAGGGTCCTTCTGGTGTAGATAAAGGAAAGCACCCTCTTACAACAGAGTCAACAGCTCCTTCTCAGGTATATAGGGGAGAGGGTCCTTCTCAGCCAGCGTCAATACACGATGATGGCTCAGATGTAGATATAATTATGAAATCTTTCTCTATAAAGGATTTGCAAAATATGAGGAAATATGCAAAATATGACTTTACTTGTCATGATCGGGAGCCACTTCTCTCTTGGTTGCTCTGATGCTGGGACAGTGGAGCTAATTCCATAGACTTAGATGGTAGAGAGGCCAACCAGCTGGGAAATCTGGCCAAAGAGGGAGGTATTGATAAAGCGATTGGGAATAAGGCAAACGTTCTCAGTCTCTGGAGGCGACTGCTATCAGCCATAAAGAGCAGATATCCCTTTAAGGATGATATCCAATGCCGTCCAAGGCAATGGACCAGCATGGAGAAAGGTATTAAATACCTGAGAGAACTGGCTGTTCGAGAGGTGATTTATAGCGACTGGCAAGTGACTATAGACCCTGATGAAATGCCATGTCAACGACCTTTGTTGAAAAAGTTTGTGCAGAGTGCACCATCAGTGTATTCCCACACTTTGTCAACAATGGTCTGGGGAGCATCTGATACTGATACACCAACTGTAAATGAGGTCGCTGATAGGGTACGGCAGTATGAAGATAGTCTCTCTCGTACCATCGGTGTTGCAGCAATAGAAAACCTGACTAAGAAAGTGGCTGAACAAACTGAGAAGATAGCTGAACATAATAAGACACAGACCGAGGCAACAGAGAATATAAGCAAGACACAAACTAAGACAATGACTGAAACAATAGAGAACATAGCTAAAACACAGAATGAGACAATGGAGAAAATGACCAAGGCAATAGTTGAGCAAAACGAGACAATTTTTCACAAACTGCTTGAAAAACTTGCTGAGATTGGAAGAGAATCCCACTCTTCCCTAGCTCAGACCCAAATTCCAGCTCAGACCCAAGTTGCAGCCATTAAGAAAAAAACGCCCTCCTATGAGACCAACCAAAGGGAAACAGGACTCGCTCCGAGGTTTCCTGTGGCTTTGCCTCTGCAACTACAGAGAGGACATGAGGAGATGGGATAAAAAACCTACTTCAGCCCTACAGGCACGAGTGCTTGAGTTGCAAGGTAAAGCAAACAGAAGAAAGGATGGTTACATGAATATGGCTGCTCCAGTTCAGAATATGCACTGCCCCTGTCCAGACAGGAACTCACCTTGCAATTGGAGATGCTGTCCTCAACATTAGGGTTGCCCTGCCTCCAGCCAGGAGGAGGAGAGGGATAACCGAGTTTATTGGACTGTGTGGATTTGATGGCCTGGCACATTAGAGCCACGAAAGTATAGAGCCCTGGTGGACATTGGTGCACAGTGTACCCTAATGCCATCGAATCATAGAGGGACAGAATCAGTTAGTATTGCAGGAGTGACAGGAGGATCTCAAGAACTGACTGTACTGGAGGCCAAAGTGAGCCTGAATGGGAATAAATGGGAGAAGCATCCTATTGTGACTGGCCCAGATGCTCCGTGCATCCTTGGCATAGACTACCTCAAGAAAGGGTATTTCAAAGACCTGAAAGGGTATCGGTGGGCTTTTGGTATATCAGCTGTAGAGACTGAGGGTATTACACAGCTGTCTACCTTGCCTGGTCTTTCAGATGACCCTTCTGTGGTAGGATTGCTGAAGGTTAAAGAAGAGCAGGTACCACTTGCTACTTCCACGGTGCATCGACGACAGTATCGCATCAACCAAGATTCTTTGATTCCCATTCAAAACCTGATTCGTCGGCTGGAGACCCAAGGAGTGATCAGCATGACTCGCTCACCCTTTAACAGCCCGATATGGCCAGTGCCAAAGTCTGATGGTGACTGGCGTCTAACAGTAGACTACCGTGGCCTGAATGAAGTTACACCCCCACTGAGTGCTGCTGTGCCAAACATGCTAGAACTGCAATATGAACTGGAGTCAAAGGCAGCCAAGTGGTATGCTACAATTGACATTGCTAATGCTTTTTTCTCCATTCCTTTAGCAGCAGAGTGCAGGCCACAGTTTGCTTTTACCTGGAGAAGCATCCAGTACACCTGGAATCGACTGCCCCAGGGGTGGAAACACAGCCCTACTATTTGCCATGGACTGATCCAGACTGCACTGGAGAAAGGTGGAGCTCCAGAACACCTGCAGTACATTGATGACATCATTGTGTGGGGTAATACAGCAGAAGTTGTTTTCAAGAAAGGTAAGAAAGTAATCGAGATTCTTCTGAAAGCAGGTTTTGCTTTAAAAAGAGGTAAGGTCAAGGGACCTGCACGAAACATCCAATTCTTGGGAATTAAATGGCAAGATGGTCATCGCCAGATCCCAATGGAGGTGATTAATAAAATAACAGCTATGTCCCCACCTACTAACAAAAAGGAAACACAAGCCTTCTTAGGCATTGTGGGATTCTGGAGAATGCATATTCCAGGTTATAGTCAGATTGTGAAACCTCTCTATGAAGTGACTCGAAAGTAAAATGAGTTTGTGTGGGGTCCTGAGCAACGACAAGCCTTTGAGCAAATTAAACAAGAGATTGTGCGTGCAGTAGCACTTGGACCAGTCCGAAGAGGACAGGACATTAAAAATGTGCTGTACACTGCAGCTGGGGATAATGGCCCTACCTGGAGCCTATGGCAGAAAGGACCAGGGGAAACTCGAGGTCGACCCCTGGGATTCTGGAGTCGAGGCTATAAAGGCTCTGAGGCCAACTATACCCCAACTGAGAAAGAAATCTTGGCAGCATATGAAGGAGTTAGAGCTGCTTCAGAGGTAACTGGTACTGAAGCACAGCTCCTCCTGGCGCCCCGATTACCAGTGTTGGGTTGGATGTTCAAAGGTAAAGTTCCTTCTACACATCATGCCACTGATGCTACCTGGAGTAAGTGGGTTGCCTTAATCACACAGCGAGCTCGAATAGGAAACCCAAATCGTCCAGGAATTGTAGAAGTGATCACAAATTGGCCCAAAGGTGGTAACACGTGCTGAGGAAGCCCCACCATATAATGAACTCTCAGATAATGAGAAACAGTATGCTTTGTTCACTGATGGATCTTGTTGTACTGTAGGAAAGCATCGAAGATGGAAAGCTGCTGTGTGGAGTCCTACACGACGAGTTGCAGAAGCTACTGAAGGAGAAGGTGAATCAAGTCAATTTGCAGAGGTAAAAGCTATCCAGCTGGCCCTAGACATTGCTGAACGAGAAAAGTGGCCAATGCTCTATCTCTTTACTGACTCATGGATGGTGGCAAATGCTCTGTGGGGATGGTTAAAACAACGGAAGCAGAGCAACTGGCAGCGCAAGGGTAAACCCATTTGGGCTGCTGAATTATGGCAAGATATTGCTGACCGGCTAGAGAAACTAGTCGTGAAAGTCGCATGTAGATGCCCACGTACCTATGAGTCAAGCCACTGAGGAACATCGAAACAATCAGCAAGTGGACCAAGCAGCTAAGATTTTCCAGACAGATTTAGACTGGTGAACTGTTTTTAGCTGGGTGGGCCCATAACACTTCAGGTCATCAAGGAAGAGATGCAACATACAAATGGGCTTGTGACTGAGGGGTGGATTTAACCATGGACGCTATTGCGCAGGTTATCCACGATTGTGAAACATGCACCGAAATCAAGCAAGCTAAAAGGTTAAAGCCTTTGGGGCATGGAGGTCGGTGGTTGAAATACAAGTATAGGGAGGCTTGGCAAATTGACTACACACTCCCTCAAACCCGCCAGGGTAAGCGTTATGTGCTTACAATGGTGGAAGGAAGCACCGGATGGTTGGAAACCTATTCCGTGCCCCATGCCACTGCCCGGAATACCATCCTGGGCCTTGAAAAGCAAGTCTTGTGGCGACGTGGCACTCCAGAAAGAATTCAGTCTGACAATGGAACTCATTTCAAAAACAATCTTATAAGTGCTTGGGCAAAAGAACATGGCATCGAGTGGATATATCATATTCCCTATCATGTACCAGCTTCTGGCAAAATTGAACGATACAATGGATTGTTAAAAACTACCCTAAAAGCGATGGGTGGTGGAGCCTTTAAAAATTGGGACAAGCATTTAGCTCAAGCTACCTGGTTAGTTAATACCAGGGGATCCATCAATCGAGGTGGTCCTGCTCAGTCAGACCCTTTACATATTGTAGAAGGGGATAAAGTCCCTGTGGTGCATGAAAGGAATACGCTAGGGAAAACTGTATGGGTTTTTCCTGCCTCGGGCAAAGGCAAACCCATTCATGGGACGGTTTTTGCCCAAGGACCTGGATGTACTTGGTGGGTGATGCTGAAGAATGGAGAAGTTCAATGTGTACCTCAAGGGAATTTGACCCTGGGTGAGAATACTTGATTCCGAGTATGATGTTAGTTGTTTATGATACTAACAGTGTCCTATAAGTGTTTTTCAGGATAATGATGAAACCTAAGCCGGATTGATCAAGTGGCATCCAGTAAAACTTCTCCGAGATGGACATGCTATCCACAGGCACAAACCACAATGAATTTCACACCATCTTTCCTACCCTCAGAATCTGATCTGCTATGAAATGGACTTAAACTTCTGTATATAGAGAAAAATGATAACTGAGTGACTTACATATATCTATCTATATATGTATGTGTGTATAGCTTTCATAGATAATAGTATTAGTGATCTGAGCATGATGCAAATGTTACGGAATAAGGGCTGGAATGTCCCGGTTTGAAGTAAAACCGAACCAATTTTCTGTTCTGTAACTTTACATCCTAGCAAGGCCTCTTCTAACTCTCTGAAATTAACGGCATATTGTGGAGAAAACTGCTCATTCTCAGAATGATAAGACCAATGTTTGTGCTCCATGCCAAGGAATGGTATGCAGGGAGGCCCTTGCTTATACTTATTGCTATAACAACCAAGGTCAGCCCATTTCATTATTTGCCCCCTTAGAGGGTCGGAAACGGAAAAACGTAAAGGGGTCACATCTGTAGGGAGGAGTGGACAAGACAGGCAACCCAAACCTGACCAACTGGGGTATTCCATCCCATCTGCCCCATGCTCAGTATAAAAGCTGAGGGATCAAAGGGTCAGCTCTCTTTTCTTTGATGGCCGACGTCCAAAGAGGACTCTGTCTGTTCATCTGCCTTTGATCCCAATCCGTGTGTTCCTGACTCCAGAGCCGGAATCCAGTTCCCATCCGCCACTGAGTCCAGTCCGGGACTTCCCCAGTGCCTGCCGGTGATGTGACTGTCATCTTGGGAGCTTGATACAGTTTTGTATATACTTTATCTATTTCATTATTTTTTCTTTTTTTTTTTTTAATTTTAATATCACTTCTTCATTAAAGTAGTTTAGTTCATTCTAAACTTCTAAATCTCCTTATGTCTTTCTCTCCTCTCTTTTGAGGGGAGGAGGGGGGGGAAGGGCCATCTGTCAGTCTGGTTTTGGTAAATTCGACTGAAACCACGACACAGACAAAAACATTTTACTGTGAAAATTCCAAGTATTTACTGTAGAATGTAAAACTACTTCTATAGCAACATGAAAAGCTGTCACAGGCAAACCAGTCTCAACTCAGGGAGTTTTACTTCCTTTCGTTTATTGTCAACTAACATGAACTTTTAATTACTGATTTGGGTATTGAGAAAGAATCATAGAATGGTTTGGGTTGGAAGGGACCTTAAAGATCATCTAGTTCCAACCCCCCTGCCATGGGCAGGGACACCTCCCATTACACCAGGTTGCTCAAAGCCCCATCCAGCCTGGCCTTGAACACTTCCAGGGATGGGGCATCCACAACTTCCCTGGGCAACCTGTTCCAGTGTCTCACCACCCTCACAGTAAAGAATTTCCTTCTAATATGTAATCTAAATCTCCCCTCTTCCAATTTAAAACCATTACCCCTCGTCCTATCACTACACTTCCTGACAAAGAGTCCCTCTCCAGCTCTCCTGTAGGCTCCCTTTAGGTACTGGAAGGCTGCTATAAGGTTTCCCCGGAGCCTTCTCTTTTCCAGGCTGAACAACCCCAACTCTCTCAGCCTGTCTTCATAGGAGAGGTGCTCCAGTCCCTTAGTCTCAATTCCCCTTGGTTTTGCCACACGTTACAGCCAATCAGTTCCGATTCCTTCAGCGACGTGATAGGCAGCACAGGAGGCTGGAGTCAGCACATAATGGTTTCTTTCTGCCCCTCCTTATTTCTCACTCATCTTCCTCCACTGCTCCTTGCTTCTTACTGCTCTGCTCAAGTATGGGTTCCGCCATGGGCCGTAAGACTCCTTTGAGTGTGTGACCATTCCTGTGTAGAGCACCTGTGATAAGGTAAATAACACTCAAGGGTTAATGGCAGGGCCATTGCTTGGCTTAAGCTGTGTATCTATCGCCTTAAGCCATTGATAAGGTGTTTAGGCAAAGAAAGGATGTGTTGAAACTGTAAAGTGGTCACAGTAAAGTGGTCACATCGGCCTGGATGGGAGATAAGGCAACAATTGGTATTCAGTTGTCCTGACAGAGCGATCATCTGGTTTCCCAACCCCGTGGCCTGGAGCAACACATTAACATTAAAAGCGAGAGGTACACAGCGAGGAAGACATGGCCTTCATCCCCGAGACCCCGGCCCACGACCACCAGGAGACACTGTGCATGTGCAACGGGGAGGAGTTAAAGGCGGAGACTATGGAAATGATTTCTTGGAACTCATTGTAATAAAGACCGCCTTTTCAGGGAAAAGTCATGGATATGTATAGGTGCCCCTTGAATATGTAAAGTGTGATTGTATAAATCCTAAGCTAACTGCCGCGGTGGGTGCGCACGATTTTGGTGGGGCGAGCCCCCGTGCTGCCCGGCGCCGAATAAACATACCTACTTTGCAACCTCACAGGTTGTGGAGTCTGCTTTCCGCACGTCAGTTTGGCGAGCCAGGCAAGAGGCACTCTGCTCGGCTGCGGGACGCCCCTAGGCGCGCCCCGAGCACTTTCCTCGGAGGAGCCTCCACTCCCAGCCGCTCACCGCGGGAGTAGACAACAACCTCCTGAAGCCGCAGATAAACGGTATGTTTTACAGAGGGGGCCAGTAAGTCGTAGGGGACGCCCACGCTTGGCCGGGGCCGCCGGTAAATCACGCAGAGACGTCTGGCGTGCGGCATAGTCCCCGTATGGGAGGAGGGTACCCTGTATGGAAGTAGAGGATTTGCTGACCGATAGAGCGGCCGCTAGCGATCTTGGGGGTAGATCGAGCAAATCCGAGGTCACCGCTGCATCCCAGTATCAGGAGCCAGGAAGGACCTGCTAATGATTGTATAAGAAGCAGGAGAAGGGTAAGCGGGCCTCAGAGTTGTCACCGCTGCATCCCAGTATCGGGAGCCAGGAAGGACCTGCTAATGACTGTATAAGAAGCAGGAGAAGGGTAAGCGGGCTTCTCAAAGTTGTGATACAAGTACTTGTATAACATCTGCAGCTGCTGGAGGGATACCAACTGGAGTAATGATTGTATGTTTTATTTGTAAATGCCCGGGTATTTTATGTTAAGAGCATTTGTGTGTGGATGCGTGTGTTTGAGACACAGCACCGCTGTGAAGCGAGTGGGAGTCCCGATTTGCGGTTCCGTGACTCCGCGAGGAACACGGCCAGAGACGGACAAAGCGCCTGAAACGTCTGTAAAAATTTGTAAATGTCTTGATATATGTAAGTTGGGCTGCTGTGGTGTTTAGTCCATCTCCTAAGTATTGGGGGTCTGGCTGATCATCAAAGTGGCCGGACAGGGAGAGTCACTCCTTCGGTGGTTTGGGCTCGAACCTTGGGAATATTTAAACGAAGGAGGGGACTGGATAAGGAGGGGAGAGGGACGAATTTATTTAGGAGGAGTGTATTTAACACCTGCCGGACAGACAGTGGCCCTAGACTGGGAACAACCTGTCCCAGATACCTTTCTAAACCCCCATATTGACGGACAGTGGGGGTGATTGCTTGTTTTGTGTGTGGGCTTACTAACAAATTACCTGAAAATTGGCATTCAGCTTGGGTCCTGTTGAAATGTAAATCTTGTGAGAAAATTTGGTATTGTTCATCTAGGAGGCGGAGAGCTGAGTGTCCCAAATGCTCTCCTCTAATCCCACGGTTTTATGATTGGGAAAGGGCCCATCAAGAGTCCAAAATAGTAAAGTTTATCTGTGGGAAGAAAACTTTAATCCCAGAAGATTGGGACGTTTGGGAAGAAGATTGGGAGAAGACTGTAAGGACCTGTGAGGAAAGGTTCACGTGGAAATCAAAGCAAGGCACAATAGCTAACAAGAAACAATCTGGAGAGATGGGTAACACTCAGAATAAGGGTATTTTAAAGAAAAGCCCCCTTGGTTGTATATTGACACACTGGAGGAACATTGTTGGAACCGGGGGTACAGAGAATAAGAAGACTCTCATTAAATATTGCAATCAATGGTGGCCGATTTATAAGCTGGAAGATGGAGCTAAGTGGCCACTTTATGGGTCAATCGATTATAACACCATCCTGCAATTAATGTCGTTTTTAAGGAGGGAAGGAAAATGGGATGAAGTGTCATATGCAGATATGTTTTTCACCCTCCGAAATCACCCGGAGTGGCGAAGGGACTGTGGAATGGTGCCGCCACAGGACCCTATGGTACTCGCCCTCGAGAGGGAAAATAACAAAGAACTTAAAGGTAAACTGAGGCAGTGTTGCTCGGCATGTAGTATTGGACAAAGGTGCACTAGAGCAAATAAAATCCACTGGGCATCAGAACAAGATCTAACTGATTTGCTTAAGCCTCCCCCTCGATCACAGGAACAGGACGTGGACTCGGACGGAACCTCCACTCCCCCGGACAGCCCTGTATCCTCCCGTACTAGAAAAAAGTCTACCCTAACAGTCTTACAGGCACCTCTCCGAGAGGCGGTAGGGCCAGATGGCGGGACAATGCTAATCAAGGTACCCTTTTCCACTACCGATTTAGAGGCATGGAAAGGGGTTGCCAAGGATTACAGGAATGATCCGGTAAGTGTAACCAAACATTTTCAATTTATCGTAAAACAACACAACCCCAACTGGAATGATATACAGTTATTATTAGAATATATGACTGAGACGGAAAAACAATTAATTTTAAAAACTGCAGGGGATTTGGCTGAGGATCATTATAAAACTACAGGAGGAGATGTTAAAGAACACCTCCCCCTTCAAGATCCAAAATGGGATGCAAACAGGTCTGCGGATATGGAAAAATCGCAGGCATACCAGGGGTGGATCTCAAAAGGGATGGAGAGGGCCATTCCCAAAACCATAAATTGGTCAGCATTATATGCAATTAGGCAAGGTCCTTCCGAGTCACCATCCGAATTCTTGAATCGACTAAGGGACGTAATGCGCCGTAACACACCGCTGGATCCTGGGTCAGAGGTAGGAATACAACAACTAGTTTCTTTATTCTTAGGTCAGTCTACAGGAGATATTAGGTGCAAGCTCCAAAAGCTGCGTTCTATAGAAGGAAGGAACCTAGAAGTATTGCTGGATGAAGCATGGAGAGTGTTCAGTAATAGAGAGGAAGACAGGCGGGGACAAAGAAGGGTGGTGGCGGTCGTCAGGGAGGAGGAAGAAAGAAAACCCAGACGAGGACCGCCTCGACTAGGCAGGGATCAATGTGTGTTATGCAGAAGATTTGGTCATTGGAAAGATGAGTGTCCGGAAAAGTGGAAAAATAAGGAGAAGGGACGAAACAATCAGAAAGGAAGAATAGTAGCCAATTTGAAGGAATATTGACAGGGACCCGGGGAATCCACCCTAGCGGATCCACTGGTTATAATGAAGCTAGGGAAGGAGCAAAAGGAGGTGGAATTTCTGGTTGATACAGGGACAACGTATTCGGTTTTAAACCAAGCTCTGATGCCCCTGGGAAATGACTATATCATGGTAAAAGGGGCAACTGGCCAAAGTGAAAAGGCATATTTTTGTGAACCACCTCTGAGATATAAATTGGGAAAACAATGGGGTGTCCACAGATTCCTGTACATGCCCAACTCCCCGAAAGCACTTTTGGGGAGAGATTTGTTGGAACAATTGGGTGCAATAATTAAATTTAAAAAGGGAGAGATTACTCTGGAGGTAAATGACCAGCAGTATATCCAAATAATGAGTTTATCCCTAGCCAGTGTTCCCATAGAAGGAAAAATCAGCGAAGAAATCATGAACCAGGTATACCCCAGGGTATGGGCCACCGATGTGCCCAGGAAAGCAAAAAATGCTCCACCTGTTGAGGTCAGACTCAAGGAAGGACGACAGCCGGTAAGAATCAAACAGTATCCTCTGAAGGAGGAGGACAGGGAGGGAATTCGGCCAGTAATAGAAAAATTCTTACAACTGGGGTTACTAAAGGAATGTGAATCCGATTTTAACACTCCAATATTACCTGTCCGTAAACCCGACGGGTCATACCAGGTGGTCCAGGACCTCTGGGCTATAAATAAGATAACTGAGGACCTCTATCCGGTAGTGGCAAATCCATACACCTTGCTGACTGTATTGACACCTGAACTAACCTGGTTTACTGTTTTAGACCTGAAGGATGCCTTCTTTTGCCTCCCTCTCCATAAAGCCAGCCAGAAAATATTTGCATTTGAATGGGAAAATCCCAAAAGCAGACATAAAACTCAGCTTACTTGGACGGTGTTACCACAAGGATTCAAAAACATCCCTACTATATTTGGTAACCAACTCGCAAAAGATCTTGAGTCCTGGGAAGCCCCACCTGAGGAGGTGAAACTGTTACAATATGTGGACGATATCCTGATTGCCACCAAGACAAAGGACGCTTGTATGGCCTGGACGGTGAGTCTGCTAAACTTTTTGGGGCTCCAGGGATACCAGGTATCCAAGAAGAAGGCCCAAGTAATGCAGCATAAGGTGATTTATCTGGGCTATGAAATCAGTGCTGGACAAAGGACTTTGGGACAGGCCCGAAAAGAGACAATATGCCAAACCCCAAGACCGCAAACAGTGAAAGAGTTACGAACTTTCCTGGGAATGACTGGGTGGTGCCGATTATGGATCTATAACTATGGACTGCTTGTTAAACCCTTGTATGCACTAACAACCACTGAACAGAAACACCTTGATTGGAACAAAGAGACCATACAGGCCTTTGACTTGCTAAAAAAGGCCCTGATGTTGGCCCCAGCCTTAGGACTCCCAGATGTGAGTAAACCGTTTTTTCTTTTTTCCCCACGAGAAGCAGGGGATTGCCCTGGGAATACTAGCACAAGATCTGGGCCCGTATCAACGAGCAGTTGCCTACTTTTCCAAACAATTGGACGCAACTGCAAAGGGTTGGCCTGGATGCTTGCGAACGGTCGCGGCCATAGTACTGAACATCCAGGAAGCCCAAAAATTCACCCTGGGCCAGAAAATGACTGTGTTGGCATCCCATACAGTATCTGCAGTATTAGAAGTGAAAGGCGGACACTGGCTCTCCCCACAAAGATCCTTGAGATATCAGGCTATAATGGCAGAACAAGATGATGTGGAGATTGTAGTCACTAACATTGTCAATCCAGCCTCTTTCCTCAGTGGAAACACAGGAGAACCAGTGCATCACGACTGTCTGGAGGCCATCGAAGCAACATATTCAAGCCGTTCGGACCTGAGAGACAGTCCTATGGAAAACACGGAAAACTGGTTCACAGATGGAAGCAGCTATGTCCTAAGCGGTAAAAGGCATGCCGGATATGCCATTACCACCAGTCAGGAAGTAACAGAGTCAGGGCCTTTGCCCATGAATACCTCGTCACAGAAGGCAGAAATAATTGCTCTGACCTGCGCCTTGGAATTGGCCCAAGGCAAAGCTGTGAATATCTATACAGACTCGAAATATGCCTTTGGAGTCGTACATGCTCATGGAGCAATCTGGAAGAGGAGAGGATTATTGAACTCACAGGGCAAAAACATCAAGCATGCAGAGGAGATCCTGAAACTGCTGGAGGCAGTCCAACTCCCTGAGAAAGTGGCGGTCATGCACATTAAGGCACACCAGAAAGTAAACTTGGAGTTGGAAAGAGGAAATGAGCTGGCGGACAGAGAGGCAAAACAGGTAGCCAAAGCAAAGGTAAAAACAGAAGGGGCTTTGATCCCTGACGGGCGAATTTCCCTAGAAGGTAAGCCAGAATATACCAAGGAAGATCAGAAGCTTATCACAGATCTAGAAGGATCATATAACAAGGAGGGATGGGCTCTCACCCCACAAGGGAAACTAATTGTTCCCTCTTATCTAGTATGGTCTCTGATAAGGGAAGAACATAGAAAGAGGCATTGGGGGACAGAGGCACTATATAAACAACTAATTAGAGAAATTGTAGCTAGAAATTTATACACCACTGTAAGACAAGTGACTCAGCAGCGTGATCTTTGCCTCCAGACTAATCCCAAAAATACCCCCGGACCAGAAATGGGCCAAATCGGGAAGGGCAATGGGCCTGGGCAGCAACGGCAGATTGATTTTTCAGAACTCCCAAGAAAAGGGGGGCATCGATATTTATTAGTATTAACTGATACCTTTTCAGGTTGGCCGGAGGCATTCCCTACCAGGACAGCCAAGACTCGGGAGGTAGCCAGAACATTAATACAGGAAATAATACCATGCTTTGGGGTTCCAGCAACCATATCCTCTGATAGAGGATCGCATTTCATCTCAAAAATAGTACAAAAAATTAGCCGCCATTTGGGTATAGATTGGCAGCTTCATACCCCATATCGCCCTCAGTTGAGTGGCCAAGTAGAAAAAATAAACCACCTAATCAAACAGCAGATTGTGAAATTGGGGCAGGAAACAAACTTGGCCTGGCCTCAGTCCCTTCCCTTGGCTCTCCTGCACATATGAACTAGACCAAGAGCGAAGGAAGGACTGAGCCCTTTTGAAATCTTGTATGGACGACCCTATGGAACACAGAAAGGAATGTCCACACAAGCTGGGGATGAAATCATGACTACCTACATGGTGGTATTAGGCAGACAACTCAGCAAAATTGAGAAACATGTGGTTGGGACTCGAAGTAGGGGTTTGGATGGGCCTGTACATAACATACAACCTGGAGACTATGTATATGTAAAGTCTCTTACAGAAAAAACTTTGGAGCCGCAGTGGGAAGGACCATTCCAGGTACTACTCACCTCCTTCACAGCAATCAAAATCAAGGAGCAGAGCGCCTGGATCCACCACACCAGAGTGAAAAAGGCACATGGAAGGTCACGCAAGCCCAACCGGGAAAACTATTTTTCTCACGGACATAGTCATTATGCTGTGGGGAACTGTGGAAATGTGGGATCAGAACTCATATATACAAATGACCAAATCTGTAGCAGATAGTCTGAACCTCTCCAATTGCTGGGTATGCACAGCCCTTCCCAAGGGAAATTTAGAACTCCCCCTCCTTGGAATACCAGTCTCTTACGCAAATTGGAGCTGGCCTTATGACAATCTAAATAATTCCACTTTACCTACAGGGAAAAACCTCCTATGGAATATAGAAGGCGGCTGTGCCCCAGGTCAATACCAATCCCGTCTCCCTACTGGTGAGACTCTTTGCTGGGGCTTCCAGACTCCAATACCCCCAAAGGGCCACAAAGTCCCAAAATACACATGTGGGAATAATAGTGTCCACCCACTCAAATTCGATCTGCAGATATTGGAGAAGCCAATATTCATAAAGAGACATAATAATATTGCCCCAAAGGTTGGAGTTTTTAATCTCAATTTAACAGCAGATCTTAATGGGAATATATGTGAAAGAGGGAAGGCTATCAATGACAGCCGTGGCGGATGTCCTCAAGCAATAACAATGGGATTATGGCTCAATTATTCCTATAGCTGTATTCCCGACAGACTCTGGTGGCTATGTGGAGATGGGCGTGCTAGGAAATCCTTACCTAACTACTGGGATGGGGTCTGCACGCTGGGGTACGTGGTTCCCCAAAATAAAGTATATAATCACTCGCACCTTCCTCCAGGGATTATGCAGACACACTGGCGGAAAGTACGTGGGATCCCGAATAATCCCCTCGCAGAGAGGCCATTAGCTTTCCATAGTTTTGTGAGATGGCTTTTTCCCCAGTTAGGAGTAAGTGAATTAGAAAAGGCTATAGCGAACATCTCAGCCACCATGGAGAAAATTGAGAATCTTACTGTGGATGCTATCCAGGGACTACAAACTGAAGTATCTTCCCTTGGTAAAGTGGTTTTGCAAAATCGTATGGCCCTCGATTTGATTACGGCAAAGGAGGGAGGAGTTTGCTTAATAATAAACCAGAGTTGCTGCTCATATATAAATCAAGAGAAGAGTCGAAACGGACATTGCTCGAATTTGGCAACAGTCAAGGGTACTACACCAAGTATCTCAAGATGATACTTCACTTGGTTTTTCTGATCTTTGGAAAAAATTAACCTCGTGGCTGCCTGACTTTGCTTGGTTGAAACAGCTGTTTGTATTATTAATTACAATGATAGTCTTAGGGATTGTGATTTGCACTTTACTTAGATGCTTTATGTGTTGTGCAAAAAGAACCACAAGTGATTACGAACTTTGGAAGAAGCATCAGCTTTGACAAAAAGTCGAGTCAGGAAAATATTTTAAGAAATGCTTAGAGAAAGAAAATATGCTGTAGGAATAAGTAAAAGAATTTACTAATCTCTTAGAAAAGGGGGGATTGATAAGGGGAAATAACACTCAAGGGTTAATGGCAGGGCCATTGCTTGGCTTAAGCTGTGTATCTATCGCCTTAAGCCATTGATAAGGTGTTTAGGCAAAAGAAAGGATGTGTTGAAACCGTAAAGTGGTCACATCGGCCTCGCGGGGAGATAAGGGAACAATTGGTATTCAAAGAAGGAACCCAGTTGTCCTGACAGAGCAATCGTCTGGTTTCCCAATCCCGTGGCCTGGAGCAACACATTAACATTAAAAGCGAGAGGTACACAGCGAGGAAGACATGGCCTTCATCCCCGAGACCCCGGCCCACGACCACCAGGAGACACTGTGCACGTGCAACGGGGAGGAGTTAAAGGCGGAGACTATGGAAATGATTTCTTGGAACTCATTGTAATAAAGACCGCCTTTTCAGGGAAAAGTCATGGATATGTATAGGTGCCCCTTGAATATGTAAAGTGTGATTGTATAAATCCTAAGCTAACTGCCGCGGTGGGTGCGCACGATTGTGGTGGGGCGACCCCCCGTGCTGCCCGGCACTGAATAAACATACCTACTTTACAACCCCACAGGTTGTGGAGTCTGCTTTCCGCACGTCACCTGCTTCCAAGAGTGTTTCTCCTACCCCTATTGGAAACCTCCCATCCTTAAATATGTTTGATGGTACTCTGATTCTTTGAAAGTTTGGCTCACAATGGGTTCTCTCCATTTGTTTCAGAACTGGCTGTTCATAGCCTCCTCCCACACCACAGCCCCTTGCTACCAAACCCCAGCCGTTTATGCCCAATATAAAACCCAAACCCACTAGGGCATGATAAGAGAGGGATAAGAGTATCTCCAAAACAGGTGATAAAATAGGGTAAGAGTGTCTTCACAAACAGGGAAGTTAACTGAAATTGCAGGAGTGAGATAACCGAAAAATAAGGGAATTAACTGAAAATGCAGAAGTTAGACAACTGAAAAACCACAAAAGTTAAACTTTTATGTAATAGGTGGATCGGGAAGTCTGTACCTTCCAAGTACCTCAGCCAATGGGGAAAGGAAGAGGGTTACATACGGCTGGGGAATTAGGATAAAATGGAGGCTGCGTCCTCCGGCAATTTGAGAGACCCCACAGGGGTATGCCCCAGTGGACTCTCCCTTTATTTGAATAAAGTCTTTTTGAGGACTCCTCTGTCTCCTTTGTGAACATCGACCTCTGGCAACGGTATTTTCTGCACAGGCACAAAGAAAAGACACTGCATAAAATAATGCTTTGAATTATAGCTTGCTAAAATAAACTTCTGGCAAGGTCTATTTCTGGACAGCAAGCACACAGACACTCCACATGCTTAATCTATGTTACTGTGCTCACTGCAATATGAGCCACCCCCACCAACACCAAAAAAAACCCCACCAACCAAAAAAAGCACCAACAATGTATCAGCTTCTTTTCAGCTAGCAAATCTGCAATGATTAAGATACTCAAGCTTTTATTTGCAAGCACCAGATCAAACACTGTGGAAGAAGTTACTATCTGTTCTGAGACCAAATTACAGTAGTGAGCGAAGCCCCATTCCATGTCTCCTTTAGCATAGTCCATTAGACCTGAAAACATTTTTTTTTCCCCACAGAACAAATGACTTGCATTTAGAGCACTTCACAGAAAAGCAGATCATCCATTTTTTTCACTATCTGTTCCCCAAACTTAGCCTTCTCATCTCAACCAAACAATCCACAGCTTTGTTGAATGTGTTTATCGCACTTTTAAGAGGTATGAGCCCCTGTGCCACTGGAGCTTTAAGACTCAGTAAGCTGCCCTACTCCTGAGCTTTGGGAGCAGCCATTTTAACTCAGACAACTGCACTCAGTGGCTCATAGCTTCTTGCCTGTGCACAACATGGCCTCACTTATGTCTCAGATTCATCTCCAGTATACAAGATTTTTTTTTTCCCCTTGGATGATACAAAAAATCAAGCCAAAACAAAACAAAACCACCATCATCTAAGAACAGGACTCTCCCTCTTTTGTATGATTTACCCCCCAAATAGTATCTGTTCTCATGTGCTGTCAAAACAGCACCTTTTCTTCCTGAATAACCATTTGCAAAGGTGTCCAAAAGTTATTTTAACTCATGAATGATAAATGTGTTTATTAATTCCAGCGACACAGTCTTACACAGTTCTACAGACTTAATCAAAACACAGTAACCTCCCAGCAGGAGGGCGGGGAAGCAGAAAGAAGGTCCCCCTCCAGACTGTCCTGTCCTCCTCCCTTGGGAGTCATCTTTTTTTGTGCAGAAGACACTCCACTCCCCTGCCAGATTCCAAAGTCTAATGACCTTTGTTATTCACCAGCCAGCATGTCTGCATCAGCAAACCCCGGCAGCAGATACACCTTTCAACACAAAGGCTGTAACCATGCCTATTAAAAGAGGTTCCCTGAAAGCTCCATTATGTAGAAGGGGGGTGGGGGGGTGGGAATCTCTCCTCTTCTAACTTCGTCCCCTTTAGAAACAACACAAAAACCCTTCTGTGTGTCTTTAAGGAAACTGTAAGCCATTTTACAAAATATGAACCAGGAGGGAGGAAAAAAAAGAAACTGAAGTTTCTAAAAGGATAAACATAACCGCTTCAGACCGGCACAATAACAACCATGTTAAACAACCACCATGGCTAGTGTTTACTGTTAACATTCTTTAATATTCTGACCCTGTCGAGACAACAGCCAGCAACCTCGAGGATAACTTCAGAAAAATCTCTAACCCTTCAGCTACAAAGTAAAATAAAGAGTTGGGAGATCAGTAATTGCTTCCGATTATAAAAAAAAAAAAACACACCTTTCTAATGAGTTCTAGCTTTACTATCACAACAACCTCTCCCACAAAAGCAGCGCAGATTCATAGAAGAGGTTAATCTTACAGCAGCTAATATTAGATACAGCTGAATAGCCTTCAATTTCATGCTTTTACCAAGCACCACGTTGAAGTCAGGATGTAGCATTTTATAATGAATTCTACTTAAATTATTTGCACATTTTTCTGTAAAATTCAGCTATTGCTCAAAGGAGAAAAAACCACAGAAACTGTTAGTTCGAGCTACAATGTCAAAAGAAACTGAAACACGTGTGCCTTTCACTTTTTTTTCTCCCCTCCTTTTTGTCCATGTGGAATATAGAACTGAGAATGGTGGCATATTTTCAGATAAAATGTTAATATCTGAACTATCATCTAGAGAGGTTTGCTGCTGTGAGAAATGAGCTGAATTTTGCTTCAGCTACTTGGTATATTTCTATTTGTGTGCTCGGTTATAGCATCTAACTAATCCTTACAAGTACCCTGGAATGGCCCAGAGACTCTGGTTTACAAGAAGCCATTTAGGTAAGGAGAACCGAATTGATGGTAGACTGATAAGCGAACAAAGGACGGTGGAAGGTGATAAGTGGATAAAGGCCACCTGGGGGGTGACTGAAGAAAAGAAGGATATGGACACTAGATCAAGAAGATGACCACCAGGATGTTTGTAACTACTAACATTAGACAGTAGATATTAGCAGAGACTGTGAAACAATGTATTGTTAATTAAAGGTTTGTGTCTTTAGACGGTCGGGAAGAATGTGAGCTCCAACTTCTCAGCCAATGAGAAGAGAGACAGGTATTCAGGCGGCCGGGAAAGAAAGGTATAAAATATCTAAAAAACTAAAGATGGGTGTGCCTCTACTTTGAGATGCACCCGATTCAGCGCTGCTTCGTACAATAAACCTTTGCTCCAGTGACTTCGTCCTCTTTAAAATTTTAAGTGTGAGCCGGTGTTTCTCACACTGCCTTCCAGGGAGTCTGGATCCAGGATATTGTGGAGACTGCCAAAGCTCATCCAGCCCTCTAACTACTACCCCCTCCTGTTCTTCCCTGTGAGCACCAATGATACTGCTGGGAGAAACCTGGAGAGTATCAGAAGTGACTACAGAGCCCTGTGGACAGTAGTTAAGGGCATGGAGGCCCTGGTGTTCTCCACAGTCCTACTGGTGAGGGGCAAGGGTGTGAGGAGGGGGGCACTGATAATGCACGTCAATAACTACCTGCAGAACTGGCGCTGACAAAGTGGTTTTAGGTTCTATGTTCATGGGACCCTGTTTGCAGATTAATGTCTGCATGGGAGAGGTGGGATCTAGCTCACTAAGCAGGGTAAAGCTATTTTTGTCAAGAAAAAGGCTGACCTCATAAGGAGAGCTTTAAACTAAGAATGACAGGAGGAGGAGAGAGTAAGCAGCAGCCCTGTGAGAAAGTGATGGACAAGGTCCACAAGAAAAGGGCCTGGGGTTATGGGACAGGACTGGAACACAAAACCAACAAAATGGGGCTTAAGCGGGATTACCTCCAGCACTTGAATGTAAGTAAGGAAGTGCCTACAAGGCACCATTATAGAGAAGTCCCCTAAACCCTTTCTTGGAAGTCAACATGCCCCTCTCAAGTGCCTGTACACTAATGCACGTGGTATAAGGAATAAACATGATGAGTTAGAGATCTGTGTGCAGTTGCAGGACTATGATCTTTTTGGAATTATGAGGACGTGGAAGGATGGTTCCCATGACTGGAATGTTGCAATGGAGGGATACAGGCTCTTTAGGAAGGACAGGCTGGGAAGAGGAGGAGGGGGAGTTGTCCTTTATGTGACAGAGCTGCTGGAATACATGGAGCTCTGCCTGGGGATGGATGAGGAGCCAACTGAGAGTTTATGGGTTAGGATTAAAGAGAAGACAGGTAAGGGTGACATTACACAAGCATAGAATCATTTAGGTTGGAAAAGACCTTTAAGTCCAACCATTAACCTAACACTACCAAGTTCACCACTAAACCATATCCTTAAGCGCCACATATACATATCTTCTAAATACCTCCAAGGATGGCAACTGAACCACTTCCCTGGGCAGCCTGTTCCAACGCATTCTGTGAAGAAATTTTTCCTAAAGTCTAATCTAAACCTCCCAGGGCGCAACTTGAAGCCATTCATTCTCATCCTATCACTTGTTACTTCAGAGAAGAGACTGGCCCCCGCCACCTCTCTACAACCTCCTTTCAGGTAGTTGTAGAGAGCAATAAGGTCTCCCCTCAGCCTCCTTTTTCTCCAGGCTGAACAACCCCAGCTCCCTCAGCCGCTCCTCATAAGACTTGTGCTCCAGACCCCTCACCAGCCTCGTTGCCCTTCTCTGGACATGCTCCAGCACCTCAATGTCTTTCCTGTAGTAAGGGGCCCAAATCTGGACACAGTACTCAAGGTGCAGCCTCACCAGTGCTGAGTACAGGTGGAAGATCACCTCCCTAGTCCTACTCACCATGCTGTTCCTGATACAGGCCAGGAAGCTATTGGCCTTCTTGGCCACCTGGGCACACTGCTGGCTCATATTCAGCCGGCTGTCCACCAACACCCCCAGGTCCTTTTCTGCCAGGCAGCTCTCCAGCCACTCTTCCCCAAGCCTGTAGAGCTGCATGGGGTTGTGACCCAAGTGCAGGACCTGGCACTTAGCCTTGTTGAACCTCATACCATTAGCCTTGGACCATTGATCCAGCCTGTCCAGATCCCTGCCTGACAAATTTGGTGCCATTCTATGAGGTTACAGCAATGATGGATAAGGGGGGAGCAACAGATGTCATCTACCTGGACTTATGCAAAGCATTTGACACTGTCCCACATGACATCCTGGTCTCTAAATTGGAGAGATAAGGATTTGATGGATGGACCACTCGGTGGATAAGGAACTGGCTGGATGGCCACACTCAAAGGGTTGCGGTCAACAGCTCAATGTCCAAGTGAAAACCAGTGACAAGCGGCATTCCTCAGAGGTCAGCAGTGGGAACAGTGCTGTTCAACATCTTTGTCGGAGACATGGACAGTGGGATAGAGTGCACCCTCAGCAAGTTTGCCGACGACACCAAGCTGTGTGACGCTGTCAACACGCTGGAGGGAAGGGATGCCATCCAGAGGGACCTGGACAAGCTTGAGAGGTGGGCTTGTGCAAACCTCATGAAGTTCAACCAGGCCAAGTGCACGGTCCTGCACTTGGGTCATGGCAACCCTGGTTACAAATACAGGTTGGGTGGAGAATGGCTGGAGAGCAGCCCTGAGAAGAAGGACTTGGGGGTGTTGGTGGACGAGAAGCTCAACACGAGCTGGCAATGTGCGCTGGCAGCCCAGAAAGCCAACTGCATTCTGGGCTGCATCAGAAGAGTGGCCAGCAGGTCGAGGGAGGTGATTCTGCCCCTCTACTCCGCTCTGGTGAGCAGCACACCTGGAGTACTGTGTCCAGCTTTGGAGTCCTCAGCACAGAAAGGACATGGACCTGTTGGAAGATGATCAGAGGGCTGGAGCACTTCTCCTATGAAGACAGGCCGAGAGAGCTGGGGTTGTTCAGCCTGGAGAAGAGAAGGCTCTGGGGAAACCTTATTGAAACCTTCCTGTACCTAAAGGGGGCCTGCAGGAGAGATGGGGAGGGTCTCTTTATCAGGGAGTGTAGCGACAGGATGAGGGGCAATGGTTTTAAACTGAAAGAGGGTTGATTTAGATTATATATTAGGAAGAAATTCTTTACTGTGAGGGTGGTGAGGCACTGGAACAGGTTCCCAGGCAAGTTATGGAGGCCCCGTCCCTGGAAGTGTTCAAGACCAGTGTCCTGGTTTGAGGTAAAACAGAACTAATTTTCTGTTTGGTAATTTTACCTTTTTAGCTGGGCCTCTTCTAACTAACTGAACTCTGAAATTAACAGCATATTGTTCAGAAACTGTTCACTCCCACAGTGATAAGACCTGATTATACCAACGAACGGTATGCAGAGAGGCCCTTGCTTATACTAATTGCTATAACAACCAAGGTCAGGTAAATTTGTTATTTGCCCCGTTGGAGGGTCGGAAGCGGAAAAGCATAGAGGGGTCACACCTGTAGGGAGGAGCGGACAGGACAGGTGACCCAAAACTGACCAAGAGGGTATTCCATCCCATCTACATCATGCTCAGTATAAAAGCTGAGGGATCAAAGGGTCAACTCTCTTTTCTTCAACAGCGCATGTCCGAGGAGGACCCTGTCTGTTCGTCTGCCTTTGATCCCGATCTGAACATTCCTGACTCCAGATTTGGAATCCAGCTCCTGTCGATCATCGAGTCGAGCCTGGGATTTTTCCCTGTGCCTGCTGGTGACGTGATCATCATCCTGGGAGCTTGATATGGTTTTATATAAACTGTATACTTTTTTCTTCTTTTTTCCTTTTCTTATTATTATCTATTATTTCATTATGTATTAATATTTTCATTAGTTTAGTTTTTTTCTAAACTCATAAATCTCTTTTATGTCTTCCTCTCCTCTCTTTTCCTTAGAGAGGGGAGGGAGGGGCCATCTGTCATTCCGACTGGTCAATCCAGTCAAAACCACGACAACCAGGCTGGATGGGGCTTTGAGCAATGTGGTCTAGTGGAAGGTGTCCCTGCCCGTGGCAGGGGGGTTGGAACTAGATGATCTTTAAAGGTCTCTTCCAACTCTAACTATTCTATGATTCTATGACTTCTGATGACAGTTCAACCCAGTGCCCTCTAAAAATTGTCCAACGCTGTTATAAAAAAAAAAAAAAAAACAACCACAAACATACACACACAAGAAAAGCCTAAGCCAAAACCAAAAAACAAACCAAAAACACCAAGCAACAAAAAACCCCTCAAGCTTACTAACTACTAGAAAATGAAACCGGCAAGGAAAATTATATAGACCCAGCAGAGCAACCATACATTAAAAAAAAGCTATATATCTTGATGGCACCCTTGATACTTTCTAATGCTGAAATAGATAACCCCATGTTTGTCCTGGTTTGAGGTAAAAAAGAACCAATTTTACTTTTCAGTAATTTTACTTTTCAGCTAAGCCTATTCTAACTAACTGAACTCTCTGAAATTAACAGAATATTTTTCAGACAGTATCTGCTTCTAACAGAGATTAGACCTGATTGTTTATAATTTATGCCAAGAAACAATATGCAGAGAGGCTCCTGCTTATACTTATTGCTATAACAAAATTATCTGACCTTGGTTGTTATTTGCCCCATTGGAGGGTCAGAAGTGGAAAAGCGTAGAGGGGTCACACCTGCAAGGAGGAGCAGACAGAACAGGTCAGGTGACCCAAAACTGATCAACAGGACATTCCATCCCATCTGCATCATGCTCAGTATAAAAGCTGAGGGATCAAAGGGTCAGCCCTCTTTCTTCATTGGCTGGTGTCTGAGGAGGACTCTGTTCATCTGCCTTTGATCCCGATCCGTATGTTCCTGAATCCAGATCTGGAATCCAGTTCCCATCTGTCACCGAGTCCAGTTTGGGACTTTCCCAGTGCCTGCTGGTAATGTGATCATCATCCTGGGAGCTTGATACTGGTTTTGTATATACATTTCATTATTTTCTTTTTTGATATTATCTTTTTTTTATTAATAATATTTCATTAAATTAATTTAGTTTTCTTTTAAACTCATATGTCTCTTTCTCTCTCATCCTTCTCTCCCTGAATGGAGATGTTCTCCCTTCTCTGAAGGGGAGAGAAGTAAAAGAGAGCATCTGCCATTCGTTTTAGTGGCCAGCCCAGCCCAAACCACAACAGATCCAGCTATATAACTAAGAAAAAAATCTTACCTTGGGAAATGGTGTTCAAATTCCGCACAACTCTTCAGTGCTATTTCTTTGCGAGTTTCAAAAGCAACTGTAAGTGCATCATATGCACAAGTGCTAGACTTAAAAAGCTTCAACCAAAAATCTCCTGAATGAGGCCAGTGGAGGAAGTAGGAAAGCGTAGGGATGAAGTTACTGGAGATCTGAACAGTCTTCATAGACAAAACATGGTTTATATGCATTCCCTCTTCCCATCACCAAATTGTTATGGGGAGAAAACACCTGCGGGTTGCTTAATCCAGTCATTCAGCTCTTAGGAGCATATGAAGACAGTCATACTTTTGCAGAGCTATCACAGAATAGCATTTAAAATGAGGATTCATTCAAGGGGAACTATAATATTATTCTTTTAAAATCCTGCCAAACAGGCAACAAACTGCAAGAGTTCTGGTTAGGAAGTGCCTGTCACAGAGTAAGTTCTAGTATACTAGAGCTTCCCAAGCTTCGAGTATAGAAAGATGTCCCTGAACTTGGAGGAAAAGCAACTCCACCTGCCACCACCGTCTCCCACCAAGTTGACAAAAGAGCAACCATTGGATTTTGAAGACTTAAAGAGTTCACAGAACACCTGGGAAGTTTGTTTATGAACTCTTCCTCTGCAGATTTAGACACTCCAGTAACAGTATTTGGCTCATAAAAACTGGTGCCATGGTTAATTTAGCTTTAATCAAATAGAAAAAAATATTCTAAATAATAGGACATTCCTGCTAAGAAGAAAGCAGAAGCAACTCCAACATGTTTATATGGTTTCGTAATAGTTACATAATTATAAAGTCTATGCAGTATCACTTGCAGAATTTCATGCTATTCTTTGTTTCACAACTGCAGTGCCTTGCTCTTAAATGGTTATGGTTTTTGAGCAAGCTATCTCTATGCTAAAACCAAAAGGCTCTACAATGAAACATAATCTGAAGCTTGGGACTTTCACATGATTGAACACTTATTTCTCCAGATTTGGAGAGCAAAAGAATTATCAAATGCATTAGCACCCGTTGTCTCTTACAAATTAACTACAACCACGCCCTCACACAACCACAAACTAGCATCTCACATGAAGTGGTAGTTGTTAAAAACCAAGGACATCTCATAATTTTATATCCAAATGCCTCACTGAAAACTTCAAAATAATCAATGTAGCTAAGAACCTGATCCTCTGAATGTTTACTCATATGATTGATTGCAGTAAAAGTCAAAATTACATTACAGGGACTATTCACAGAAATAAGTTTTTGAAGGATAAGGGCTTCAGGCCCCTTTATTATCTGCCAAATGTACTATGGTAACAAGAGTACACAATGGTAGCTGAGATCTGACCTAATAAAAAGTCTTTGTTTATGATCCTAACAGTGGCAGTAAGAATTTAATAAACCATATGCACTTGCACACAAAACAAATCCCAGAAATGTAAGAAGAGTCCTGTAGAGGTTGCAGTTTCACTGCCTTCCAAAGAAAATAGGAAGCCAATTCGTATAAAATCTAATCATAATAAAAACAAAAATCTGTTCCTCATGGCTACACTACCCTGTAGTGTCTCTAAAAGCACTGCTGGATTCACTGTTCAGTTTGTTGCAAGCACACATTTATTAAACAAGGTTTCCTCATCCTAAAGCTCCCAGGCTCTGCAGAGCTGGGATCTCAAACATGTTCAAACAAGCATTAGAGCACTACTACTATCCAGTTTCCTCTGCTGTGTTGGCCTACTGAGCTGACATCACTCAAGTAGTTAGGCCAATGTCAGAGGCTCACAGTTTGACCTTCAGTATGTTTCTCTCTAGTTGTTAGAGATGTAATTAAGCACAACTAGAATTAGGTTATGAAAAAGATAAAAAAAGAATAATTGGCAGAAATAGGAAAATTAAACTTATACAAGAATATTTGCCCAATGACTTATTACACCAATTGGCAAGCAACAGCTCAGTGGCCCACAAACCAATAAAAAAAAACCAGATGAACTGGAAGATGCTGTCCACCTCATAAAACTCATCTACCTCAACCTGAAGGGGAGCAGCACATCTCTACCTTCAGGGATGCCTGACTGTGGAGGCCCTCCAGTGACACTTGGGACCAAGTTCATGTGGCCATAACTGACATGCTCAGCACCCTGCTCTTTCCATCTACTGACAATTGCCGCTCCTGCCAGCAAAGAAAGGGGAAGTAGAGATAACCACATTTCTGTAGCTCTGAAGTGTTCTTTGCATTATTAATAATTTTTTCACAGAGGCAATAAATATCCAAACTCCTTCACACAGATCCAATTGTTGAGTAGAAATTAATGCATGCATTTAGTCTGTCCTGACCTAAACCACAACACCCACATGGCTAAGTTCTGACATGAAAAGAAGTCACAAATCAACCTCTTAGCATCCCTTCGGCAATTTCAGGAAAAAAAAAAATATCCTATTTAAATTTAACCATTATTAGAAACAGCACTTGGACATGAATTTCTCTCCAATTTGGATGTCAACAGATCAGCAGGCATTGCCGCCAGTCCATAAGCAGACTGTTTATTTCACAGAATCACATGGGGTTGGAAGGGACCTCTGGAGATCATCTAGTCCAACCCCCCTGCCAAAGCAGGTCCACCTAGAGCAGGTTGCACAGGAACTTGTCCAGGCAGGTTTTGAATGTCTCCAGAGAAGGAGACTCCACCACCTCTCTGGGCAGCCTATTCCAGTGTTCTGCCACCCTCAAAGTAAAGAAGTTCCTCCTCATGTTTAGATGGAACTTCTTATATTCAAGTTTGTGCCCATTTCCTCTTGTCCTATCCCTGGGCACCACTGAAAAAAGACCAGCCCCTTCCTCTTGACACCTTCCCTTTAAGTATTTATAAGCATTGATCAGATCCCCCCTCAGCCTTCTCTTCTCTAGGCTAAAAAGACCCAAGTCCCTCAGCCTCTCCTTGTAAGGGAGATGCTCCAGGCCTCTAATCATCTTTGTAGCCCTCTGCTGTACCCTCTCCAGCAGTTGCCTGTCCTTCTTGAACTGGGGAGCCCAGAATCAGACACAGTACGCCAGATGGGGCCTCACCAGGGCAGAGTAGAGGGGCAGGATAACCTCCCTCGACCTGCTGGCCACGGTCTTCTAGATGCACCCCAGGATGCCATTGGCCGCCTTGGCCACAAGGGCACATTGCTGGCTCATGGCCATCCTATTATCCACCAGGACTCCTAGGTCTTTCTCCTCAGAGGTGCTCTCCAGCAAGTCAGCCCCCAACCTGTACTGGTGCATGGGGTTATTTCTCCCCAGGTGCAGCACCCTACACTTGCCTTTATTGAAGTACATCAGGTTCCTCTCTGCCCAGCTCTTCAGCCTGTCCAGGTCTCCCTGTATGGCAGCACAGCCCTCCATCGTGTCAACGACCCCTCCCAGTTTTGTATTGTCAGCAAACTTGCTGAGGGTACATTCCATCCCCTCATCCAGGTCATTGATGAATATATTGAAGAGGACTGGACCCAGTACTGACCCCTGGGGAACACCACTTGTTACGGACCTCCAACTAGATTCTGTGCCCCTAATAACAACCCTCTGAACTCTGTCTTTCAGCCAGTTTTCAATCCACCTCACTGTTCATTCATCTAACCCATACTTCCTAAGCTTACCTATGAGGATGCTGTGGGAGACTGTGTCAAAAGCTTTGCTGAAGTCAAGGTAGACAACATCCACCGCCCTCTCCTCATCTATCCAAGCAGTCATGCCATCATAGAAGGCTATCAGGTTAGTCAGACATGACTTCCCCTTGGTGAATCCATGTTGACTACTTCCGATAGCTTTCTTTTCCTCCATATGCTTTGAGATGACACCCAGAACGAGTCGTTCCATCATCTTTCTAGGGATGGAGGTGATTCGCCTGTAAAGAGGATTAGTCTGCTGCATGTCAAGGTAGCAAGTATAGAAATAGAGTAGCATTTTACCTCCATACATCTTAAAAAACACACCCTACTCTGAGAAAATGTTAAAAACCCATCTAAGTTACTACCTCATCATATGACTGGACTTCACTGCCACGAGACAGAAAAAATTCTATAGTTACACTATATGGTAGCATCATCTATCCTTCAAACACATTAAAAATAGATTGTTCACCCCCTTGATCTTAGCAACTTATCTGATCTTACAGTAAATTAGCAAACCTAATTAGACATGAATTCTTAAAATAAACACAGATACAATCAGAACACCAGCAAGTAAATTATACTCACATAAATGACTGAAGTGATATTGGTGAACTTATGGAAGCACTGAAGAGTCACGGAGGAAACACCACATGCAAGGTTTAGTCCATCTACCTGTCATAGAATCATAGAATGGTTGAGGTTGGAAGTGACCTCTGGAGATCATCTAGTCCAACCCCTCTACTCAAAGCAGAGTCAGCTAAAGCAGGTTGCTCAGGGCCATGTCCAGTCAGATTTTGAATATCTCCAAAGATGGAGACTCCACAACCTCTCTGGGCAACCTCTTCCAATGTCTGACCAACATCCTACACCAAGGAACTTCTGACTCAAAGCTTTGTCTTGAATAACATTTTCCGGTTAGAACATCAGCAGCTTTAACATGACTCCTTGGAAGCATAGCACGTGGAAAATCTTGTATGTCCCCTCCAGAGTGGAAGCGATGCAGGAAATTTGCAGAGATGGTGTGAAATGGAAAATTCATTGTAGTACATTATCATCTCTCTAATATGATCATATAAAAATAATTCAGGTTTATTCATGTAGCTGGGAGACTCAAATATATTGGCTCACACTTTCAGCAGCTCTCCTGAATAATAAGGTTATGCCCTTAGATTAAGAGCATCCAAAGTGTCTTATGTGAGAGCAGTGACTCTGATGGCAGAACCCTCGTGCTCTTGAGAAACAACAGCTTCTTGACCTAACAGAATGAGGCCCAGGAAACCAATAGCTTACATCGGAAGCTACCACTTTTGAAGGGTTAAATACATGATTCCAACAATCCCTGAGCCAAGAGGCATCAGATATGCAGATTCACATAATGGCTTTCCATTACATTTACTTCCTGAAGGTCTGATGAAGTCCTACTCTCCTTAGGTCACTGTACTATTGGACAATGCTGTTTTACACCCTATTCTTGATCATAGGCAAATAAACTTAACCTCCATATGACCTGAAAGTCTCCCTACTCCTCCCACCAAAGATAAAAGGTCAATAGACCAAAAGGAATTGGTCCACGCTGACTTTCAAATTACATTAATTTAACTTTTGAGACGCACTCCTGGCCAAGAACTCAAACCCTTTCTTGCACTGTTGCGAGTTCTGGCCTTTACAACCATATGAGAGGATAGTAACACTTCAGCAGTTGAGAGCTAATTAACTAGACTGAGAGCTGTCTGACTACACTCATTTTTCTATCAGCCATTTGTTAACATTTTTTACACTTGTCAAGTTCTTTAACTGGATATAATAGAAGAATGGATTTCAGAGCACATCAGCACTCAATATATACCCTATAGCCAAAGCCATGCAAATGTAGAAAAGCAAGGAAAAAACTAGAATGCGAGATAGGAGTTTCTAATTAATCTAAGTGAGACAAACTATCATTTATTTATATTGCCATTTATTTATTTTCCAACTATTGCTCACCATACAACACACACAAAAATAGATCCCAGCAGAATGAGATACTACGGTTCTTTCCCTCCTAAACCACTGCATTACCAACTAAACTATGTAGATACTGCACACAATTAGTCTCCTCTTCCATACACACCATAGTCAGCAATATATCTGAGAACTGATAATCAGTCAGAAATACCAAAGTGACAGTTTGCTCCATTCCCAGATCTCCAGGTACTCTGCAAACAACGGATCAGATCTGCCACTCTCACTAACCTGAACCACACTCTGAAGGGGTTGGGGGTTTTGGGGATTTTTTTTCTCCCTTTTATATTTCAACACACAAAGCAGCAGAATCCAGCACCATGGCCTTAATTGCCAATATTCCTCTGAAATCCTGTATTATGCCTATTTTACTGCTGGGGAGGACAGGGTTAAAGGAATGCAAAAAATTAAAAGCAAGATTTCCAGAGGTGACCACTACTTTTTCAGTCTCTTCAGTGGTTGGTCAGAGACCCTTAAAACCCAATTAACGAAGTCACATGCCCACAATTCCAGCTGAATCTGAAAGGACCTGAAGAATTCAAATTTAAGTTTGAATAAATAAATAAATAAATAAATATTGAGAGGTCACTCTAAGTTCTGGACAGAAGCAATTTGCCCAATACAACACAAGATATAGATAGAGATAACATCCATATCTGATTTACAGCACAGACCACAAGGTCATCACTCTAAGCAGTCTCGCAAGTCTAGCCTGGACTGGAACATCCACTTTGTTCAAATAAAGAAGGAAGAAAATGTTAGCCAACAACCATGTGAGTTAATCAACTTTACCAGTCACTCTAGAACTTCTGCCTAATCTGAGTTAGAAAACATGGAATTAAATTAACAAGAGGAAAAAGGCAGAAAAGAAAAAAACCTTGCTTTTTCTTTAGCTTCATCACCAGACAACTGAAATAGAGAAGTAACCCCATGCATCAGTACAGGTTACAGGTTGGCCTGCTGGAAAGCAGCTCTGTAGAGAGGAAACTGGGAGTCCTGGTGGACAAATTGACCATAAGCCAGCAATGTACCCTTGTGGCCAAGGCGGCCAATGGTTTCTTGGGGTGCATTAAAAAGAGCGTGGCCAGCAGGTTGAGGGAGGTCATCCTCCCCCTCTACTCTGCCCTGGTGAAGCCACATCTGGAGTACCGTGTCCAGTTCTGGGCTCTCCAGTTCAAGAAAGACAAGGAACTACTGGAGAGAGTCCAGTGGAGGGCTACAAAGATGATCAAGGGACTGGAGCACCTCTCTTATGAGGAAAGGCTGGGAGACCCGAGTCTGTTTAGCCTGGAGAAGAGAAGGCTGAGAGGGGACCTCATCAATGCTTATAAATATCTGAAGGGTGGGTATCAAGAGAATAGGGCCAAACTCTTCTCAGTGGTGCCCAGCAACAGGACAAGGGGGCAACGGGCACAAACCGGAACACAGGAAGTTCCATCTCAACATGAGGAAAGACTTCTTTCCTTTGAGGGCGCCAGAGCACTGGAACAGGCTGCCCAGAGAGGTTGTGGAGTCTCCTCCTCTGGAGATAGTCAAAACCCACCCAGATGCATTCCTGTCCAACCTGCTCTAGGTGACCCTGCTTTGGCAGGGAGGTTGGACTAGATCTCTGAAGGTCCTTTCCAACCCCTACCATTCTCTGATTCTGTGAAATGACATCCAGACTGCTGTGAGCCTGTTATTAATAATTCCTTTCCCAGTTTGACATTAATTTAATATCTTTAGCAAACCAACCATCTTTCAAGTAATAAAAAGGTAAATACACTACCCTGCGTGTCAAAAAGTACTCACTCTTGACCTGAATCTACAAGCATGTACAGCCTTCCCTTAGCATTTTCATTTATTTAATAAATAAGCTAGAGAAAACACATGTACTTGCTGCTGTAATATACATTTTCACTATCTCCTTCCTCCATCCTCCTCCTTCCTTTGACATCAGTCAGAGATCAGAGAACAATTTGCAGAAGAAATATAGTCATTACTTATCACAGGAGGCCCAAAGACACATTTTTAATCATGGCAACTGATTTATTGTGTGATTTATTGTGTTCCAGCAGTATGACCTATCTACTTCCCAGCAAGCACTACTACCCTATGATGCTTTTTTCCCATAATTACTGGTATCATCCCAAAGCAAAACTACTCTAACCCTAAGAACTATTATCATCAGTAAAGACTTTGCTCATGGAACCAGTGCAACGAAGCTCCTATTGTCCACAAGACCACGGAAACAATTAACACCAGATTCCATTTTCAGTATCTTTCAATACAAAATCTTCTATTTCATATTAACAGACAGAATTTGATGTGTCCCTTTCTCGATCATTCTTTGCAATATCTGCTTTGTTTTCTCTTGTAAAAATCATTCTCCTGCCTCTCTATCCCATGCAATTACTCTATTAACAGCAAGTTTCCACTACATGTAATTACGGCATGCCTTATCCTAGTTGTCCTTTTGCTGAAGAGTTTGGTCTATTTTCTATTTCTACTAATGATGACCCAAACTGCTTGCCTTTCTTGATGGACTTTTCCCTCCTCTTCACAGAATAAACTTTTAGCCCCAGTCAATCACTTAATATATTTTCTTCTAGAAACCAACTGTCCATGATTACATCATGAAGGCTACTCAAAAATCAAGAGGTTTCTAGATCAAAGGGAAAGAGAAGTCATGGCTTTTAGTGCTGTATCTGGGACTGATGTTCAGTTAACCATCACATCTCAAAAATTACCACAGAGCAAACACAACTTCCCATGGTGGGAGGAAATTTTTTTTTCCAAAACATTACTTAAAGAAAAGTTTCAATAAGTGATCAGGCAAGAATATTTTAAAGGATACTGCAATAATTAGATACTACCATCTCAAGTTGAACAAGGTACTGTACAAATAATAAAGCATTCTTGCTAAAGATAATGCAGAAAAAAAATAAAATCACATATAAGTCTGAGCTTCACTGAATTTTCACTGAATTTTTTAGAGTTGGAAGGGACCATAAAGATCATCTAGTCCAACTCCCCTGCCGAAGCAGGATTGCCCAGAGCATGTCAGAGCATGTTACTCAGGACTGCATCCAGGCGGGTCTTGAAAATCTCCAGAGAAGGGGACTCCACAACCTCCCTGGGCAGCCTGTTCCAGGGCTCTGTCACCCTCACCGTAAAGAAGTTTCTTCTCAAATATGAGTGGAACCTCCTATGTTCCAGCTTGTCCCCATTGCCCCTCGTCCTCTCACTGGCAACCACTGAAAAGAGTCTGGCTCCCTCCTCCTTCAACCCACCCTTTAGATACTTATAAGCATTGATAAGGTCTCCCCTCAGCCTTCTCTTCTCCAGGCTAAAGAGTCCCAGCTCTCTCAGCCTTTCCTCATAAGGGAGATGCTCCAATCCTTGAATCATCCTCGTTGCCCTTCGCTGGACTCTTTCCAGTAGTTCCCTGTCCCTCTTGAATTGGGAAGCCCAGAACTGGATGCAGTATTCCAGTTGTGGCCTCACCAGTGCAGAGTAGAGGGGGAGAATGACTTCCCTCGACCTACTGGCCACACTCTTCCCTATGCAGCCCAGGATTCCATTGGCCTTCCTGGCCACAAGAGCACACTGCTTGCTCATTGTCATTTTGCTGTCTACCAGGACCCCCAGATCTTTCTCTTCAGAACTTGACTCCAGCAGGTCCACGCCTAACCTGTATTGGTGCCTGACATTCTTCTTCCCCAGGTGCAGGACCCTACACTTTTCCCTGTTGAACCTCATGAGGTTCTTCCTTGCCCAGCTCTCCAGCCTGTCCAGGTCTCACTGGATGGCAGCACGGCCCTCCGGGGTGTCAGCCACCCCTCCCAGTTTGGTATCATCAGCAAACTTGCTGAGGATACACTTATTTTAACACTCGGAGTGTTTAAATAGATTAAACTGGAAACAAAGATTGTCCTTTCTCCATCTCAAAATCCCTTTTTCAAACTCCTTCAGATTTGAGTTTGTACTGCGACATCTGGGATAGCTTCATAAAACTAAAGATATGAGTAGCAGAATTGGAGTCTTTGCTACCACTTCTAAAGTTAAAAAAAACAAAACAGTACCAAATCCAAAATAATCTCAGTTGATTCTTTATTTACTCGTGTATTCAGCTCCTCAAACACAAGCTTAACAGGCAGAATAATACTTCCAAAGGTGAGGACATAAATGAAAACTGAATTATTTTTATAAATCAAGTCCCCTCATTCAGAAACTTCTATTAAAGCCTTTTCACTACAATTAACAAGATAGCTCAACTTATGATAAACATCTCACTTCTTCCCCCTTTTCTTCTTTGAGTATTAGCATATAAGCTATGCTTTTTTATCTCTTTTCCTGTTCTACTAGGTCTTCTGGAACATTTTATTTTTAACAGTCAACAAGCTTGGAGAAATACTATGCTGACATTCAACTGTTTATAATGTTAACTGCATCTGCCAGCAGCATCACACCACCTTCTCCACCTCCTTGATTAAGGAATTTGTAGCACCTGTGTAAGAAGGAGGAGGAGTCATCTCCATGGCACTACAGCAGATATTCACTGCAGCCTGTGGAGGATCTGTTCCAGAACAGATGGATACTTTGTGAAGGAACTATGGCCTGTAGAGAAATTGCACTGGAGCAGACTTTTTTTTTTCCTGAAGGGCTGCAGCCTGTGGGAGAGCAGAGGAGTCTGGAGTGAAAGAGTGAAACTAGGCATGGGAAAGGGGGGGAGGAAAGGTGTTGTTTTAATATATGTATTTTTGTTTCTCACTACCCAGATTTTAATTGGCAATAACTTAAATTAATTTTCCCCAAGTGGATTCTGTTTTGCCCATAAGGGTAACTGGTAAGCAATCTCCTTGTCTTTATCTTGACCCACATGCCTTGTCATTCTATTCTCCCCCCATCCCACTGAGGAGGGGGAGTGAGTGAACAGCTGGGTGGGTGCTTGGCCTTCAGCCAAGGCTAACCCACAACCAAGTGTTAAGCAAACCATCCTGTTCTGTCACTAGCAGAATAGTTCTTATCTGGAACAAGGTTACAAAATGGACTATTTCAGTCCAATAGAATCCTCCATTAAAATGCTTATATGACTTCCTACTATGATGCACTGTAAGTACAAAACAACACCTAGAACAACAAAATAGCTAACACACAAAAACATTTTACAGTTAATGTTCTTTGTAGACTGTTCCTGATCTGTCAAAAGAGGGTCTCCTTCCTCTACAGTATTTCAAAAGATTCTTTTCAGTATTTCAGTGGGTTGCATTTTTAAAATTATACATCCATAATTTTTGTCTGTACTTTTGGTTAGCGATGATTTCATAATAGCACAAATCTAGCTATTGAATATTACATAGCTATTCACCAATTTCACAGATTTTCCCCTACAGTTTCATAGTACAAAGCAGTGTTTTGCTTATTTGAGAAGTTATCTGCCAGAACATGCAGAAAAAGTATTACTGCAAATTAGAACAATCTCAAATAATACTGTAATCCTACAGGTTTTATTTGTAAACCAAAAACTATCAGAGGAATAGAGTATTTATACTTGTTTCTGGGAGTTCCAAACTTTAAGAAATATCTGGGTTTTTTTTAAATAACCTTCATCAAACTGTAGCTGTACTATAATAAAATTGTAGTGTTTCCAATTTCCTTTGTAAGCCTAAAAATTCAATTTGTCCATTCCTTACAGCCAAATGTACTCTACATATATGTTTAGACATCTGACAAATGTGACAATTCCCATCCAATGTTTCTTAGCTAGTTCTCTTAAAATCCACTCATGGCTTCCAACCATCAATCTTCCTTTAAGCAAAGGCCACAACACTATTAAATTTAGTTCTATCTTTAGTGAAGTATAATAATAATTAGAAAAAAACCAACAACCAACCCTTCTTCTAGCAGTAGCTCTACTTTCCATCCATCATCCAATTATGTACTCGCATTCCTAATCATCCATATACAACATTTTTTACTTTCCCCCATATATGAAAATATAATTTCAAACTGATAGAAGAAATAAATGCAATCTTTTAAATCTGACATTTCTCAATTAATTACAAGTCTAATGGTAACATATAAGGAAATCAGTTATTTAAAGTACTGTTTTTAAGTGGTGATCTGTGGACTATTTCTAATGGGCCTAAAAAAGTTAATCAAGAAATTCAAGTTCATATACTGTAGAATAAATTCTGAATTCAAAGTTTCTAAAAGGGCTAGCACTGTGGAAAGTTTCTGAATGCCCACAAATCAAAAGCTATTACAAACCATTGGTCTGAACCAAAAACTTAATGTCCAACTGCAAAATTCATGAGCTAACGGCAAGTAGCATTTTTCAATACAGTCTTTCCAAAGTTCCTTTAGCTCACTGGTTTGTAAAATTTAAAAAAAAAAAAAAAAAAAAAAAACCAAACAACAAACTCTCTTAGCTAGTCTACTGACAGAGCAAGGTAAACTTCAATTTCAGTCCAGGTATTATTACAGCAAGCAACATCATTAGCAGAAATTATGAAACTGAGACTGAAATCTCTTCAGAGAACAATGAAGAATACCCTCATGGAAATGGAACCACATTCACCACAACTCAAACATTATATCTGCTGTGATGACCTTTGGTTTTCTAGGGTGTCTGTCACCAGGTGCGAGGAATATATAGGGCCCTCCCATAAAGATCTTAATCTTAAATCTCATTTGCTTTTGGATAGCACATTTCATGTTCAAGCGCAATGCATCTTTACATCACATTATAGCATTAGCACTGAGTTGATCTCTCAAAATATGAGGCAATTCAAATACAAAATAAAGATAAATATCTAAGAATACTCTATACATAACAGAGAGGATGGCAATTTAGAATCTGACCCAAACCAACACAGTTCAGTGAGGAACTTTTCGTTTCCTTCAATGGGTGCTGATTTATGCCCATACCAAGATTGGCAAATCGCATCCATCACCATCACATCAGGAAAAAAGTTTATTTTTCCCCTCTTCACTCAGTCACAGTGTAACATTAAATATATAGATTAAATTGTATGCTTCATGGCCCACCTCACAAAGGACTTCATTTCAAAGACATGGAGATAACTATAGTATCTCAGTAATTTGGGTGACACATCTGCAACCAAAACTTAAGAAATACATAACTGATAATGCAATATATTTTCAAAGTATGTTATATTATATACAGAACAATTTCTTGCTAAACTAAATAAAACAAGCATTAATTTTAACCTTGCAGCAGCTGGAATTCCAAAGTTCATCACTAACCACTACCACCTTTCTATTCTTGGTGCATGCAAACATGGTAACTTGTATTCATTCGTTGGTGTCTCATCCTATCATTCCTACCATACATACATCTATGTTTCACGTTTCCTAACTCTTCTGAGTATTCCATCTGATACTTTCCCCATGGAGTTACACTTTAAGATACAGTTCCTCAAAATTTCAAATTAAATGTATCTCCTATGCAACTGATCTGCAAATTGATGTTGGTGGGAAAAAAAGTAAGGCCATGTGTGAGACCACCCTAAAGTATTCCAGATGAAAAGGTAGGTTTAAAAACAAACCAACCCACCAAAAAAACCCTTCCTGTTCAACTGCCATGACATAAAAGCTTCCAGCAACATCCTTGTTATGTTTTTCAAAAAAGCATATTGTAAGATGACAAAAAAGAGCACCATGAAAGTTGCCATTCCACTCCCCACTGCAAGAAATTATGCATTTTAAGGTACTGAGAAGCTTTCCAGTATTATAAACATGCAACCTAGTGAGTGAAGGAAAATGTTCTAAATTCTGTACACCCAGAAAAAAGAATGTTTTTGAGCATCAGAATGCCAAAACTCGGGCCATCATCACCACATAGAAAGAATGAGTTTTCACTATTTTCTCTGGAAGAACCTGAGCAGCCTCAGGCTACAAGCACTTGCCTGCAAATATATGTATTATACACGCATGCTATTTCTTTAGCTAACTGATCAAACCCTTAAATCCTATTAACTTTAACCAAAGAGAAATATATAGAAAAGTGACCTCAACATGAAAGCATAAGAGTTAAAACCAACAAAATATAAATTATTCCTCTATGTGAAGGACAATCCAGGCAATTTTTGCCAGTTCTCATTTCCTGAGAGCGTGAAATCAGAAAGTATACCCATCGCAGTCTTGTACAATGAAAAACTGAAGAAATTGGGGGGGGGGGGGGGGTGAAGTTGCAAACAAAGCTTAGAAAAAAGTTTTTAAAAATTGAGAGATCCATAATGTTAGGAGCACTTCCCATCTCACCTTTGTCTACTGGAAGCCTGCTTGCTCTCCTCCATTTTCTGGTGGAGCTAGAGAACATGACATGGCTTACCCGACTCAGATCACAGCTCTCTGCCAAATTAGTCACTTCCTCTCATACATGCAAAGCAGCTTCATGAGACACACACAGAGTGACACAAAAGCAGCAGTAGAAAGCACTCAAAGGTCTTTCTGTTTCCAAACATTAGAAAACGAACGCAAATCCCCCTCCCCTCCGCCCTTAGCGGCGGGCGGGGGTGGGGTGGTGGAATTTAACAGTTTTAACAGATCACATCTATAGGAAACTCCAGGATGGTCTGCGTGTAAGATAGAAATCACAATGTTAAGAAAGGGGGAGGAGGGTGGGTTTGCTCCAAAAGACATAAGAAGACCGTAGACTGCATGTGTGTATGGGAGAGAAGCTCTGATGTGGAATCTAAACTGAAACCAAAGCAAACAGCTTGCAAATGGAGGACAGTGAGATAAAGAAATTGAAAGAGGGAAGGAGACAAGAGAGAAAGCTGCTCCGGGTGATGGAGAAAAGCGCGGAAGAAAACTCCTTCCTTGTCTGACTTACAGACAGAGACATCGGGGAAACGAACAAGAAGTGAGCTTCTTCCTTTCTTCCCTTCCCTTTCTCAAAAAGGGAACAAAAGCGTGTGTAATGGCTTCTACTCTCCAGCTGAACACTGTCGTCCTCCTCCAAACAATATCCTTCAAAGAAACTACTGCCGCCCCCCCCCCCCCCGCACCCCCAAGACGGAGCCAGAAACCCTCACATTCCAATGTCAGAAGAGCGGGGAGGGGGAGCATAAATAGCTGTGTGAGGGACCTACTTTACAAGAGGGGAAGAGAAGAGGGGGAGGGAGACGGGGACAAAAACAGAAAGAAGGTCACCCGATTGCCTGAGTCGTGCCAGCATGGAGCTTTTCTCTCCTCTGTGGCTCTCCCATCTCTTATCCAAGTTCACACACACAGCACCATCCAGACATAACGCGCGCACGCGCGTGCACACACACACTCGCACGCGCAAACACCCCCACCCCAAAAGCTCTGCTCGTATCTCACTTATCTCTCCATATCCCCCTTTAACGTAACAACAAAAATTAATTAACTGCTTTTCTCCTCCTACTACCAGCACCTCCTCCTTCATGCGAGAGACCTCTCTCTTAAACAAAACACACCGCTTTTTTTTTCTTTGCCTTTTTTTTTTTCCCCCTTTTTTCCTCTTTCCTCCCCTGGCCGAATGAATGGATTTCACAAAAACATGGTGGAAAAAACGGCAAACGCACACGCGAATGAGAGAATCTCTCTCGTGCCAAACCAGAGATGGGGTTTACTTGCACGAACTTACAGGAGCGTCCCGACGCCACTGCCACCTCCTTCTCTCTGCCTAGCTCTTCTTGTTATTGCTGTGGAAGTTGCTTTGTGAGTCTCGTGCTCCTTGGCAGGCAATGGAGGATCGCCATCTTTTTCCTGATATCCCCCCACCCCCCCCCTTCTTTCACTGCTTTGCTGCGGATGACCTGAGATATCCGTCTCTCTCACATTCTGTTTCTGAATAATGATCTACCAGGGGAAGAGAAAGAAAGAAGACAATCTCCTCTTCTACCACACAAAATGCAAGAGCACCAGGGGGTGCAAGAATCTTTTCTAAAAATAACGTGTAGAGGAAGAGGAGGAAAAAGAAAGAAAACAAGAGGAAAGAACAAGAATAAAAAGGAGAAAGGGGATGGGAGAGGAGGGAAGAAAGAAGTAAAACAAGGAACAGATCTATGAGGCAGAACAGATATAAAAGAAGATGGTAGAGATGGGAGGTGTTGAAAATGAAGGAGATTAAAAGGATGAAGATGGTGACAAAAAGTTAAGGTTTGGGACACTGAGTCACTCACAGGCCAGGAAGGAAGTGAAGAAGGGGGAAAGATCTGAAGAGCCCCTTCCAAGCTGTTGCATTCTCAAAGCTTCCTGCACAGGGGCGCTCAGCAGCTCCTAAAGTGCTGGGGGAGCTGCTCGGGAGGAGCACTATGCTAGGTGTTATGGTTTGAGAACCCATAACAATTTATTGTCATTTAGACAATTATTCTATCACCCGATGACCCCTCCCCATCTGGGAAGGGGAACCAGGGAAAGCAAGGAAACAAGAGGGTTGAAATATAAACAGATTTAGTAAGATAAGACTAAATAATTAACAATAATAATAAAGAACCGGTATTGGTCCCAATACTAATATAAAAGATACAAAAATTATACTCAGTCAATTATATCAGTAGGAAGCTGTGCACTCCCAGCAGTGGACAACAAATGTCGGACACTGTGAGTGCAAGGGCTTTGGGAGGAAAGGAAGGCCTCAGGGGTCCGGCACCAGGGCAAGAAGTTCACTGGGTGGCCATCATCAAGGGAGAGAGAGAACTCCTCAGCAAACTTTCTAATTTATATTGAATGTGACATTCATGGTCTGAAATAATCCTGTTGGCCAGCCTGGGTCAAGTGCCCAGGCCTCGCTCCTCATCCCTGCACCTGGCAAGGCTCGAAAACACTGAGACCTTGAATCCCATATAGCCTAGCTGGCTATAAAGTAAATATTTTCACCTGTTATATTGTTACTCTTACATTATTAGAAAGTATTGTTAGTCTAACATTGTTAAGATGAAAGTTATATGTGTGATATTGCAACAGTAGTAGTATAACTGCTTGCCTTCCATTACCAAAATCGGCTGAGAATACCCTAGATTGGGGAAAGCCTCTATGGAGAGGGGAGAATGGTTAAACAGGAAGTTACAAGGTTTTGGATTCTCTCTTATTGTTTGGTTAGCTAGTTTGCTTCAAGGCATAGTTATAATTGTAATTGCTCTAATTATGATTTGCATTTCCTTTAGTTGTACTAAGAAATTGATTACACAGGCTACTGTTGGGAATTATGTGATGGTGATGAAAAGAAAGTCAGACATATGAGAACTATAGAAAGAAGTCTCATAGTCTCAAAGAGGGGGAATGATGTACTTTAAGAAGGTAGAATGTACTTTTAAAAAGGTAAAATATATTTTAGAAGGTAGAATCTCTCACTAAGTAAGAATAAAGAGCTGTAAAAAGGTCACAAGGCCCTGTGAAACCAGCCACTTGGTATAAACAATAAATGCCTTGCTAAAGAATATACCCTTGAAAAAGAACAGAAGGCTGATAATAAGGAACATCCCACAACAGGAGGTGCCGAAACTGGCTGAAAACCAGACAGCTGCTGGATAAGGCATGAAGTCAACAAAAATTTGCAGTAACTGGGGTAAAGGTAAAGGTGGCAGTGGGAGATTGCAACCACCAACTGGAGACCGAATTGGACTATCCATCCACGGTACTGGAACATGCGCACATCAATTAAAGGACCTTGTCACTTTAAATGAAAGCGAGAGACTGTAGATTAGGTAGATTTAGATTAGACACTAGAAAGAAATTCTTTACTGTGAGGGTGGTGAGACACTGGAACAGGTTGCCCAGAGAAGTTGTGGATGCCCCATCCCTGGAAGTGTTCAAGGCCAGGCTGGATGGGGCTTTGAGCAACCTGGTCTAGTGGGAGGTGTCCCTGCCCATGGCAGGGGGATTGGAACTTGATGATCTTTAAGGTCCCTTCCAACTCTAACCAGTCTATGATTCTTTAACAACTCCTTGCATTTCACCTTTTGTGCTCTGAAACTGGTTTGGGCCAGTAATCCCATTCACGCCCTAAGGAGCTCCAAGCCTTTGAACAGATTAGACAGGAGATAGCTCCTGTCGTAGCCCCTGGGCCTGTCCTGTGAGAAATGCGCTTCATGCTGCAGCTAGGGAGCGTAGCCTCACCTGGAGCCTCTGGCAGAAAGCAGTCAGGGAGACACGAGGTTGACCTCTAGGGTTTTGGACCTGAGGGTATAATGGATCCAAGGCCCACCACACTCTGACCAGAAAAATACTAGCAGCATATGAGATGGTTAAAGTGCCTTCAGAAGTAGTTTGTACTGAAACATGTTAAATATGTTAGCACAGAGGCGCTACCACCATCACTGTTTGGCTCAGCTTTGGGTGGCGGCAGGTCCATTTTGGATCCTGTGTCAGAGATGGAGCAGCTTCTTGCATCTTCTCACAGAAGCCACCCCTGCAGATATCCCCTGCTACCAAAACCTTGCCACGTAAACCCAATACAATGGGCAACCCCAACTCCCCTGGAATCCTGGAAGAGTTTGTGGACTAGCCAGAAGGCAGAGATTTTTGGAGCATTGATGAATAGGTGCCTCATGCCCCAGAGGTGCCACTGTGAGAAACACCGGCTCACACTTAAAATTTTAAAGAGGACGAAGTCACTGGAGCAAAGGTTTATTGTACGAAGCAGCGCTGAATCGGGTGCATCTCAAAGTAGAGGCACACCCATCTTTAGTTTTTTAGATATTTTATACCTTTCTTTCCCGGCCGCCTGAATACCTGTCTCTCTTCTCATTGGCTGAGAAGTTGGAGCTCACATTCTTCCCGACCGTCTAAAGACACAAACCTTTAATTAACAATACATTGTTTCACAGTCTCTGCTAATATCTACTGTCTAATGTTAGTAGTTACAAACATCCTGGTGGTCATCTTCTTGATCTAGTGTCCATATCCTTCTTTTCTTCAGTCACCCCCCAGGTGGCCTTTATCCACTTATCACCTTCCACCGTCCTTTGTTCGCTTATCAGTCTACCATCAATTCGGTTCTCCTTACCTAAATGGCTTCTTGTAAACCAGAGTCTCTGGGCCATTCCAGGGTACTTGTAAGGATTAGTTAGATGCTATAACTGAGCCCACAAATAGAAATATACCAAGTAGCTGAAGCAAAATTCAGCTCATTTCTCACAATCCACCCCCTTTTTATTTATTACATTTTTGCTGAAGCTTATTATCTTCTTCCCATTTATTCAACAATAACTGTAATCTTTCATTTTGTTCTTCTTTTCGGTGATCTCTTTTTCTTAAGACCATTATCCTCTGCGATGTAGCACCTTGATTCACAGCATCCACATTCGATAGACTGGTCACTTGCATTCCTTCTACCACTCTAGAAATTAATCCCACTGCACAAGGAATAAAACAAGGTATGAACAGCAGTCCAGCAAGAGCACATAATAGAATGAAGCCTACCTTCTTCCACCAAGATATTCCAAAAAAATCATTCCACCAGTTGACATTCATCATAGATTTCCACCTTTGCACTGGGACGTATGCTAGTTTTCTGATGTTTGCTGCTATATCTCTTACAGCTTGTCCGTTGTCATCAATATGAAGACAACACTCTGATGTGTTAAATTTGCCACATACCCCCCCCTCTTCTGCTAATAGGTAGTCTAGTGCCAGTCTATTTTGGTATATGGCAGTTCGCATCTGTGTTTGTTGGACTGCTATTAAGTCTAAGGCTGAGGCTGTCTCATTGGTAATTATTTCAAGCACTGCTTGCAACCTAATTATTCTATTGAGCATATAAACAGGTGTCGTTGTGGGGGCCATTCATCCTGCCCCCAATTCTGAGTTCCTCCCATTTTGATCGTTGTTCATTTCTTTCTCCTCAATTCATCATATAGCCGGACCCCCAGCCCAGCTGCCTGTGTATTAGACAGCAAGAAAAAGAAAGGCATTACATATCCAACATAACAGACTCCTGACCAGTTTGGAGGTAATCTTCGGTAAGCATGTTTCCCACAAATCCAATAATGGCCCTCTAAGGCCCAAGCCCCGTTGGCAAAGGGACCATCCCATGTTTCATCATCTTGTGGTGTTTCATAGTATAGCGGATCTTCTGTGCCCCATGGTCCTCCTGAGGCGTTTAAATCCCCATTGGAGTCACAATAGTCACATTCAAAGGCCTCTGCATCCGGATGCCATTTACAGTTACATCCTCCCTCTCTTATCGTTCGGTTTGTAGCTGACCAGAACTTTGTGAAATATGTTCTGGTCCCATTTGAATTTTGCCAAGCCCATTGATAGACTCTTATTACATGGTTTTTGCTGGTAGTATTGTCCCGCTGACAAGCCAGGAACAGAATCTTTAAAACCCCCCTTTTTTGCCAATCTCTCTTGCCGCTGCCCTGCAACCAGCATGCCAAGGTTCATGGAAGGAACATCTTACCCAGGTGCCATCTCTAAGCTTAATGTGTGTTTGGTTCCATCTTCCTTGGTACCTCCGGCAATTATAAGGAGTACGCAGTGAGTCATAACAATCCATTCCTGGTGATAATGTCCACTCACATTCACTTTTCCCTAAATATTTCCCTCCCGATCTGGTTCTGTTCAGGCAATAATTCCCTTTTCCTGGGTACAATATTTTCCATGCAGCTCCCTCTTCTGCCCAGACCTTTGTTCCATGGCGTACTGTACTTAAGCTACTCACCAGCCACTTAGGCTGCACAGGCCGGGCTACCCATGGCCATTCTTCAGATCCCCTCGGGCTTCCACATACCCAACAATTACTCAAATTAAAGCTTTTTGCTATTTCATTCCTTAATGTTACAAATTGGTTATCTTCCATTTGACTGTAACACAGAGGGATGGTCACAAGGTTCATTAGTATGGTAGCATAAAACCTGCCAAGGTCTGGCACAGCCTTCCCTCCCATCTCTCAACGCCTACTGGATTGCAGCCAGCAGCGGAGACCGCTCACAGAAGAGGAGTGAAGAGACTGACCCAGTCTTGCCCTTGGCTTTAGTTTTTAGAACCTTTGCTGGTAACCTCCCCAGGTATTACACTTTTATTTCATTACTCTCGATTTTACCAATTCTGTCTTTTAAGAGTCAATTTCAGTGGATCACTTCCCTGGGTTACTGTCCACTCTCCAGGAGGTGGGGCTATTGGTCCTTTTACCCGTGTAGCATGTGTCCACCCCTTTTCCTTAGTTCGCACAGCTGCTTCTGTTGTCAGGAGTACCAGGAAAGGTCCTTCCCACGCTGGAGTCAGAGTATCCTCTTGCCAGGACTTCACTAGTACCCAGTCTCCAGGCTGTATCTGGTGTAGTTTGAAATCCAGTGGAGCCATCTGAGGCAGCAATCCACGCTGTCTCAAATCTGTAAGAGATTGGGCTAACCCCCACAGGTAATTTTTAAGAATGACATCATTAATTTCAGGAATTGGCACACCTTCTTCCCTTCCCAGATATGGAAGTCCGAATAGCATTTCATAGGGAGATACTCCTAAATCCTTCCTTGGAGCAGTCCTAATTCTCAACAGGGCTAGGGGCAGGCATTTGGTCCAGGGCAACTTAGTCTCTATTACCAGCTTGGTGATATGTGTTTTGAGAGTTGCATTCATCCTCTCAACTCTACCAGAGCTTTGAGGATGCCAGGGAGTGTGGAAGTCCCATTGAATTCCCAGAGCTGTGCATACCAGCTGCAATACCCTAGCAGTGAAATGGGTTCCCCTATCAGAATCTACCCTTTCTATTATTCCTCCCATCCGGGAGAACCCATTTCCCTTCCTGGGTTTTTACACCAGTATCCAAGGAGGCCCAAAAACTTTCTTATTTCTTTCTTACTCCTTGGAATTGGAGTTGTTACAATACCAGAAATTCGTTCTGGGTTTATTCTCCTTTTCCCTTCGCTGATCATGTGCCCGAGGTACCTCACCTCCTTTTTTTTACAAACTGCAACTTAGTTTCTGAGACTCGGAGCCCTTTTTCTCCCAAGTAGTTAAGTAATTTGATGGTTGCAGATCGAACCTCCATCTCCTCTTCCCCCGATATTAGTAAATCATCTACATACTGAAGCAGCTTGATCCCTGGGGAAAACGAAATTTCCTCAGGTATTTGTTCCAACACTTGCCCAAAAAGGTTGGGTGATTCTGTAAACCCCTGTGGTAACATGGTCCAGCGGAATTGCTGCCTCCTCCTTGTTACCGGGTCCTCCCATTCAAAGGCAAACATGTCCCGACTTTCCACCGCCAAGGGACAGGTCCAAAAAGCATCTTTAAGGTCTACTACACTGAACCACTTGTGTTCATGAGGTATTTTGCTTAGCAATGTATAAGGATTGGGTACTACCGGGTGACGTGTCTGAACAATTTTATTCAGCTCCCTTAAATCTTGCACTAATCTCCAACTCCCATCCGACTTTCTGACGGGTAAAATAGGTGTATTATAAGGAGACATGCAGGGCTCTAAGAGACCATCTTTCAACAATCCCTCAATTACAGGTTGGAGCCCCTTCCTCCCTTCTAGAGATATAGGATATTGTTTTACACGCACAGGCTGACTTTCTTTCTTTAATTCCACTTTGAGGGGGGGGTATGTCCAGTCCTCCCCGGTTTCCCTCCGCCACCCAGACTATTGGATTAATCACTTTTTCATCCTCTGTGGTCAACTTATAAAGCTGCACCATCATCCTATCATCTTTTGGAACTATTCCGATCCCTAACAATATCTGTAAATCCCTCCCCAATAAGTTCGCTCCTACTTCAGGTATCACTACTAAGTCCATTTTTACTTCTCGGTTATTCCCTTGTATAGTTACTTGCTCTACAATAGGGACTGAAAACCCTTCCCCTTTTATCCCAACCACGTTCGTCGTAAGTTCCCCAATTTCATATCCCTGTGGGATTTTGGTTATACTTGTTCTTTCTGCTCCTGTGTCCACTAGGAATACATATTCCTCCTTCTGGGGTCTTAATTTTAAATTTATCAAGGGCTCAATGTGATGGTTCGACCCCAGAAGGTAGAGCCCCTGACACCCCTATTCTAAAGAATAATCATCCCGCTCCATTACTCGAAACACTCCGTTTTCCTTCTGCCTCATCGGACAATCCCTCTTAAAGTGCCCCTCTCTCCCACAATGAAAACACCTTCTAGGACCTACTTGCCACCCATGAGGGTTCCCCCTCCCAGCCGGTTGAACCTTATATTCTCTGCGCTCACGCTGTGGCCCGCGGCTGGGACCTCTGCCACGTTCACACCACCTCTCTCCCTCTCTCAGGCTGCCGCCCCGTTACTTGTTCCACTGCTGCCACCATCAACTTAGCTTTAGCTTTCTGCTTCTCATCATCTCTCCTGACATACACTTTCTGAGCCTCCCGCAACAATTCATTCAAGCTCCGATCATGCCAGTCTTCCAGTTTCTCTAACTTCTTCTTTATATCAGGCCACGCCTTAGTGACAAAATTAACCTTCAACAACTCTCGCCCCACATCATTCTCGGGATCTATTCTTGAGTATTGTTGTATATTTCTCCTTAACCTTTCCAGCCAATCTGTAGGAGATTCATCTTTTTGTTGTGTGCTTTCAAAGGCTTTATCAAAATTCTGTCCTTTTGGGACTGCCTCTTTTATTCCCCTGATTATTAATCTTCTGTAATCAGACATATTATTCCTCCCCTCCGCATTATTCTGATCCCAGGCAGGCCTGGTCACAGGGAATTTCTGTTCCCCTAGGACTCCCCCAGGGATATCGGGAGGATTTTCTCGCTCCCAAATTCTAATACCCGCAGCCCGGATCGTTTGTCTTTCTTCCGGTGTGAACAGGGCTCCTAAAATGAACTGCATTTCATCCCAAGTGTAAAGATTAGGGCCCAGAAACTGGTCGAGCTGCTCTGACAACCCTAAAGGGTCCTCTAATAACTTTTTCATCTCTTTCTTAAATTCCCGCACCTCGGTGCTAGTCAGAGGTACATTCACAAAGCCCACCCCCCCCCCGGGGCTCCTGGCATGGGTACCTCTCTTAAAGGGAACATACCCTCCTTATGTTCCCCTTTACAAGACGGCAAAGGAAAATTCCGAACATCCCTTACTATCTGATCTAATTCAGTGACCCGGGTTCTCCGAGTCTCCCCGAGCAGAGGGGCACCCGGTCTCAGAGAGTCCCCCCCTTCCCGTTCATTATCCTCCTCCTCCCCCCCCCAATCTTCTTCTGTTTCGTCGAATTCAGGGTTGTATGGGGGTGGCAAATGATCCAGAGGTTCCCAACTTTCTTCTCTCTTCTTAATCTTCTTTCCCCAAAGGTCTTTTGTCATGAATAAGGAGTGAGACCTCCTCCAACATGAAGCATATTCAATTTCTTCTTGGTTTACTGGAGTCTTACTACATACGTAGAGATTCAAAGCCTGGCACAACCAATTCTCCATTGACCCGAACTGCGGCCAGTACAGTGGGTCAGATCTAATAGGTTCTTTCACCCACTCAAACATACAGTACTGTATCATTGGTTTTTTTTTTTATCTTTTCCCCGGGTGCAACCCTGCCCCCACTTCCCGAGCATCACCCCTAAAGGACTGTCGGGTGGAATGCTCGCACCAGGACTTTCAAGTCCTTGATTCTTTATAGCCTTCTCTCTGCTAGGCCTATTTCCCATTTTACTTTCCCGTGGGACTTTTTCACCTGGAACCGTTTCGCTTCGCCCCTTCACTGGCCGGTCTCCTCGTGGAGAAACGGAACCGCAGTTAGAAGGGCTCCACACTCGCTCCGCAGACAATTCTGCGTCTCACACACACAGTCCCAATCCCACTATCCCAGCCGCCCGAGTAGTACTTAACAGTCAATTTTCTTACCCGGGTCCCGTGCACAGAAATTATCGGCTGCCGCGCGTAACTCAATCCCGTTAACTCAATTCTTCCTTTCCCCTCCTTTGCTCCGGGAGTCCTCTGTCCGGATAGGACCCGCTGCCCCTCACGGGATGAGACAGTGGGTTGGAGACCACTGAAATCAGCGGGGCGCGCCATCCCCTCTTCGCTGTCTCGCCTCGCAGGAACAGGAGTGCTGGATCCCGGACGAGCCCCCAAATTGTGAGAAACACCGGCTCACACTTAAAATTTTAAAGAGGACGAAGTCACTGGAGCAAAGGTTTATTGTACGAAGCAGCGCTGAATCGGGTGCATCTCAAAGTAGAGGCACACCCATCTTTAGTTTTTTAGATATTTTATACCTTTCTTTCCCGGCCGCCTGAATACCTGTCTCTCTTCTCATTGGCTGAGAAGTTGGAGCTCACATTCTTCCCGACCGTCTAAAGACACAAACCTTTAATTAACAATACATTGTTTCACAGTCTCTGCTAATATCTACTGTCTAATGTTAGTAGTTACAAACATCCTGGTGGTCATCTTCTTGATCTAGTGTCCATATCCTTCTTTTCTTCAGTCACCCCCCAGGTGGCCTTTATCCACTTATCACCTTCCACCGTCCTTTGTTCGCTTATCAGTCTACCATCAATTCGGTTCTCCTTACCTAAATGGCTTCTTGTAAACCAGAGTCTCTGGGCCATTCCAGGGTACTTGTAAGGATTAGTTAGATGCTATAACTGAGCCCACAAATAGAAATATACCAAGTAGCTGAAGCAAAATTCAGCTCATTTCTCACACCACCATATGATGAGTGAACAGAAGCTGAAAGGCATTATACTCCATTTTCTGAAAGATCCTGTTCTGTTGTAGGAAACCATAGGAAGTGGAAAGCTACTCTGTGAAGTCCGATGCAGCAAGTCAGCAAAGCTGTCAAAAGAGAAGGCGAGTTAAGTCAGTGTGTAGAAGTGAAAGCCATCCAGATGTCCCTAGAGACTGCTGAAGGAGAAAAACGTGCTCTGTCTCTAGACTGAGGCATGGATGGTGGCAAATGCTCTGTAGGGGTGGCTACAGCAATGGTGTAGCAGATGCATCTACCCTGACAAAGCCCCGACAAAGATCTGATAAAGATCTGACAAAAGTCTCAAAACCTAACAAAGGCCTGACAAAAGCCCATGAAAACTTCTCATCACAGTTCTTGTTATGGCCACAGGGTGATAGTCAGCACATACTGTCATGGTTTGGGCCAGCCTGGCCACTGAAACCAATGACTGATGCTCTCCCTGAAGGGAGAGGAGGAAGAGGGAGAGACTTATGAGTTTAAAAGAAAACTAAACTACTTTCATGAAAATAGTAATAAAATAATAAAAGGGAAATAATGAAATATATACAATATATACAAAACCCTATTGAGCTCCCAAGATGACGATCATGTCACCAGCAGGCACTGGGAAAGTCCCAGAATGGACTCAGTGATGGATGGGAACTGGATTCCTGATCTGGATTCAGGAATGCACGGATTGGGATCAAAGACAGACGAACAGACAGGGTCCTCTTTGGACCATTGAAGAAAGAGGGCTGACCCTTTGATCCCTCAGCTTTTATACTGAGCATGATGCAGATGGGATGGAATACCCCTGTTGGTCAGTTTTGGGTCACCTGTTCTGTCTGCTCCTCCCCACAGGTGTGACCCCTCTATGCTTTTCCGCTTCTGACCCTCCAACGGGGCAAATAACAAAGTTACCTGATCTTGGTTGTTACAGCAATAAGTATAAGCAGGAGCCTCTCTGCATACCATTCCTTGGCATAAATTATAAACATCAGGTCTTATCTCTGCAGAAGTGGATACTGTCTGAAAAGTACGCCGTTAATTTCAGAGAGTTCAGTTAGTTATAAGAGGCTTAGCTGCAAAGTAAAATTACTGAACAGAAAATTGGTTCAGTTTTACCTCCAACCAGGACATTCCACCCCTTATTCCATACCATTTGCATCATGCTCGAATCACTATTAATTTTTCTCTCCAAATATATACACATACATACATACAGATCACTAATTTATGATTTATCTTTATATGCAAAAGTTCTTTTTTTTCATTAAAAGTTCATTTAATTCATAATTGCAAGATTTCATCTATCATAGCAGACTCTCAGGGCAGGAAAGATGATATGAAATTCATCGTGGTTCATGCCCATGGGTAGCATGTCCACCACAAAGAGTTTGCTGGACGCCACTTGATGAAACTAGCTCAGGTTTTATCACCACCATGTTATCCTGAAAACACTTATTGAACACTGTTTTATATGACAATTAGCATCATACAGTTCAGAATCAAGTATTCTCATCCAGGGTCAAATTTCCTTGAGGCACACATTGGACTTATCCATTCTTCAGCATTACCCACCAAGTACATCCAGGTCCTTGAGCAAAAACCTTCCCACAAATGGGTTTGCCTTTGCCTGAAGTAGGAAAAACCCAAACATTTTCCCCCAACGTATCCCTTTGATGCACCACAAGGACTTTATCCCCTTTTACAATATGTAAAAGGTCTGATTAAGCAGGACCAGCTCAAATGATGGATTCCCTGGAGTTAACTAGTAAGGTAGCTTGTGCTAAATGCTTGTCCCAATTTTTAAAGGATCCACCCCCATTGCTTTCAGGGTAGTTTTTAACAGTCCATTGTATCGTTCAGTTTTCCCAGATGCTGGTGCATGATAGGAGATATGATATACCCACTCAATGCCATGTTCTTTGTCCCAATTACTTATAAGATTGTTTTAAAATGAGTCCCATTGTCTGACTCAATTCTTTCTGGAGTGCCATGTCACCACAAGACTGTGTTGAGACAAAGGCAGTTTAACAGAACAGCAAAGAGAACAGGAAAACAATAACATTGATAGAGGAATGTACAAACACAATTACTGTACCACCACTCACCAACCAGACCTGGGAAGCCCCAGCCCACTCCCAAGCATGACTTCCTGCCCCCTTACCAGGCCAGCTCCTGGCTATAGACTGGGCTTATATATTTCACTACTTCTCTCTTACGAGTGAAGTTAATCACTATGCCTGTGACAGGGAAAAACAACAAAAATCAAGGAAAGGGGAAAAAAGTTAAAGTACGAGGAAACTTTCCAGCTAAACATTGTGTTATTTTTTTAAATTGTGCCTCAAAGCATGAAAACTTAACATGCCTCCAGCCCCCTTGAACCTGCAATGAAACCCAGAATCTGAGTTATGTTTGGGCCCATACCAAATTACCTCTAGGGTGGTTTTTACTCTGTGGATGGCTTGCTTATACTTATGTACCAGCTAATATAACCTGGGACACTAAGACCTTAAATGAACATCTAATCAATATGTTTCTACAAACAATGCCAATTTGGCAGTGAAAACTCAATTCCAGGCATCCGTAGCTGAACTGTCTTCATTATAACACTAAAACACACACCCACAGGTCAAGACGACCCTCGCCCAGGTGAAGACTCTTCCTCCAGGCAGGTGCAGTGATTGAAGAAAATGACACAGCAGATATTATAAATATATGTAGATTACTGACCGATCATTGTAACTGGGAGTGTACTACCTTGTAACATTTGTGTATAAACATAATGAGGAGACCGGCATAGGGTGTGCTTGATTTGTGGAAATCCACTGAGCACCCAGGCCTGAATAAAATGCAATATCTCTCCTGTGTGTGAGAATTGATTTATTACACACCAGGTAACAAATCTGCTTTTCAGACAACAGTGGGAATGTACCCGATCTCTTCTGTGGCCAATAAAATCTGGGCTCCCTTAAGAATCACAGAATGGTAGGGGTTAGAAGGGACCTTCAGAGATCATCTGGTCTAACCTCCCTGCCAAAGCAAGTTCACCCAGAGCAGGCTGGACAGGAATGCATCCAGGCGAGTTTTGAATATCTCCAGAGAAGGAGACTCCACAACTGCGGTGGGATTCAGACGCAGACCAATATGATCGTGCTGAAGCAGGGACTCAGACACAGACAGAATCACAGAATCACAGAATCACAGAATCTTAGTGGTTGGAAGGGACCTTTGAGATCATCGAGTCCAACCACATAACAAAAAAAAAAAAAACACAACACACAAAAACAAACAAACAAGCAAACAAAAAAAACCCAACAACAACAACAAAAAACCACACACAAAAAAAAAAAAAAAAGCACCCACCAACTAAACCCCACACCCACAACCTCACACACAACACCCCACCACAAACCAACAATCCCAGGCACTAGAGCATGCCATGTCTACACGTTTCTTAAATACCTCCAGGGATGGTGACTCCACCACCTCCCTGGGCAGGCTGTTCCAGTGCTTGACCACTCTTTCAGTAAAGTAATTCTTCCTAATATCTAATCTAATCCTCCCCTGCCGCAGCTTCATACCATTTCCTCTGGTCCTGTCGTTATTCCCTTGGGAGAAGAGGCCAACCCCCGCCTCTCTACAGTTTCCTTTCAGGTAGTTGTAGAGGGCAATGAGGTCTCCCCTCAGCCTCCTCTTCTCCAAACTAAACATGCCCAGTTCCCTCAGCCTCTCCTCATAGGACTTGTTCTCCAGACCCCTCACCAGCTTGGTGGCTCTCCTCTGGACACGCTCCAGCATTTCAATGTCTTTCCTGTAGTGAGGGGCCCAGAACTGAACACAGTACTCGAGGTGAGGCCTCACCAGTGCCGAGTACAGAGGCACGATGACTTCCCTGCTCCTGCTGGCCACGCTATTCCTGATACAAGCCAGGATGCTATTGGCCTTCTTGGCCACCTGGGCACACTGCTGGCTCATGTTAAGCTGGCTGTCCACTAACACTCCCAGGTCCTTTTCTGCTGGGCAGCTTTCCAGCCACTCTTCCCCAAGCCTGTAGCGTTGCTTGGGGTTGTTGTGACCAAAATGCAGGACCCGGCACTTAGCCTTATTAAACCTCATCCCATTGGCCTTGGCCCATTGATCCAACCTGTCGAGATCCCTCTGTAAAGCCTTCCGACCCTCAAGCAGATCTCCCACCTAGCTTGGTGTCATCCGCAAACTTACTGAGGGTGCATTCAATCCCCTTGTCTAGATCATCAATGAAGATATTGAACAAGACTGGCCCCAAAACTGAGCCCTGAGGGACACCACTGATGACCGGCCGCCAACCAGATTTCGCTCCATTAATCACAACTCGCTGGGCACGGCCATCCAGCCAGTTTTTTATCCAGCGGAGGGTACACTTGTCTATGCCATGATTCTCCAGTTTCTCCAGGAGAATGCCGTGAGGGACGGTGTCAAAGGCCTTACCAAAGTCCAGGTAGACAACATCCACAGCCTTCCCCTCATCGAGAAAGCGGGTCACATGGTCATAGAAAGAGATCAAGTTGGTCAGGCCGGACCTCCCTTTCATAAACCCATGGTGGCTGGCCCTGATCCCTTGGCTGCCCTGCACTTGCCGTGAGAGCTCACTCAGGATGATCCTCTCCATGATCTTTCCCGGTACCGAGGTCAGGCTGACAGGCCTGTAGTTTCCGGGATCCTCCTTCTGGCCCTTCTTGTAGATGGGTGTCACATTGGCCACCCTCCAGTCATCTGGCACCTCTCCTGTTGACCAGGATTGTTGATAGATAGTGGAGAGAGGCTTGGTGAGCTCTCCTGCCAGCTCCCTGAGAACCTTTGGGTGAATGCCATCCGGCCCCATAGACTTATGCGTGTCCAGGTGCATAAGCAAATCATTAACTACTTCCTCCTGGATTACAGGGGAGTTGTTCTGTTCTCCATTCTTATCTTCCAGCCCAAGAAGGTGAACACCCTGGGGGTAGCTGGTCTGACTATTAAAGACAGAGGTAAAGAAGGCATTAAGTATCTCAGCCTTCTCCTCATCCTTGGTTGCAAGGTTTCCCCCCACATCCAGTAAGGGATGGACATTCTCTGTCACTCTCTTTTTGTTGATGTATTTATAGAAACTTTTTTTGTTGTCCCTTATATTAATTGCCAGGTTGAGTTCCAGCTGGGCTTTTGCCTTCCTGATTTTTTCTCTGTATGACCTAACACAATCTCTGTACTCCTCCTGAGTTGCCTGTCCCCTCTTCCAAAGGTGGTAAACCTTCCTTTTTTCCTTAAGTCCCATCAAGAGCTCTTTGTTCATCCAGGCCGGCCATTTTCCCCGCCCTTTAATTTTGCGCCTCATGGGGACAGCCTGCTCCTGGGCCTTTAGGATTTCCCTCTTGAAGAGCGTCCAGCCTTCCTGGGCTCCTTTGTCTCTCAGGACTACCTCCCACGGGACTCTCCCAACCAGGGTTCTGAACAGGCTAAAGTCTGCCCTCTGGAAGTCCAAGGTGGAGGTTTTGTTAACCCCCTTCCTTACCTCACTATGAATGGAAAACTTAACCATTTCATGGTCACTAAGCCCAAGACGGTTTCCGACCTCCACGTCCCCCACTAGCCCTTCTTTGTTTGTGAACAGTAGGTCTAGCAAGGCACCTCCCCTGGTAGGCTCACCTACCATTTGTGTCAGGAAGTTATCCTCCATACACTCGAGGAACCTCCTAGCCTGCCTGCTCTCTGCTGTGTTATATTTCCAGCAGATGTCTGGTAAGTTGAAGTCCCCAACTAGAACAAGGGCTGGCGTTTGCGAGACTGCAGCCAGCCGCTTATAGAATACCTCATCAACCTGCTCATCCTGGTTGGGTGGTCTATAGCAGACTCCCAGCACAAAATCACCTTTGTTAGCCTTCCCTTTCACCCTTACCCATAAACACTCCACTTCTTCATCACTGGAGTCTATCTCTATGGAGTCAAACAACTCCCTAATGTACAGAGCCACACCTCCCCCCCTCCTTCCTTGCCTATTCCTTCTGAAGAGCTTATAGCCACTTATTGCAGCATTCCAGTCATGACCATCGTCCCACCACGTTTCCGTGATGGCGACTATGTCGTAGTTGTCCTGCCGCACAATGGCTTCTAGCTCCTCCTGTTTGTTGCCCATGCTACGTGCATTAGCGTAGATGCACTTGACCTGGGCTACTGATTTCACCCCCATCTTTGGCCCTTGACACTCAGGTTCATTACCAGCGGGCCTGGTTTTATCCCCATCCCCCTTAACTTTCGATTTAAAGCTCTGTCCATGAGCTTTGTTAACTCTTAGCCTAGTACCCTTTTCCCCTTCTAGGAAAGGGTTTTCCCATTGTTCTCTAGCAGTAGATCAATATGATCATGCTGAAGCCTTTTAATTAAAACACTTAAACCATTATATACTTTACTACAACGTGGGTTAGCTCCGTGTTCTGTGCTCATTGGCTTCTAAACTTATACACACAAACTATTATTGGTTAAACACAGCTGTAACTTAGTATCTACACTATGTTACTGTTTATGCCAAGTCAATCTTTTACTAATACACATTCAGCATCTGTTCAGGAGTAGCAGTTTCAGTATCAGCGTGTGATTTCCTCCTTCATGTTGACCTTCAGACTGTACTAGCTTGTTCCGTATTTCGGTATCTCTTCTGTTACACAAAGTTCATAAGCTCATCAGTTCAACGTGTCCATTGCTTTCCAAAAAGTTTCCCACACACAACCTCTCCAGGCAGCCTGTTCCAGGGCTCTGCACCCTCAAAGGAAAGGAGTAGACAGTGTATTATCACTGTCAATCCAAAAGAACCTGCAATTCTGTTGCTCCAATAAACTGCACTATTCGTTAATCTGGCTGTGAGAGTTGTCATTGAACGCGACCAAACTCCTTAAATCTGGCCGTGCTAGTTCATTGAACGTGACTAGACAGAAGGTGCATCACACTATCGTGTATCTATAATCGTGATAGTTCAGTACATTGAACACAACTGGACCTGTAGTGTTGAATTGGGCATCACTCAGAATCTAAGCCCAGCCGCCCCCAGCCCCTCTGACATCTGAGGACAAGCTGGAATGCAAGGGGGTTTATTTTCTGCCAAATTCCTTTACCCCTTAACACAACAACAGGTGGATCCCATCCTTCTCTAACAGGCCATAATCATCAAAGAATGTCCCATTGTCATAAAACCCAAAACCCTCATGACAGCACCAGCCACGTAGCCAGGAGTTGATATGCATTACCTGCCCATTTCTGACTGCTCCCTTTCCTCTGACTGGCAAAACAGAGGAGAAGATGACTTGGGCACCAATTTTTTTCACTTGAACTCCCAGGGCTTTATAGTCTTCCTTAATTCTGCCCAGGTTCCGGCTTGCAGTGCCATTCATGCCCACATGAAAGAGTAACAGTGGGTAGTAGTCCATGTTCTTGACAAATTGTGGCACCCTGTCAGCAACATCTCGAACCTTAGCTCCTGGGAAGCAGCACACCTCATGTGACTCCCTGTCAGGACGGCAGATGGGCGCCTCGGTGCCCTTTAAGAGGGAGTCACCCACTACTAACACTTGTTGTTTTTTCCCATGTCTACTGTGTGCTGCTGGTGCAGGTCCACCTGGCAGACTTTGCTCCTGGTTGTCTGTAGCTGCTAAAGCTTCATATCTGGTTTTTGTTCTGATGCCAGAGGATGGGGGCTGAAGCACATCACACATCCGAGGGGCTTTCTCTGTAGGGGCACTGGTTTTAGCTCTAAGATAAGTACCAACCATGTTGTCAGAGACCTTGAGCACTTCCCTGGGCTGTGGACCAAAAAGCAGGGTGCCATGCCCTTCCACGCAAACTGCTGCACAAACTGATGCGCCACTCCCTGACTGATGCACCATGCCCTGTTTACCCGCCCTGTTCACAGCGCTCCTGCTCACTACCACTCCCTAGGGCCATTTAAATCTCCTCCAGTTCCTTCCAGCAACGCCCCCTTCACCAAGTCAGCCTTGCTTGTGAGAGCTGCTGGCTCCAGGCAGGGCTCTCTGCTCTTCCACGGGTTTCCCTAGCCCCGGGAACCCCCTGTCCACCTCGATCTAGCACCTGGGAGCTGTGCTTCAGTACCAATTACCTCCGAAGCAGCTCGAACTCCTTCATATGCTACCAATCTTTCTTTCTCAATTGAGGTATAGTTGTCCTCGGGGCCTTTGTATCCTCGACTCCAGAATCCTAGGGGTCGAACTCAAGTCTCCCCTAGTGCTTTCTGCCAGGGGCTCCAGGTAGGGCCATTGTCCCCAGCTGTGGTGTTGAGCACATTTTTAATGTCCCGTCCTGTTCAGACTGGTCCAAGAGCTACTGCATGCACAATCTCTTGTTCAATTTGCTCCAAGGCCTGTCGCTGCTCAGGGCCCCATGTAAAATCATTTTTCTTTCGAGTCACTTCATAGAGAGGTTTCACAATCTGACTATAACCTGGAATATGCATTCTCCAGAAACCCACAACACCTGAGGCAGCTTGTGTTTCCTTTTTGTTAGTTGATGGGGACATAGATGGAATTTTGTTAATCGCATCCATTGGAATCTAGCGACGCCCATCTTGCCACTTAATTCCTAAAAACCGGATCTCTCATGCAGGTCTCTTGATCCTACCTCTTTTTATGGCAAAATCTGCTTTCAGAGGAATCTTGATTATGATCTTACCATTCTTGAAAACTTCTTCTGCTGTATTACCCCACACAATGATGTCATCAATGTATTGCAGGTGTTCTGGAGCTCCACCCTTCTCCAGTGCAGTCTGGATCAGTCCATGGCAAATAGTAGGGCTGTGTCTCCACCCCTGGGGCAGTCGATTCCAGGTGTACTGGGCACCTCTCCTGGTGAAAGCAAACTGTGACCTGCACTCTGCTGCTAAAGGAATAGAGAAAAAGGCATTAGCAATGTCAATTGTAGCATACCACTTGGCTGCCTTTGACTCCAGTTCGTATTGCAGTTCTAGCATATCTGGCACAGCAGCACTCAGTGGTGGTGTGACTTCATTCAGGCCGTGATAGTCTACTGTTAATCTCCAGTCTCCGTCAGACTTTGGCACTGGCCATATAGGGCTGTTAAAGGGTGAGCGAGTCTTACTGATCACTCCTTGGGTCTCTAGCCGACGAATCAGGTTCTGGATGGGAATCATGGAGTCTCGTTTGGTGTGATCCTGTTGTTGATGCACCGTGGTAGTAGCAATTGGCACCTGCTGTTCTTTAAATCGTGCCTGACAAATTTGGTGGCCTTTTACGATACTGCCACACACTTGGTGGACAAGGGCAGAGCAACAGACATCATCTACCTGGACTTATGCAAAGTGTTTGACACTGTCCCGCATGACATCCTGGTCTCAAAATTGGAAAGTCATAGATTCGATGGATGGACCGCTCGGTGGATAAGGAACTGGCTGGATGGCCGCACTCAAAGGGTTGTGGTCAACAGCTCAATGTCCAAGTGGCAGCCAGTGACGAGTGGTGTTCCTCAGGGGTCGGTACTGGGACCAGTGCTGTTCAACATCTTTGTCGGAGACATGGACAGTGGGATTGAGTGCACCCTCAGCAAGTTTGCCGATGACACCAAGCTGTGTGGCACGGTTGACACACTGGAGGGAAGGGATGCCATCCAGAGGGACCTGGACAGGCTTGAGAAGTGGGCTCGTGCAAATTGCATGAAGTTCAACCAAGCGAAGTGCAGGGTCCTGCACCTGGGACGTGGCAATCCCAGGCACAAATACAGGTTGGGTGGAGAATGGCTGGAGAGCAGCCCTGAGGAGAAGGACTTGGGAGTGCTCGTGGATGAGAAGCTCAACATGAGCCGGCAATGTGGGCACTGGCAGCCCAGAAAGCCAACCGCATCCTGGGCTACATCAAAATCAGTGTGACCAGCAGGTTGCGGGAGGTGATTCTACCCCTCTACTCTGCGCTTGTGAGACCCCACCTGGAGTACTGTGTCCAGCTTTGGCGTCCTCAACACAGGAAGGACATGGACCTGTTGGAACGGGTCCAGCAGAGGGCCACGAAGATGATCAGAGGGCTGGAGCACCTCTCCTATGAAGACAGGCTGAGAGAGCTGGGGTTGTTCAGCCTGGAGAAGAGAAGGCTCCGGGGAGACCTCATAGCAGCCTTCCAATATCTGAAGGGAGCCTACAGCAGAGCCGGAGAGGGACTCTTTGTCAGGAAATGTAGTGACAGGACAAGGGGTAACGGTTTTAAATTGGAAGAGGGGAGATTTAGATTGGATATCAGGGAGAAATTCTTTACTGTGAGGGTGGTGAGGCACTGAAACAGGTTGCCCGGAGAAGTTGTGGATGCCCCATCCCTGGAAGTGTTTAAGGCCAGGCTGGATGGGTCTTTGAGCAACCTGGTCTAGTGGGAGATGTCCCTGCCCATGGCAGGGGGATTGGAACCAGATGATCTTTAAGGTCCCTTGCCAATCACCATAAATCACCTCTCGCAGAGCCAATTCCCTCAGATATTTAATGCCTTTCCCCATGGTGGTTCATTTGCTTGGATGGCAATATCTTCCTTAAAGGGATACCTGCCCTTTATGTCTGATAGCAGTCGCCTCCAGAGAGAGTGTTTGACTTTCTCTCAGTCACTTTATCAATACCTCCATCTCTGACCAGGTTTCCCAACTGCCTAGCTTCTTTACCATCTAAGTCCATGGTATTGGCCTCCTTATCCCAGCATCAAAGCAACCAGGAGATGTGTCTCACTGTCCTGGTTTGAGGTATAATAGAACTCATTTCTGTTCAGTAATTTTACTTTGCAGCTAAGCATCTTCTAACTCTCTGAAATTAACAGCATATTGTGCAGAAACTGTTCATTGTCAGATAAGACCTATGTTTATAGTTAATGCCAAGGAATGGTATGCAGAGAGGCTCTTGCTTATACTTATTGCCATAACAACCAAGGTCAGCCAATTTCATTATTTGCCCCCTTAGAGGGTCGGAAACGGAAAAACGTAGAGGGGTCACATCTGTAGGGAGGAGTGACAGGACAGGTGACCCAAACCTGACCAACAGGGGTATTCCATCCCATCTGCCCCATGCTCAGTATAAAAGCTGAGGGATCACAGGGGCAGCCCTCTTTCTCCAATGGCCGACATCTGAGGAGGACCCTGTCTGTTCATCTGCCTTTTGTCCCGATCTGTGTGTTCCTGATTTCAGATCCAGAATCCAGTTCCCATTCATCTCTGAGTCCAGTCTGGGACTTCCCCCCGTGCCTGCCAGTGACATGATCGCCATCCTGGGAGCTTGGTACAGTTTTGTATATAATGTATCTATTTCATTATTTCCTTTTTATTCTATCATTAATATTTCATTAAAGTAGTTTAGTTCCTTCTAAACTTGTAAATCTCTTTATCCTTCCTCCACCTCTCCTTGGAGCAATAGGTGGGGGAGAGCATCTGTCATCTGTCATTGGCCAATCCAGCCTAAACCACGGCAGATTTATTGGTGCCCAACGTGGGGCTCGAACAGAACTTGACCAGAGCTCTGCTAGATTGCCTGAATAGTTTGAATCCCAGCTTGCTCAGGGAGAACAGACAGCTCACATCATGTCATTCTCGAGTGAAATAATGTTATATCATGCTTTTAGAGAGCCTTTCTTGAAGTTAACTGTTGCATGGTTTATTTGCTCTTTATGCTTGTATGCAGTGGTTTAAAAGTGCTATTTTGGTGTGGATTTGGATTCAGATGTATAATATGATTACTTGGATAACGGTTCTACCCACGTATCTTGAGCATCACGTGATGGATTCCTTTACTAATTACACTTTCGGTTTTACCTAGTGTGTGAGCCAATGCAGGCAGGATGCAGGAACAACCACAAAACCACGGATGAAAGGCAAAGAACAAATTTAATCTCGATACCTCATGAATTGGGCAATCTCCGAAGCAGCACCCAGCCAGAGGTATGCAAGCAGGGAACACAGGCATTGCGGTGCAAAAGAGAGTCCTTGTTAGTAAGGGAGTGAGAGAGCGAGAGTACCGGTGGAAGGCACGCCCCTGGCCATACTGACACCGGCCCCACAGAATCACAGAATCACATGGGCAATTTCAGGAAAAAAAAATATCCTATTTAAATTTAACCATTATTAGAAACAGCACTTGGACATGAATTTCTCTCCAATTTGGATGTCAACAGATCAGCAGGCATTGCCGCCAGTCCATAAGCAGACTGTTTATTTCACAGAATCACATGGGGTTGGAAGGGACCTCTGGAGATCATCTAGTCCAACCCCCCTGCCAAAGCAGGTCCACCTAGAGCAGGTTGCACAGGAACTTGTCCAGGCAGGTTTTGAATGTCTCCAGAGAAGGAGACTCCACCACCTCTCTGGGCAGCCTATTCCAGTGTTCTGCCACCCTCAAAGTAAAGAAGTTCCTCCTCATGTTTAGATGGAACTTCTTATATTCAAGTTTGTGCCCATTTCCTCTTGTCCTATCCCTGGGCACCAGTGAAAAAAGACCAGCCCCTTCCTCTTGACACCTTCCCTTTAAGTATTTATAAGCATTGATCAGATCCCCCCTCAGCCTTCTCTTCTCTAGGCTAAAAAGACCCAAGTCCCTCAGCCTCTCCTTGTAAGGGAGATGCTCCAGGCCCCTAATCATCCTTGTAGCCCTCTGCTGTACCCTCTCCAGCAGTTGCCTGTCCTTCTTGAACTGGGGAGCCCAGAATCAGACACAGTACGCCAGATGGGGCCTCACCAGGGCAGAGTAGAGGGGCAGGATAACCTCCCTCGACCTGCTGGCCACGGTCTTCTAGATGCACCCCAGGATGCCATTGGCCGCCTTGGCCACAAGGGCACATTGCTGGCTCATGGCCATCCTATTATCCACCAGGACTCCTAGGTCTTTCTCCTCAGAGGTGCTCTCCAGCAAGTCAGCCCCCAACCTGTACTGGTGCATGGGGTTATTTCTCCCCAGGTGCAGCACCCTACACTTGCCTTTATTGAAGTACATCAGGTTCCTCTCTGCCCAGCTCTTCAGCCTGTCCAGGTCTCCCTGTATGGCAGCACAGCCCTCCATCGTGTCAACGACCCCTCCCAGTTTTGTATTGTCAGCAAACTTGCTGAGGGTACATTCCATCCCCTCATCCAGGTCATTGATGAATATATTGAAGAGGACTGGACCCAGTACTGACCCCTGGGGAACTCCACTTGTTACAGACCTCCAACTAGATTCTGTGCCCCTAATAACAACCCTCTGAACTCTGTCTTTCAGCCAGTTTTCAATCCACCTCACTGTTCATTCATCTAACCCATACTTCCTAAGCTTACCTATGAGGATGCTGTGGGAGACTGTGTCAAAAGCCTTGCTGAAGTCAAGGTAGACAACATCCACCGCCCTCTCCTCATCTATCCAAGCAGTCATGCCATCATAGAAGGCTATCGGGTTAGTCAGACATGGCTTCCCCTTGGTGAATCCGTGTTGACTACTTCCGATAGCTTTCTTTTCCTCCATACGCTTTGAGATGACACCCAGAATGAGTCGTTTCATCACCTTTCCAGGGATGGAGTTGAGGCTGACCGGCCTGTAGTTTCCCGGGTCCTCCTTCTTGCCCTTTTTGAAGACTGGGATGACATTTGCTCTCCTGCAGTCCTCAGGCACCTCTCCTGTTCTTCAGGACCTTTCAAAGATGATGGAGAGCGGCCCAGCAATGACTTCTGCCAGCTCCCTCAGCACTCACAGGTGCATCCCATCAGGACTCATGGGCTTGCGGGTATCCAGTGTACTTAACTGTTCCCTAACTTGGTCTTCCTGCACCAAGGGAAAGGCTTCCTTGGTCCAGACTTTATCTGATTCTTCCAAATTCTGTGGCTCCTGAGGGCTGGCCTGAGCAGTAAAGACTGAAGCAAAGAAGGCATTTAGCAACTCTGCCTTCTCTGCGTCCTCTGTCACCATGGCACCTGTCTCATTCAACAGTGGGCCCACATTTTCTCTAGTTGTCCTTTTGCCTCCAATATACTTGAAAAAACCCTTCTTGTTAATATTGACATCCCTTGCCAATTTTAATTCCAAGGAGGCCTTGGCTTTCCTCGTTTCATCCCTGCATACTCTAACGGCATTCTTATAATCTTCCCAAGCGGTCAGTCCCTTCTTTTAGTCAGTGTAAGCTTCCTTCTTCCACTTGAGTTTTTTCAGAAGCTCCCTGCTCAACCATGCCGGTCTCCTGCTTCCCTTGCCTGTTTTCTTGATCTTAGGGATGCACCAATCCTGAGTTTGGAGAAAGCGATGTTTGAATATCAACCAGCTCTCATGAGCCCCCCCACCTTCCAGAGCCTTATCCCATGGGATATCTCCAAGCATTTTCTTGAAGAGGCTGAAGTTAGCCCTCCTGAAATCTAAGGTTTCAGTCCTACTTATTGGTTTACGCGTACTGCCCGTGATCCTGAACTCTATCTTTATATGGTCGCTGCAACCAAGGTTGCCCCCAACCTATATGTCCTCCACCAGTCCCTCTTTGTCAGCACTAGGTCCAGTAGTGCTTCTCTCCTTGTTGGTTCCTCCACCAGCTGAGTTAAGAAGTTATCATCCGTACACTGGAGGAACTTCCTGGACTATAGATGCTATCATCTACATGCCCCATCAGCATTGGTTACCCGCTCCCCCCCCCCCCCCCCGGCTCCAGCCATGCCCCCACCCATACCGGAGGATGCCAGGGCACTGGCCAGGCTCACACCTCTGCCAGTACCAGCAGAAGCCATGCTCCGGCCCTTCGTGGCACCAGTCACTCAGCAGCGTGTGGTAAAAGTTTCTCTGCCATCTACACCAGTCACCCCACCACCACCTGTATTGCAAGCCCCTCCCCCACCTGTATCTACACCAGCCTCGACAACGAGCACTGTCACTACTCCAGCTGCTCCGACAACGAGCACTGCTGCTACTCGAACTCCAACTGAACCAGTACAAGTTGTCCCAGTGACCAGGAAGCAGAAAAGGAGGTCAGCTCGTTCCCCTGCCCCTTACGACAAAGCCCAGGCCAGACAGCATGGGAGAGTTCTGACGAAGATGCAGGAGAGGATTCTTCTAAATCAGATCCAGGAGAGGGTCCTTCTTGAACAGCGTTAACGCAGGAGGAGGACTCAGATGCAATGATAATAGTTAAATCTTTCTCCATGAAGAATTTGTGAAATATGAGGAAGGACTTTAGTCGTCATGAAGGAGAAACACTTCTCTCCTGGTTGCTCCAATGCTGGGACAATGGGGCTGATTCCATACACTTAGAAGGTAGAGAGGCTAAGCAGTTGGGAAACCTGGCTAAAGACAGAGGTATCGATGAAGCGAATGGAAGAAAGACAAACACTCTCAGTCTCTGGAGGTGACTACTATCAATGGTAAAGGGCAGGTAACCCTTTAAGGATGATATCAAATGCCATCTAAGCAAATGGACCAACATGGAAAAAGGTACCAAGTACCTGAGGGAACTGGCTGTGTGAGAGGTGATTTATGGTGACTGGCAAGTGAATGTAGACCCTCATGAAATGCCATGCAAATGACATATGTTGAGGAAATTTGTGCAGAGTGCTCCATCAATGTATTCCCACACTTTGTCAACAATGGTCTGGGGAGGATCTGATTCTGATACACCAACTGTAAATCAACTGTAAAACAAGGTACAACAGTATGAAGACAGTCTCTTTCTCCCCTCACTGTGGCAGCCCTGGAAAAAATGGCTGAGAAAACCAAGAAAATGACTGAGACAATGGAGAAAATCACTGAGACAATAGCCGAGCAAAATGAGAAAAATGATAAATTTTTTTCACAAACTGCTTGAAAAACTGTCTGAGATGGGGAAAAAAACCCCACTCTTCCCCTGAACAGACTGGACTTCACGATGACTAAAGTCCTTTCTCATATTTCGCAAGTCCTTCATAGAGAAGGATTGAACAATTACCTGTGCATCTGACTCCTTCTCCTGTGCTGACATTGTCCGAGAAGGACCCTTTCCCTGATCTGCTTGAGAAGGACCCTTTCCCGTATCTTCTTTAGAAGGACCTGTTCCTGGATCTTGACTAGAAGAGTTCTCTCCCCTGGTATCTGGCTTATCTGGTCTTTGTCATAAGGAGCGGGGGAACGAACTGGACTCTTTTTTGCTTCCTGGTCACCCAGGCAACTGGTACTGGTGCTGATGGAGTAGAACCGGTACTCATTGTTGGAACAGCTGGAGTTGTGGCAGTGCATGTCATACAACACCTACTCCTGCATCGATATTTAATAAGAAACCACCCCTGCAACACATCCAGGAAAATCAACAATAAAATCATGATTTCAAGAAAGTAACAATAATTTCCAAAATCAAAAAGGTATCCATACCCTAGCTCTGATGGTGTCAATTTGCCATAAGTATTAAAGGCCAAAGTAAACTTTCCCAAAGTAAAATGAAAAGTGTAATTTTTAATGGAATTCATTACGTGACACCCAATTTATGCAGGTAAAGTAGTTTCCAATCAATCACAGTATGGATCAGAATTAAACAAAAGAGTAGAATAGCATGTTTAAACCACCGCATACAAAAACAAAGAGCAAATAAATTATAAAACACGTATGGCAGGTTAAGAAGCATTATATCAACTAACTTTAAACAAAATCTTATCAAGACATGATACAATATTCTGTCCGAGAACGACATAATGTAAGCTGTTTTAATTTTCAGCCCCTTAAGACTCTTGTAGAAAAAAATCCGATACTCTCTTAACTTGGCAAGCTGGAATTCAAACTATTTCACAGAATCACAGAATCTTCGTGGTTGGAAGGGACCTTTGAGATCATCGAGTCCAACCATACACACACACACACAAAAAAAAAACCCCAAACAAAAAAACCCCAAAAAAACACCTAAAAACCCAAAAAACCAACCCGACAATCTTGGGCACTAGAGCATGCCCTGAAGTGCCACATCTACACGTTTCTTAAATACCTCCAGGGATGGTGACTCAACCACCTCCCTGGGCAGGCCGTTTCAGGGCCTGACCACCCTCTCAGTAAAGTAATTCTTCCTAATATCTAATCTAATCCTCCCCTGCCACAACTTCAGACCATTTCCTCTGGTCCTGTCATTATTCCCTTGGGAGAAGAGGCCAACAACCGCTTCTCTACAACCTCCTTTTAGATAGTTGTAGAGGGCAATGAGGTCTCCCCTCAGCCTCCTCTTCTCCAAACTAAACATGCCTGGTTCCCTCAGCCTCTCCTCATATGACTTGTTCTCTAGACCCCTCACCAGCTTGGTGGCTCTCCTCTGGACATGCTCCAGCACTTCAATGTCCTTCCTGTAGTGAGGGGCCCAGAAATGAACACAGTACTCAAGGTGAGGCCTCACCAGGGCCGAGTACAGAGGCACCATCACTTCCCTACTCCTGCTGGCCACGCTATTCCTGATACAGGCCAGGATGCTATTGGCCTTCTTGGCCACCTGGGCACACTGCTGGCTCATGTTAAGCCAGCTGTCCACCAACACCCCCAGGTCCTTTTCTGCTGGGCAGCTTTCCAGCCACTCTTCCCCAAGCCTGTAGCGTTGCCTGGGGTTGTTGTGACCGAAATGCAGGACCCGGCACTTGGCCTTATTAAACCTCATCCCATTGGCCTTGGCCCATTGATCCAACCTGTCCAGGTCCCTCTGTAGAGCCTTCCGACCCTCAAGCAGATCAACACTCCCACCTAGTTTGGTGTCATCATCTGCGACCTTACTGAGGGTGCACTCAATCCCCTTATCCAGATCATCAATAAAGATATTAAACAAGACTGGCCCCAAGACTGAGCCCTGAGGGACACCACTGGTGACGGGCCGGATTTCACCCCATTAATCACAACTCTCTGGGCACGGCCATCCAGCCAGTTTTTTTTACCCAGTGAAGAGTACACTTGTCTATGCCATGATTCTCCAGTTTCTCCAGGAGAACGCTGTGGGGGATGGTGTCAAAGGCCTTACCAAAGTCCAGGTAGACAACGTCCACAGCCTTCCCCACATCGAGAAGGCGGGTCACATGGTCATAGAAAGAGATCAGGTCGGTTAAGCAGGACCTCCCTTTCATAAACCCATGCTGGCTGGCCCTGATCCCTTGGCTGCCCCGCACTTGCCGTGAGAGCTCACTCAGGATGATCCTCTCCATGATCTTTCCCGGTACTGAGGTCAGGCTGACAGGCCTGTAGTTCCTCGGATCCTCCTTCCGGCCCTTCTTGTAGATAGGCATCACATTGGCCACCCTCCAGTCATCTGGTACCTCCCCTGTTGACCAGGTTGTCCAGGAACTGGACTGTTTCAGTTTCCAGACTAGCAATTCTTGTTCTCTAAATCTGTTCTGATTTGCTCTTCCACAAATGTCAGTGGACATACTTGTAAACTTAATCATGGCAGTATTTATACTTCTTTTTCCAAATGTTACAGTTTTTAAATGCAATTTGTTAAATTTTATATATCAACACTTTTTAAAATACAATCAAAAGTTTTTTTATTGCACAATAACAAGACTGAATGCAGATAATCCTAATTACAGCCAGAAAACCCCAAACACCACCACCCCCCCCCAAATTGTAGTTTTATTGTTTCAAAAGAAATAATTGGAGTTAAGAATATCAAGAAATAGAATTTCAGCGTAACCAAGAGGTAAAAGGTATGGCTTGTTCTTGGAAATTTCCTGGAACTTTTTCTTCTTTCCTTAACAGTGCTGCCAAAAATCATCTGACATGAAACATAATATTAGGTTTGTTCAACCTAAGTGAACAAAGCTGCTCAGAACAGGCAACCAGTTTAGTGCAGAGCAGGAACTTTGCTAACCCTGCTGGCATCTGTTCAAACAATATCTCTGAAGAAGTTGTTTTCTCTACATTAACATCTCTGGATCATCTAGTTTTGGTCACACTGCAGTTCTTGCTGCTTCTTCCATAAAAGTTAACTTAAAGCTTCAAACAAATTAATGTGGAAAATGGACGTTATCAATTCCAATGGTCCATTGTTCCCCTGTTCTAAATCCCTGAAATTCAAGATCAATCTGGAATTACATCATGTCTGGTTTCTCCTGGTTACTGGACAGCTTGAAATGTGACCACAACTACAGAAAAAACAGCCTCCTTCACACTGTGGCTCCCCAATCCATTCAAACATAAACTTTTCTTTCTCTCAAGTATACTTCAAATATGGAGCATGGCTAATTTAGAAATTAAGTTCCAAATTAGATTATCTAATGGCATTTTAATGGATTGCTGACCCATTTTCTGTGGGATGGCAGCATGCAAGTCTGGCTTGAATACAATTAATTTATTAGGAAGTGTTTTAAAGATGTTTGCCTAGGTGGAAAGGAAACAACATTCTGCAAAGCTTTATTACAGAGTTGGGTGCAGCTATCAGAAATAGCAATTTAAATAGATAGAGACCAGAAATCATTAGGGTTTTTTTCTGCTATGTATACAGTTACCAATAGGATACTTTGTCCTTATTGTTCTTAATTTGAAATTCTTGAACTGATACTTTTTTCCCCAAAATATTACAGAATTTGGGGGGAAGAAACCATTGCTCTAACATGTGCATCTGCTGTCCAAATGTGTAACGTTTTAAAAAGCAATGTTGGTGAAAGTATTACTTTACTACTGTGTTTACAAGATTCTAAACAAAAAGTAAACAAAAGTAATTCTTAGCAATTTTCAGTTCCCCTCCTTTCACAAACTGTAGATTGTCCCATTTTACTGCCTTATCAGAGATATTATCATAACCCCAGAGTGGTGCTGGGGGTAAAAAGTGCTGTTTGAAAAGCTGAACACTTGAACACTGCTATAGCTAAAGCTGAGAAAGAAATTCAGAATCTGAGAAGAAAGGTCCCCTCAGGAGTTCCAGGAACAAGCCAGCTGTTGTACTGTACTTATGTGTCAAGATAACAGCCTGAAAACAGGAAATATTATCCTAGTACATTTGCCCTGGTAGTTCAAATGTAATGTTACAGTAATAGTTAACCCTTAAATCAATGTGTTAAGATTGTTTTAAAAAACAATATAAATAACAATAGTTTAAAATAAAAAGATACTTAATAGTTGTGTTAAAATGTACATTTCAGTACTGAGTATTTGTTCATAGTTTGTGAGTCTCACAAATACTCAAAGTATAAGAGTCTAATCCTACAGCCCCTTATCAGTTGTCACATTGGAATTAGTATCCATGGAGTAATGAATGGCTTCAGAATCAGACCGCAAGCTCCTGTGTATCAAAATCTCTCTTCCCCCCTCCCCCTCCCTCCCTCCTTTTCTTGTTCTCACTCATGACTTAAGTTTACTTGTTGCATATGTTCTTATTTTCTATACAGTGTCTGAGATGCTAGTTTCCTATTTGAGCCTAAATAATTTGCACAGCTTTTTTTCTTTCTGTCTCTAGACTGTCTCTAGTCTGTTATTCTCACAGGAAGAAAGATATGAAAGAAGGGGTTTTTTCATAGCATTATGTTCTTAATCTGCACAGCAAAAAATTGACCAATATATTCTTAAAGCACTTTGCAGATTGATAGTGAACATGATAAATGGACAACTACAAATTTAGCTCTAGACAGTCATGGTACAAAATAATTTTAATCCCAAATATCTTACCAAAAGCCCATTTTTTTCTCATTCTTTGGGATGCAGGATGTTTTCTATGAATATCTCCTTTAAAGACATTGGTATGTTTCAATCATATAAAATATTCATCTAAATTTGTATCATAATTACCCATTACAACTGTTCTACTTTTGAAGAAAAAGATATACCAATGATTTAAGATTTTTATTATGTATTATTCAACTTGAAAATGTCAATTCTTTTACATACATATATACACCATTTTTCTCTTGTATCTGGGGTCATAAATGACAACAGAGAAATAGTTTTACTTGGAAAAAAACCCCAACAGATGTACTTTAAAATTCATATATCGTTTCCCATTAGGCATGATGGGCAGCTACTAATAAGACAAAGGATGCAAAAATAAAAAGTAAAGGGATTTTATCATCTCTCATCTTCACAAAATCCCCAAGGTGTAGGTCACTGACAATGCACCAAGCTTTCAGTTTGGTGCCCTGTATAGACAGGACAGCTCATATTTAGGCATTGCCAATTCTTTAACCTTCCTGAGTTCAACAAAATTTCTGAAAAATCAATGCATTACTTAAAATAATCACAAGACCATATTGTAAAAGGTCAGTCTGGTTACTGTCAAATTTAGTACTAAGGATTTGAGGGAACAGGCCTATCAAACAATTTTGCAGGAAAAAAAACCTTAATTTAACCTTTTGAACTAGGATATATTATTTTACCAATGAGCAATAATTCCTTTTTGGAATCTGTCGTGGTTTCGGCTGAATTTACCAAAACCAGACCGACAGATGGCCCTTCCCCCCCCTTCCCCCCCCAAAAGAGGAGAGAGGAGGAGAAAGAGATAAGGAGATTCAGAAGTTTAGAATGAACTAAACTACTTTAATGAAGAATTAATATTAAAATAAAAATAAAGAAGAAAATAATGAAATAGATACAATATATACAAAACCGTATCAAGCTCCCAGGATGACAGTCACGTCACCGGCAGGCACTGGGGAAGTCCCAGACAGTGACGAATGGGAACTGGATTCCAGCTCTGGAGTCAGGAACACACGGATCGGGATCAAAGGCAGATGAACAGACAGAGTCCTCTCTGGACGTCGGCCATCGCAGGAAAGGGACTGACCCTTTGATCCTTCAGCTTTTATACTGAGCATGGGGCAGATGGGATGGAATACCCCAGTTGGTCAGGTTTGGGTCACCTGTCCTGTCCACTCCTCCCCACCGATGTGACCCCTCTACGTTTTTTCCGTTTCCGACCCTCTAAGGAAGGAAATAACGAAATTGATAGGGAATATGATATATCCACTCAATACCATGTTCTTTTGCCCAAGTACTTATAAGATTGTTTTTGAAATGAGTTCCATTGTCAGACTCAATTCTTTCTGGAGTGCCATGTCGCCACAAGACTTGCTTTTCAAGGCCCAGGATGGTATTCCGGGCAGTGGCATGGGGCACGAAATAGGTTTCCAACCATCCGGTGCTTCCTTCCACCATTGTAAGCACGTAACGCTTACCCTGGCGGGTTTGAGGGAGTATGATATAGTCGATTTGCCAAGCCCCTCCATACTTGTATTTCAGCCACCGACCTCCATGCCACAAAGGTTTTAACCTTTTAGCTTGCTTGATTTCGGCACGTTTCACAATCGTGGATAACCTGCGCAATAGCATCCATGGTTAAATCCACCCCTCGGTCACGAGCCCATTTGTACGTTGCATCTCTTCCTTGATGACCTGAAGTGTCATGGGCCCATCGAGCTAAGAACAATTCACCTTTATGTTCCCAGTCTAAATCTGTCTGGAAAATCTTAGCTGCTCGGTCCACTTGCTGATTGTTTCGATGTTCCTCAGTGGCTCGACTCATAGGTACGTGGGCATCTACATGCGACTTTCACGACTAGTTTCTCTAGCCGGTCAGCAATATCTTGCCATAATTCAGCAGCCCAAATGGGTTTACCCTTGCGCTGCCAGTTGCTCTGTTTCCATTGTTTTAACCATCCACACAGAGCATTTGCCACCATCCATGAGTCAGTATAAAGATAGAGTATTGGCCACTTTTCTCGTTCAGCAATGTCTAGGGCCAGCTGGATAGCTTTTACCTCTGCAAATTGACTTGATTCACCTTCCCCTTCAGTAGCTTCTGCAACTCGTCGTGTAGGACTCCACACAGCAGCTTTCCATCTTCGATGCTTTCCTACAATATGACAAGATCCATCAGTGAACAAAACATACTGTTTCTCATTATCTGAGAGTTCATTATATGGTGGGGCTTCCTCAGCACGTGTTACCACCTCCTCTGGTGGCATTGTGAAATCTCCGCCTTCGGGCCAGTTTGTGATCACTTCTACAATTCCTGGACGATTTGGATTTCCTATTCGAGCTCGCTGTGTGATTAAGGCAACCCACTTACTCCAGGTAGCATCGGTGGCATGATGAGTAGAACGAACTTTACCTTTGAACATCCAACCCAACACTGGCAATCGGGGCGCCAGGAGGAGCTGTACTTCAGTACCAATTACTTCTGAAGCAGCTCTAACTCCTTCATACGCTGCCAAGATTTCTTTCTCAGTTGGGGTATAGTTGGAGCCTTTATAGCCTCGACTCCAAAATCCCAGGGGTCGACCTCGAGTCTCCCCTGGTCCTTTCTGCCATAGGCTCCAGGTAGGGCCATTATCCCCAGCTGCAGTGTACAGCACATTTTTAATGTCCTGTCCTCTTCGGACTGGTCCAAGTGCTACTGCACGCACAATCTCCTGTTTAATTTGTTCAAAGACTTGTCGTTGCTCAGGACCCCACACAAACTCATTTTACTTTCGAGTCACTTCATAGAGAGGTTTCACAATCTGACTATAACCTGGAATATGCATTCTCCAGAATCCCACAATGCCTAAGAAGGCTTGTGTTTCCTTTTTGTTAGTAGGTGGGGACATAGCTGTTATTTTGTTAATCACCTCCATTGGGATCTGGCGACGACCATCTTGCCACTTAATTCCCAAGAATTGGATGTTTCGTGCAGGTCCCTTGACCTTACCTCTTTTCACAGCAAAACCTGCTTTCAGAAGAATCTCAATTACTTTCTTACCTTTCTTGAAAACTTCTTCTGCTGTACTACCCCACACAATGATGTCATCAATGTACTGCAGGTGTTCTGGAGCTCCACCTTTCTCCAGTGCAGTCTGGATCAGTCCATGGCAAATAGTAGGGCTGTGTTTCCACCCCTGGGGCAATCGATTCCAGGTGTACTGGACACCCCTCCAGGTGAAAGCAAACTGTGGCCTGCACTCTGCTGCTAAAGGAATAGAGAAAAAGGCATTAGCAATGTCAATTGTAGCATACCATTTGGCTGCCTTCGACTCTAGTTCATATTGCAGTTCTAGCATGTCTGGCACAGCAGCACTCAGTGGTGGTGTGACTTCATTCAGGCCACGGTAGTCTACTGTTAGACGCCAGTCACCATCAGACTTTGGCACTGGCCATATCGGGCTGTTAAAGGGTGAGCGAGTCTTGCTGATCACTCCTTGGGTCTCCAGCCGACGAATCAGGTTCTGAATGGGAATCAAAGAATCTCGGTTAGTGTGATACTGTCGTCGATGCACCGTGGAAGTAGCAAGTGGTACCTGCTGTTCTTCAACCTTCAGCAATCCTACCACAGAAGGGTCATCTGAAAGGCCAGGTAAGGTAGACAGCTGTGTAACACCCTCAGTCTCTACAGCTGATATACCAAAAGCCCACCGATACCCTTTCAGGTCTTTGAAATACCCTTTCTTGAGGTAGTCTATGCCAAGGATGCACGGAGCATCTGGGCCAGTCACAATAGGATGCTTTTCCCATTTATTCTCGTTCAAGCTCACTTTGGCCTCCAGTACAGTCAGTTCTTGAGATCCTCCTGTCACTCCTGCAATACTAACTGATTCTGTCCCTCTATGATTCGATGGCATTAGGGTACACTGTGCACCAGTGTCCACCAGGGCTCTATACTTTCGTGGCTCTAATGTGCCAGGCCATCGAATCCACACAGTCCAATAAACTCGGTTATCCCTCTCCTCCTCCTGGCTGGAGGCAGGGCAACCCTAATGTTGAGGACAGCATCTCCAATTGCAAGGTGAGTTCCTGTCTGGACAGGGGCAGTGCATATTCTGAACTGGAGCAGCCATATTCATGTAACCATCCTTTCTTCTGTTTGCTTTACCTTGCAACTCAAGCACTCGTGACTGTAGGGCTGAAGTAGGTTTTTTATCCCATCTCCTCATGTCCTCTCTGTAGTTGCAGAGGCAAAGCCACAGGAAACCTCGGAACGAGTCCTGTTTCCCTTTGGTTGGTCTCATAGGAGGGCGTTTTTTCTTAATGGCTGCAACTCTGGTCTTAACTGCAGCTTGGGTCTGAGCAGGCACCTCAGTCTGAGCTGCAACTTGGATCTGAGCAGGAGCTTGAGCCTGAGCTGCAACTTGAGCCTGAGCTGGAGAAGAGTAAGATTCTCTCCCAATCTCAGCAAGTTTTTCAAGCAGTTTGTGAAAAATTCTCTCGTTTTGCTCAACTATTGCCTTGGTCATTTTCTCCATTGTCTCATTCTGTGTCTTAGCTATGTTCTCCATTGTTTCAGTTTGTGTTTTATTTTGTTCAGCCATCTTCTCAGTTGGTTCAGCCACTTTCTTAGTCAGGTTTTCTATTGCTGCAACACCGATGGGACGAGAGAGACTATCTTCATACTGTCGCACCCTATCAGCAACCTCATTTACAATTGGTGTATCAGTATCAGATGCTCCCCAGACCATTGTTGACAAAGTGTGGGAATACACTGATGGTGCACTCTGCACAAACTTTTTCAACAAAGGTCATTGACATGGCATTTCATCAGGATTTATAGTCACTTGCCAATCACCATAAATCACTTCTCGAATAGCCAGTTCTCTCAGGTATTTAATACCTTTCTCCATGCTGGTCCATTGCCTTGGACGGCATTGGATATCATCCTTAAAGGGATATCTGCTCTTTACAGCTGATAACAGTCGCCTCCAGAGACTGAGAACCTCTGCCTTATTCCCAATCGCTTTATCAATACCTCCCTCTTTGGCCAGATTTCCCAGCTGGCTGGCTTCTCTACCATCTAAGTCTATGGAATTAGCTCCACTGTCCCAGCATCGGAGCAACCAAGAGAGAAGTGGCTCCCCATCATGACGAGTAAAATCCTTCCTCAGATTTCGCAAATCCTTTAAGGAGAAAGAGTTAATAATTACATCTACATCTGAGGCATCATCCTGTATCGAGGCTGGCTGAGAAGGACCCTCTCCCCTATCTACCCGAGAAGGAGCTCCCCAACCGGTTGACTGTGTTGTAAGAGGGTGCTTTCCTTTATCTACACCAGACGGACCCTGTCCTGCATCTTCATCAGAGGAACCCTCTCCCGAGCTCTCTAGCTTGGGCATGTCCTTGTCGTAAGGGGCAGGGGACCGAGCCGACCTCTTTTTCTGCTTCCTGGTCACCGGAGCAAGTTGTGCCGGTTCTGCTGGCGCTGGGGGAGCGGCAGTGCTCGGTTTGGGAGCTGGAGCAGTGACAGCGCTGGCTGTCGGGGCCGGAGCAGCCGGTGCAGCTGCGGGCGTAGGAGGGGCTGGCGATGGAGATGTGGGGGGTGCGGGCGGCGGAGTCACTTTTACCGCCGGCTGCGGAGTGACCGGGGCCGGGACGGGCCGGGGCGCGGCTTGGGCCGGGGCCGGAGCCGGAGCCGGTGGGGGGGCGACCGCTGCCGCTGGGGCCGGTGTCGGCGGGGCCAGGGGCGTGGTTTTCGCCGGTGCCGGAGCCTTGGTTCGTGCCGGTGGCTGTGGGGGAGCAGCCGATGCCGTTGGCACCGGTGTCGGCGTGGCCTTGGCCGGTGCCGCTGGCTTGGCTTGGGCCGGGGCCGGGGCTGGGGCTGGTTCTGTTTGTGTCTGAGCAGCAATAGTGCATGTCACGCAACGCTCACTTCTGCACTGACATTTCATAGTAAATACTGCCTGCATTACATTCAGTAAAGCCAACAGCACTATTACAATTAAGTGACCATAACAATAATCACAATCATTCTCCAAAGAGCCCACAGGTTTCTCATCCCCTAATTCCGTTGGTATCACTTTGGGATAATCACTAAGAGGCAAGGTAAACTTTCCCCAGCGAAAATCGAAAGTGTGATTAGCAACAGAATCCATCACATGATGCCCAAGATATGCAGGTACCATAGCAATCCAACTGACCACATTATACATCTGGAGGCACATCCACACGATTACAGCACGCTTGACCCACCGCATCGAAACACAAAAAACAAATAAACCTTTCAATATATTTGGCCAGTTTAACACCACTGTGTCAATGAACTTCATACAAAGCTCTCTAAAAATACCGTATACAATATTCTGTAGGTACGACATGATGTAAGCTGTCGGTTCTCCCTGAGCAAGTTGGAATTCAAACTATTCAGGCAATCTTATCAAACCACAGTCGTCAGGCCCCACGTTGGGCACCAATAAATCTGTCGTGGTTTCGGCTGAATTTACCAAAACCAGACCGACAGATGGCCCTTCCCCCCCCTTCCCCCCCCTAAAAGAGGAGAGAGGAGAGAAAGAGATAAGGAGATTCAGAAGTTTAGAATGAACTAAACTACTTTAATGAAGAATTAACATTAAAATAAAAATAAAGAAGAAAATAATGAAATAGATACAATATATACAAAACCGTATCAAGCTCCCAGGATGACAGTCACGTCACCGGCAGGCACTGGGGAAGTCCCAGACTGGACTCAGTGATGAATGGCAACTGGATTCCAGCTCTGGAGTCAGGAACACACGGATCGGGATCAAAGGCAGATGAACAGACAGAGTCCTCTCTGGACGTCGGCCATCGCAGGAAAGGGACTGACCCTTTGATCCTTCAGCCTTTATACTGAGCGTGGGGCAGATGGGATGGAATACCCCAGTTGGTCAGGTTTGGGTCACCTGTCCTGTCCACTCCTCCCCACCGATGTGACCCCTCTACGTTTTTTCCGTTTCCGACCCTCTAAGGGGGCAAATAACGAAATGGGCTGACCTTGGTTGTTATAGCAATAAGTATAAGCAAGGGCCTCCCTGCATACCATTCCTTGGCATGGAGCACAAACATTGGGCTTATCATTCTGAGAACGAGCAGTTTTCTCCACAATATACCGTTAATTTCAGAGAGTTAGAGGAGGCCTAGCTGGGATGTAAAGTTACAGAACAGAAAATTGGTTCGGTTTTACTTCAAACCGGGACAGAATCCATTCTTCTTTTTAGTTTTATAAAGACAGCTCATCAGTTTGAATATATATAATTTCTGGTTTTACGTCCTCACCTTCCCAGATGTTTGAAGAATGATGTATTCCAAAGTCTACATTAAGAAAACAAACTTCTACTTAGGGAGAACTACAGGTATGTTTCTCTGTCCTTCCACTGTGCCAATTACTGCATGATGAGGATTTATAATGTGAATCACAGCCCTTGAGGAGTTGAGGTGACTCCATTAGCTAATTCTCCTTTGTACCAATTTATCTATGGTGGGGGAAACAACTACACTTTGCTCTTCCACCAGGATATCAAAATTATTCCAGATTTCCAATATTATTATTAGAGAAAAAGTATGAAAAATATTTGCAATTGAATAAGGAAGTCACTACCAATAGGTTTATAAAAGATTAATATTTATGATATTTAAACTTTCGATTTGTAAACAGCACTCATTTTACGTTTTTATAATTACCATTCCAAGTTGATACTCAAACCCCCAAACTTTTTTAGCTATCAGTAGTACAATACAGTGTGTCATATGGCATTTTGTATAGCAAGATTTTCTGTATACAGTCACATTTACATACATATATAAAATATTTTAAAAGTGACTACACTGTTGTATGTGTACCTGAAGTATTTAAAATTATTTTGAGGGAGCAAAAAGCTACTGCTTCATTTGACAGGGCCCCAACCTGCAGGCTTTCTCTCACATGTATGAATCCCCTAAACTCCTATGTTAAGGAGAATTCTGCACTTGAAAGAGCTGAAAAATTTGATATATCTCATAATAATGCTTATTTATTTATATAACTAACTACTTTCTTTATATACCTACTTATATACACACATCCCTGGTGCTACCATAACCAATTGTACATTAGCAGAGGTAATAATGTGTAATTGATTACTGTACCACTAGCTAAGGTCTTTCTTGTACACTAAAAGAAATTCTTCTGTGGATATCAAACCTAACTATTTTGCAATTTTGTTTAGAAGGGAGTTAGTTTACCTTACCTTCATGTACACGTTAGTGACCTAAATCTATACCAGTAAATGTCAGAAATGTTTCTATGGATAGTATGATTATTCATTGCCCAAAACACCACCACATCAGAAGTCTATTATTTTACTTATCTATGTCTTAATCACACATTCTTTTTTTTTAATATTAACCACTAGACCCCAAAGTATATGACCTTTAATTCTGCAAATCACATTTCCCTTTTTTAAAACCCCAAATTTGAAAGCAAACAATAGCATTCCAGATACTTAACCAAGGTATTCTCTAAACTTTTATTTACATTAAATATAATCTACATGTGTATTCAAGAAATGTTAAATGGATAAGTTTTGTTCAAATGTTGACACATATTCTCCTGGAGACCTGCTAAAACAGACACTGTAGCTCAATGCAACTTTTTCAGACATGGCGTAGGGGTGGAAATAATAAAAATGTTACCTTTGCCAAGTAATTCCCAATGTATCCTCACTGGCACTGGAGTATAAATTCCTGTCATTTTGATTCATGGTCTGGTAACAAATCCTCAGCTGTCAATTGAAACTGTCGTGGTTTCGGCCAAATGCTCTCCCCCCACTTTCTCACTCCAGGAGAAAAAGGGGGAGAGATAAAGAGATCTACGATTTTAGAAGGAACTAAACTAATTAATTTTAATATTAAAATTAAAAAGGAAATAATGAAATAGATACAATATATACAAAACCATATCAAGCTCCCAGGATTATGTCACCGGATGGCCCTGGGGAAGTCCCAGACTGGACTCGGTGACAAATGGGAACTGGATTCCAGCTCTGGAGTTAGGAACACACAGATTGGGATCAAAGGCACATGAACAGACAAGGTCCTCCTCGGACGTTGGCCACTGAAGAAAGAGGGCTGACCCTTTGATCCCTCAGCTTTTATACTGAGCATGGGGCAGATGGGATGGAATATCCTGTTGATTAGTTTTGGGTCACCTGCCCTGTCCGCTCCTCCCTACAAGTGGGACCCCTCTACACTTTTCCATTTCCAACCCTCTAACGGGGGTTTACCTCAAACCGGGACAGAAACCTAGCAGTCAGAAGAATCAGCTATGGATCAAGTAGTGATACAGTTTTTAGTATTTAAATGACTACATACAAATTAGTACTACAGTACTAGTACATGGCAAAAGTCTTACTTTCCGAAAAAGTAACTTCTTTTAAAAAAGAAAACAAAACAAACAAAAAAGCTTATTCTGAAAAAAATAACTCTTATAGATTTAAGATAACGCTACTTTAATATGTTCCTCTATTAATAAAGCATAAAAGAATAACTAATGTTTAGCACACAACAATTAGCCATTGTTAGATTACAAACTGAGCTGGAATAAAAGAAAATGTTAATATTCAATAGTGAAATATTTTAAGAAATTTTACAAAATTTTAAACCTATGTATAAAAAGTTCTTTGGCCAATTAAAAGCATGAGATGCAAAAATCACAAACTTACTGTTACTGAATGATTTCTTGCTTGTCTAACTCAATCTGACAATATTTCCTTTGTAATAGAATCTGATTGCATTTCATATTTGGGTAAAACAATAAATGACTAATATGTTACATTTTAATATATTAGCTATTGTACAAAATACTTATTTTCCTCCCACAATATTTATGAAGATTTTCTGTATGTACAAGTAACACCTTAAAAAACAAAACAAAAAGAGCTTTTCCATTGCTTCCTAAATGTTAATAATGGCATACTTTATATTGTATACACTCATGCACACCCAAACACATACATCTATATACTATAACTGTAATTATAACACATATGCATTTTTATATATGCTGTACACACATACACTCACATGTATATGAAAATTCACACTAGACCAAATCTACAGTTAGTGTAAATTTTAGCACTATTCATTGCACCATTTGTGTCATGTGTGTGTTAGCAATAGGTGCATGAAAAATTGGTGATCTGCATGATAAAGGATGCTGTAACAAGCTTGGGATTGCATTGACTATATCTAAAACCACCTTCCTAAAATTAAAATCTGATGTTCCACGTTCCTTGGCAGCTTCAAATAGCTACCATTTTTCTTTTAAAAGTAAACCTGCCAGGAAAATGCTTTTTCTTCCTCATGTAAAATTTCCTCCTACAAATCACTACTGCTTAGAGCTCAGAATGTCTAAGACAGAGGGACAAGATATTAAAATACTTGTCATAGAAACAGAATGGCTTGGGTTGGAAGGAACCTTAAAGATCACCTACTTCCAACCCCCCTGCCACCTTCCACTAGACCAGGTCAATCAAAGCCCCATCCAACCCAGCCCTGAACACCTCCAGGGATGGGGCATCTCTGGGGAGCATGTTCCAGTGCCTCAACACCCTCAGAGTAAACACTTTCTTCCTACTACCTAATCTAAATTTACCCTCTTTCAGTTTAAAACTGTTACCCCCTCATCCTATCACAACACTCCTTCATAAAGAGTCCCTCCCCATCTCTCCTGTAGTCCTCCTTTAGATACTAGCAGGCTGCTATAAGGTCTCCCTGGAGCCTTCTCTTCTCCAGGATGAACAACCCCAACTCTCTCAGCCTGTCTTCATAGGAGAGGTGCTCCAGCCCTCTGATCATCTTCGTGGCCCTCCGCTGGACTCACTCCAACAGGTCCATGTCCTTCATGTTAGGGCCCCAAAGCTGGACACAGTACTCCAGGTGGGGTCTCACCAGAGTGGAGTAGCAGGGGAGAATCACCTCCCTTGACCTGCTGGCCATGCTTCTTTTGATGCAGCCCAGGATACGGCTGGTTTTCTGGGCTGCAAGCGCACATTGCCAGTTCGTGTTGAGCTTCTCATCAACTGACACCCCCCAAGTCCTTCTCCTCAGGGCTGCTCTCAATCCATTCTCCGCCCAGCCTGTATTTGTGCTTGGGATTGCCCAAACCCATGTGTAGGACCTTGCACTTGGCCTGGTTGAACTTCATGAAGTTTGCACAGGTCCACCTCTCAAGCCTGTCCAGGTCCCTCTGGATGGCATCCCTTCCCTCCAGCGTGTCAACCGTGCCACACAGCTTGGTGTCATTGGCAAACTTGCTGAGGGTGCACTCAATTCCAACATCCATGTCACCAACAAAGATGTTAAACAGCGCCGGTCCCAGTACCGACCCCTCAGGAATGTCACTCATCACTGGTTGCCACTTGGACTTCGAGCCATTGACCACAACTCTTTGAGTGTGGCCGTACATCCAGTTCCTTATCCACTAAGTGGTCCATGCATCAAATCTGTGTGTCTCCAATTTAGAGACCAGGATGTCGTGCGGGACAGTGTCAAATGCTTTGCACAAGTCCAGGTAAATGACATCTCTTGCTCTTCTCTTATCTACCAACGCTGTAATGCCATCATAGAAGGCCACCAAATTTGCCAGGCATGACTTGCACTTAGTGAAGCCATGTTCCTTTTCCTGTTTGAGATTGTCCAGGAGCTCCTTGTTCATCCATGTAGGCCTCCTGGCTTTTTTGCCTGATTTCCGCTTTGTCAGGATGCATCGCTCCTGAGTTTGGAGGAGGTGATCATTGAATATTAGCCAGCTTTCTTGGGCCCCTCTTCCCTCCAGGGCTTTATCCCATGATACTCTGCCAAGTAGATCCCTAAAGAGAACAAAGTCTGCTCTCCTGAAGTCCAGAGTAGCAAGCTTACTGTGCACCCTCCTCACTGCCCTAAGAATCTTGAACTGCACCATCTCATGGTCACTGCAGCCAAGGCTTCCCTTGAGCTTCACATTGGTGAGAACAAGGTCCAGCATGGCACCTCTCCTCATTGGCTCCTCTATCACTTGGAGAAGGAAGTTGTCATTGATGCATTCCAGGAACCTCCTGAATTGCTAATGCCTTGCTTTAATCCTGGTCCATAAGCTCTTGGTCGGCTCCTCATCCGTCCCATGCACTCCAGCTCATCCTTGACAACAACCCTTGTTGCCCTTGAAGAGGGCAACACCCTGTATGGGAGCACCCAGCCAAACCGGTTTCAGAGCACAATAGGTGAGATGCAGGGGGTTGTCATCCGACTCAGCTTCATCTCCGCCTTGCCTTGTCTATGCAGAGATAACTTGGGGGGAGCTGCAAAAACGGCTCAGCCCGGGGTTGTCTCAAGATTGCATCACAATAAGAACCGAAACCGAATGGAGCCTTAACTCCCTTAACAAATAAAATGCCCTGAGTCCCATCCCACCACTAGTCCCATGACTTTGAGTGCTAGACATCACAAAATTGGCAACAGAGACTCGGCCATCGCACCACCAGAGGTAAACATCCCAGATAGTGTAATCCACTCAGGCATAATCCTGCACCCCCACAGAATTAGGAAATATAAACCGCAAGGTTTGAGGAGGAAAATGGGGGGTAATCTTCCAACGATACAGCTGGCCTGTAGGAGATTCGTCCCCCCCTTGTCCAGGACGCTGTACAGGGTAACTTCCCAGGGATTGAGCAACCTTACCTGAGAGAAGGGGTAAGTGATAAAGAAACATACGTATGGTATATGCCATGCTATTAAGATCGTGATTTGTGCACTCTTTTAAGGTATTAATATCTAGCGCGCTTGTGGTTTGTGTTGTTACTTTTCGGGATCACTCGTAGGTTGCAATAGTGTATTCCGTGAATTGATTTTAAATTGCAATAGTGTAATCGCCATTGTACACATAGAACTCGCAATAGTGACGTATTGGACCTGTGAGTGAAGTCCAAATAAATTGTTAATTTGAACCTCTCAGTGAAGTCCTTTTTCCCGTTTCGTCACAAAAATGGCGCAGCGAGCAGGGTGTATAATTGACGAGCTATTGCAGAAACATGGTTGTAAACCCTCTCCCGCGGATAGGGAGAAGGCTAAGAGGTTGTGGAAAAGTGAGGGGAAAGTGGTGGAATGGGTAGAGCAGTGTCAGAAGGAACAAAAGAAAAAAGACGGAAAAGGTAAAGGTGCTCTGTTTTTGGAGCATGTTTAGTCTGTGCACAGGAGGAGGCACGGAAATCTGAGGCTGTTCAGAAAATGGGTGTAGCTAACTCGGAAGCAGACGCGCTGACTAATTGTAGTAAAAAGGTGTGTGAATTGCAAGCTGAAGTTGAGGCTACCAAAGCTGCTTTAGAGGAAGAACGAAAGACAAAAGAGGCCTTAAGGGCCCATGAAGGACAATTGGAAGTTGAAAACATGTTTTTGAAAGACGAATTAGCTGCTGAAAGGGAGAGGAATCGGAGGTTACAGGAAAAATTAGATCTTTTGTTGTCAAGTGCTCCGACCCCCTCTCCCACCCAAGTCAGGAACTTAATTATGTGTGCCGACCCTGATACTTGGGACGGGGACATCTGGGGTGACCCAGATGTGGAGCCCGAGGGGACAAGTAATATTGAAATTCGACCCCTCATTAAAACGGAGGTGCAGTCAAATGATAGAAATGCTCGGAGATGTACTACAACACGTATCACCCCATGGTCCGGACCCGAGCTTGCCCGAATGCAAGAACAATTTTCACGCAAGCCAGGGGAAAGTGCAACTGAATATTTATGGAATGTTTCGCTAAAAGGAGGCGATCGTATCTTGCTGAGTGAGGAGGAAGCAAGAGGTTACTGGGGTCCTGGCGTATTTCTGGATAGGGGTCCGGTAGGGGATCAACCCTTAACACTTAGAGTCGCCCACTGGGCAGGGGGGATAGATTCTAGAGAACGGGGCGAGCCACTGGCTATTAAAACTGCTGGGCTGTCTGGGCTAGCTGAGTCTGTACAAAAGGCTGCCTGTATACAAGCCATGTATGAGCGTGGTGAGCAGGGCATTCTCCTTGCCGCTCCGGTAAATCCGGTCCACCTTAAACCATTGATTAGAGGTCTCCCTGATTCTGTGAAAATGTATGTGCAAAACCTAAAGGAAAAGATTGCACAGGCAATTAACCATAATACTGGCAACCCGCACCAACGGCAGCAGCCTGTTTTGACTTGGGGGGAACTATTACAAGAAATAGTGATTTTTGGTAGAGACATGGGTTGGTTAGAGGAAGGCTCACATTTACAGCGCCGGGTCCGGCAGGCACAGTTTGTTGGGCATAATAATCCTCGTCCTCCCCGACAAACTAATTCTCGCTTTGACCCCCAGCGTAATGAATTGTGGAGAAAGGCTTTAGCATTAGGAATACCCCGATCAATGTTACATGGGCAGTCCACAGAGAATATTCGTATTATGGTAAACCTGGTGGAGCAGCCTATTAGCAAGACTACAGAACATACTGATACTGCTAAAACACAGAGAGATAAACCCTCTGCTCCTGCGAATCCTTTCTCAGATTTAAGGAAGGATTTAATAGATCTAAAAAACTAGAAAGCGTGGGGGGTATTTTAGGCCGACCCACCCGCGTAATATCTAACTTAGAATGGCCTAACCATTTAAGTGACCCACATATTACTTTAGCTACGGGCCCCAGACGAATACCTGTAAATTTTCTAATTGATACTGGAGCTCAAATAAGTGTCATCACTGAAAAAACAGCAAAAAAGTTAGGTTTAGTCCCCACACGGAAGAAAATAAATGTAATAGGAGTAACTGGAGTCCCTGAAATCAGACCAATTGGTACGGTGTGTGTCTGGCTTCCAGGAGAAAACCGAATGACTAAGATAAAAGTAGTCATCGGTCCTTATCGTAATAACATTTTGGGATTTGATGTATTAGCAAACAAAGTCTGGAGGTTGCCAGACGGGACAGTGTGGAGCTTTGGAGCCCCACCATGTGAAGTTCGGTTACTGGAGACAGCCATTAGACTGCCTCCTTCCCAGGTAACGAATGTTAATCAATATCCACTACCAGCCACAGCCAAAATGGGGATCAGGGAAGTTATTAATGACCTGGAAGCCCGTGGCATTATAATCAGGACACACTCACCCTATAACTCCCCTGTACGGCCGGTACGTAAAGCGGACGGTAGATGGCGACTCACAGTTGACTACAGGAGGCTTAATAGCAATGCAATGCCCCTTACGGCCGCTGTTCCTAGCATTGCTGACTTGGTTACCCAGATTCAAGCTAACCACCACACATGGATGTGCACATTAGATGTTAAGGACATGTTTTTTATGATTCCTCTTCAGGAGGAAGATAAACCTCAATTTGCATTCACGTGGGAGGGAGTGCAATATACCTTTAATCGGCTCCCACAGGGATACAAACACTCTCCCACTATTGCCCATAATGCATTAGCAAAAATATTGAAGGAGATAAAAGTACCAGATAGGGTAAGCATGTACCAATACATTGATGACATCTTAATAGGTGGGGACAATGAAGAGGCAGTCAGAGAAGTGTCCAGTAAGGTCTGGGACACACTGACTTCATTGGGATTAGAAATCCCTCCATCCTGGTCAACCAGTAATGGTCAAAATACCTCAAACTGGAGTTATGCCCCTGACATTGACCAATCCAAGGGGATCACATGCTTGGGAAGCAAAAGATAACTCTGACCGCATACGTCGAATAAGTAGTAGGTGGATCATACCAGATTTTTAACTGACTCATTGTCGATCATATATACGGTCGAGCAGCACTTTTCCATTTGCTTGCAGGTGCGCCTCAACAAAAGGAGGGACGAGGAGTACGACGGGGTGGAGACCTAAGATGCGTCGACCCGAAGTATGAACTGTGCTTGCATGGAATGGACAAACTGTGCAGAACTTGAAAGTGGACCAGAAGTTCTTGGTTGTTTTCTGAGTTGTTGGGTTTTTTTTTTTCTGATCTTTGTATATTTGTTTTGATAAGAATAATTTTGGTTGTTTGTTAACCTAAGTTTTAATATTAGATGCTGTATCATGGCAGTGATTGTAAGGCCTTTTGTGATAATAGTCATTAGCTCCATAATAATCATAGGTATAAATAGGCAATCTAGAATATGGAATAGACAGCCTCGGGCTTTTGAACAACATGTTGATGGATCTCCAATTATAAATCATGCTGAACCAGACAATGTGATCTATAAGATGATACAAGGCTTTGCCCGCATGCTTAATTTTTCTCATGTAACTACCTGTCTGCCTCTACCACATACCCCCACTCAGGGGCTCCCCATAACAGCTCTCCCCGTGGATATGGGTAAAAATTTAGACTGGCTCTGGAATCAAAATAAGTCTATTATTTGGGGTGAATTTGAATGGAGGTGGCCGTTTAACAATACACTAAATCGAACTTCTGTTTGGAGTTTAAACTGTTCCTATGCCCTGCTTTGTCTGGACAATAAGACTGTGGGATGTAGAGGTAAACAACCACAATTCTTCCAACAGCCGTGCTCCAAACACCCTTGGGCAGATACGCGTTATGGGGAGAAACCGTACTGGGGGAAACGTTTAGTCCTGAGGTATGTGGAACCAGTCAACACCCAGTAATTCATGTACATGGTTCAATGTAATGCAGGGGCCACCTGCTGATTGTTTATGGTCTCACGTCCATGAGGAGAAAAGAGATGACAGGAAGGATTGCTATCCATGGAGGTCTCAACAAAAGACCTCAACACAACCCAGTGTAAAAAGCCCACTGTGGAATTGCACAAATATTATCAATTGTACCACTGGTGGGAATCTACAAAACAGTTGGGTGTGGTTAATCCCTTCATTACGGCATTTAATTAGTGTTGCCTGCTTGTGTCAAAATTACACGAAGCCATATCCTCCAGCAATGGGGTGTAACACCAGCATAAGCTATAAGGACTTAAAATATTCAGAAAAATCCTCCTGTCGGATCCCTCGAACCATGGGCAATTGCGATGACTCCAGTTAACTTGGATATGCTCAGATGGGACTATTACAGATATGTTAAACCCTATTCATCCTGGTCTGCAATGTACTTTGGGAGTACCATCATTATGTCCTTCTTACTACTCTGAAAAATTTATTTCTCAAGGACTGTGGCATCCCCGTACCAAATGAAGTACAGATGGTACTGGTTGGACTGTATCCCAGAAATTAGCAGTATGGGCGGAAGGATTCTTCGGATTAGGAATAGGTCACCTTAGAACTAGAATTATGTTGTCCAATTTAACTGCATAAGTAGAAACTTTAGCAAACCTTACTAATGACAACTTTGAATTGCTCAATGCCCAAGTGCAAGCCGTTTCGAAAGTTGCACTTCAAAACCGACTCGTGCTAGACATGATACTACTCAAAGAACAAGGAGTGTGTGGATACCTAAAGGCAAACCACGAACAAGAAGAATGCTGTGTCACAATTCCTAATGTGTCACTACCTCTCCGGGAAAACCTCCAGAAGATGAAGAAGATAGCTGAAGTGACACATGAGCTGCAGGACCAAATGAAGGACACTTGGTTGGGAAATATTTTCGCTAAAATAGGATGGGTATTTACTGGATGGATTACTAACTTGTTGCAAACATTGTTTGTTATCATAATTTTCATTATTATAGTATGCATTGCCGTTAGTTGTGTCAAAAGAATTATTGTAAAATCTATCTCTCAGGTAAGGGTCCACCCGGAAACTGGGGAATACCTGGATCTACTTAAACACTCAGATGAAAATTATACAGACACATTGGGTGATGATGACATATCAGTGGTGGATCTGTGACTCAGGTCACCGGGTGGAATGTATGGGAGCACCCAGCCAAACCGGTTTCAGAGCACAATAGGTGAGATGCAGGGGGTTGTCATCCGACTCAGCTTCATCTCCGCCTTGCCTTGTCTATGCAGAGATAACTTGGGGGGAGCTGCAAAAACGGCTCAGCCCGGGGTTGTCTCAAGATTGCATCACAATAAGAACCGAAACCGAATGGAGCCTTAACTCCCTTAACAAATAAAATGCCCTGAGTCCCATCCCACCACTAGTCCCATGACTTTGAGTGCTAGACATCACAAAATTGGCAACAGAGACTCGGCCATCGCACCACCAGAGGTAAACATCCCAGATAGTGTAATCCACTCAGGCATAATCCTGCACCCCCACAGAATTAGGAAATATAAACCGCAAGGTTTGAGGAGGAAAATGGGGGTGTGAGAAACACCGGCTCACACTTAAAATTTTAAAGAGGACGAAGTCACTGGAGCAAAGGTTTATTGTACGAAGCAGCGCTGAATCGGGTGCATCTCAAAGTAGAGGCACACCCATCTTTAGTTTTTTAGATATTTTATACCTTTCTTTCCCGGCCGCCTGAATACCTGTCTCTCTTCTCATTGGCTGAGAAGTTGGAGCTCACATTCTTCCCGACCGTCTAAAGACACAAACCTTTAATTAACAATACATTGTTTCACAGTCTCTGCTAATATCTACTGTCTAATGTTAGTAGTTACAAACATCCTGGTGGTCATCTTCTTGATCTAGTGTCCATATCCTTCTTTTCTTCAGTCACCCCCCAGGTGGCCTTTATCCACTTATCACCTTCCACCGTCCTTTGTTCGCTTATCAGTCTACCATCAATTCGGTTCTCCTTACCTAAATGGCTTCTTGTAAACCAGAGTCTCTGGGCCATTCCAGGGTACTTGTAAGGATCAGTTAGATGCTATAACTGAGCACACAAATAGAAATATACCAAGTAGCTGAAGCAAAATTCAGCTCATTTCTCACAATCCACCCCCTTTTTATTTATTACATTTTTGCTGAAGCTTATTATCTTCTTCCCATTTATTCAACAATAACTGTAATCTTTCATTTTGTTCTTCTTTTCGGTGATCTCTTTTTCTTAAGACCATTATCCTCTGCGATGTAGCACCTTGATTCACAGCATCCACATTCGATAGACTGGTCACTTGCATTCCTTCTACCACTCTAGAAATTAATCCCACTGCACAAGGAATAAAACAAGGTATGAACAGCAGTCCAGCAAGAGCACATAATAGAATGAAGCCTACCTTCTTCCACCAAGATATTCCAAAAAAATCATTCCACCAGTTGACATCCATCATAGATTTCCACCTTTGCACTGGGACGTGTGCTAGTTTTCTGATGTTTGCTGCTATATCTCTTACAGCTTGTCCGTTGTCATCAATATGAAGACAACACTCTGATGTGTTAAATTTGCCACATACCCCCCCCTCTTCTGCTAATAGGTAGTCTAGTGCCAGTCTATTTTGGTATATGGCAGTTCGCATCTGTGTTTGTTGGACTGCTATTAAGTCTAAGGCTGAGGCTGTCTCATTGGTAATTATTTCAAGCACTGCTTACAACCTAATTATTCTATTGAGCATATAAACAGGTGTTCGATATCCCCAGCTACCATCTTGTGCCCATGTTGCTGGTCCATATGTTTCTATTATGCGTTGTGGGGGCCATTCATCCTGCCCCCAATTCTGAGTTCCTCCCATTTCGATCGTTGTTCGTTTCTTTCTCCTCAATTCATCATATAGCCGGACCCCCAGCCCAGCTGCCTGTGTATTAGACAGCAAGAAAAAGAAAGGCATTACATATCCAACATAACAGACTCCTGACCAGTTTGGAGGTAATCTTCGGTAAGCATGTTTCCCACAAATCCAATAATGGCCCTCTAAGGCCCAAGCCCCGTTGGCAAAGGGACCGTCCCATGTTTCATCATCTTGTGGTGTTTCATAGTATAGCGGATCTTCTGTGCCCCATGGTCCTCCTGAGGCGTTTAAATCCCCATTGGAGTCACAATAGTCACATTCAAAGGCCTCTGCATCCGGATGCCATTTACAGTTACATCCTCCCTCTCTTATCGTTCGGTTTGTAGCTGACCAGAACTTTGTGAAATATGTTCTGGTCCCATTTGAATTTTGCCAAGCCCATTGATAGACTCTTATTACATGGTTTTTGCTGGTAGTATTGTCCCGCTGACAAGCCAGGAACAGAGAATCTTTAAAACCCCCCTTTTTGCCAATCTCTCTTGCCGCTGCCCTGCAACCAGCATGCCAAGGTTCATGGAAGGAACATCTTACCCAGGTGCCATCTCTAAGCTTAATGTGTGTTTGGTTCCATCTTCCTTGGTACCTCCGGCAATTATAAGGAGTACGCAGTGAGTCATAACAATCCATTCCTGGTGATAATGTCCACTCACATTCACTTTTCCCTAAATATTTCCCTCCCAATCTGGTTCTGTTCAGGCAATAATTCCCTTTTCCTGGGTACAATATTTTCCATGCAGCTCCCTCTTCTGCCCAGACCTTTGTTCCATGGCGTACTGTACTTAAGCTACTCACCAGCCACTTAGGCTGCACAGGCCGGGCTACCCATGGCCATTCTTCAGATCCCCTCGGGCTTCCACATACCCAACAATTACTCAAATTAAAGCTTTTTGCTATTTCATTCCTTAATGTTACAAATTGGTTATCTTCCATTTGACTGTAACACAGAGGGATGGTCACAAGGTTCATTAGTATGGTAGCATAAAACCTGCCAAGGTCTGGCACAGCCTTCCCTCCCATCTCTCAACGCCTACTGGATTGCAGCCAGCAGCGGAGACCGCTCACAGAAGAGGAGTGAAGAGACTGACCCAGTCTTGCCCTTGGCTTTAGTTTTTAGAACCTTTGCTGGTAACCTCCCCAGGTATTACACTTTTATTTCATTACTCTCGATTTTACCAATTCTGTCTTTTAAGAGTCAATTTCAGTGGATCACTTCCCTGGGTTACTGTCCACTCTCCAGGAGGTGGGGCTATTGGTCCTTTTACCCATGTAGCATGTGTTCACCCCTTCTCCTTAGTTCGCACAGCTGCTTCTGTTGTCTACTAGGAATACATATTCCTCCTTCTGGGGTCCTAATTTTACATTTATCAAGGGCTCAATGTGATGGTTCGACCCCAGAAGGTAGAGCCCCTGACACCCCTATTCTAAAGAATAATCATCCCGCTCCATTACTCGAAACACTCCGTTTTCCTTCTGCCTCATCGGACAATCCCTCTTAAAGTGCCCCTCTCTCCCACAATGAAAACACCTTCTAGGACCTACTTGCCACCCATGAGGGTTCCCCCTCCCAGCCGGTTGAACCTTATATTCTCTGCGCTCACGCTGTGGCCCGCGGCTGGGACCTCTGCCACGTTCACACCACCTCTCTCTCTCTCTCTCTCCCTCTCTCAGGCTGCCGCCCCGTTACTTGTTCCACTGCTGCCACCATCAACTTAGCTTTAGCTTTCTGCTTCTCATCATCTCTCCTGACATACACTTTCTGAGCCTCTCGCAACAATTCATTCAAGCTCCGATCATGCCAGTCTTCCAGTTTCTCTAACTTCTTCTTTATATCAGGCCACGCCTTAGTGACAAAATTAACCTTCAACAACTCTTGCCCCACATCATTCTCGGGATCTATTCCTGAGTATTGTTGTATATTTCTCCTTAACCTTTCCAGCCAATCTGTAGGAGATTCATCTTTTTGTTGCGTGCTTTCAAAGGCTTTGTCAAAATTCTGTCCTTTTGGGACTGCCTCTTTTATTCCCCTGATTACTAATCTTCTGTAATCAGACATATTATTCCTCCCCTCCGCATTATTCTGATCCCAGGCAGGCCTGGTCACAGGGAATTTCTGTTCCCCTAGGACTCCCCCAGGGATATCGGGAGGATTTTCTCGCTCCCAAATTCTAATACCCGCAGCCCGGATCGTTTGTCTTTCTTCCGGTGTGAACAGGGCTCCTAAAATGAACTGCATTTCATCCCAAGTGTAAAGATTAGGGCCCAGAAACTGGTCGAGCTGCTCTGACAACCCTAAAGGGTCCTCTAATAACTTTTTCATCTCTTTCTTAAATTCCCGCACCTCGGTGCTAGTCAGAGGTACATTCACAAAGCCTACCCCCCCCCGGGGCTCCCGGCATGGGTACCTCTCTCAAAGGGAACATACCCTCCTTATGTTCCCCTTTACAAGACGGCAAAGGAAAATTCCGAACATCCCTTACTATCTGATCTAATTCAGTGACCCGGGTTCTCCGAGTCTCCCCGAGCAGAGGGGCACCCGGTCTCACAGAGTCCCCCCCTTCCCGTTCATTATCCTCCTCCTCCCCCCCCCAATCTTCTTCTGTTTCGTCGAATTCAGGGTTGTATGGGGGTGGCAAATGATCCAGAGGTTCCCAACTTTCTTCTCTCTTCTTAATCTTCTTTCCCCCGAGGTCTTTTGTCATGAATAAGGAGTGAGACCTCCTCCAACATGAAGCATATTCAATTTCTTCTTGGTTTACTGGAGTCTTACTACATACGTAGAGATTCAAAGCCTGGCACAACCAATTCTCCATTGACCCGAACTGCGGCCAGTACAGTGGGTCAGATCTAATAGGTTCTTTCACCCACTCAAACATACAGTACTGTATCATTGGTTTTTTATCTTTTCCCCGGGTGCAACCCTGCCCCCACTTCCCGAGCATCACCCCTAAAGGACTGTCGGGTGGAATGCTCGCACCAGGACTTTCAAGTCCTTGATTCTTTATAGCCTTCTCTCTGCTAGGCCTATTTCCCATTTTACTTTCCCGTGGGACTTTTTCACCTGGAACCGTTTCGCTTCGCCCCTTCACTGGCCGGTCTCCTCGCGGAGAAACGGAACCGCAGTTAGAAGGGCTCCACACTCACTCCGCAGACAATTCTGCGTCTCACACACACAGTCCCAATCCCGCTATCCCAGCCGCCCGAGTAGTACTTAACAGTCAATTTTCTTACCCGGGTCCCGTGCACAGAAATTATCGGCTGCCGCGCGTAACTCAATCCCGTTAACTCAATTCTTCCCTTCCCCTCCTTTGCTCCGGGAGTCCTCTGTCCAGATAGGACCCGCTGCCCCTCACGGGATGAGACAGTGGGTTGGAGACCACTGAAATCAGCGGGGCGTGCCGTCCCCTCTTCGCTGTCTCGCCTCGCAGGAACAAGAGTGCTGGATCCCGGACGAGCCCCCAAATTGTGAGAAACACCGGCTCACACTTAAAATTTTAAAGAGGACGAAGTCACTGGAGCAAAGGTTTATTGTACGAAGCAGCGCTGAATCGGGTGCATCTCAAAGTAGAGGCACACACATCTTTAGTTTTTTAGATATTTTATACCTTTCTTTCCCGGCTGCCTGAATACCTGTCTCTCTTCTCATTGGCTGAGAAGTTGGAGCTCACATTCTTCCCGACCGCCTAAAGACACAAACCTTTAATTAACAATACATTGTTTCACAGTCTCTGCTAATATCTACTGTCTAATGTTAGTAGTTACAAACATCCTGGTGGTCATCTTCTTGATCTAGTGTCCATATCCTTCTTTTCTTCAGTCACCCCCCCAGGTGGCCTTTATCCACTTATCACCTTCCACCGTCCTTTGTTCGCTTATCAGTCTACCATCAATTCGGTTCTCTTTACCTAAATGGCTTCTTGTAAACCAGAGTCTCTGGGCCATTCCAGGGTACTTGTAAGGATCAGTTAGATGCTATAACTGAGCCCACAAATAGAAATATACCAAGTAGCTGAAGCAAAATTCAGCTCATTTCTCACAGGGGTAATCTTCCAACGATACAGCTGGCCTGTAGGAGATTCGTCCCCCCCCTTGTCCAGGACGCTGTACAGGGTAACTTCCCAGGGATTGAGCGACCTTACCTGAGAGAAGGGGTAAGTGATAAAGAAACATACGTATGGTATATGGCATGCTATTAAGATCGTGATTTGTGCACTCTTTTAAGGTATTAATATCTAGCGCGCTTGTGGTTTGTGTTGTTACTTTTCGGGATCACTCGTAGGTTGCAATAGTGTATTCCGTGAATTGATTTTAAATTGCAATAGTGTAATCGCCATTGTACACATAGAACTCGCAATAGTGACGTATTGGACCTGTGAGTGAAGTCCAAATAAATTGTTAATTTGAACCTCTCAGTGAAGTCCTTTTTCCCGTTTCGTCACATACCCCCTCTTCATCTCTCTGCCTGTCCTTCCTAAAGAGCCTGTATCCTTCCATTCCAACATTCCAGTCATAGGAGCCATCCCACCATGTCTCCATGATGCCAATAAGATCATAGCTCTGCAGGTGTGCACACATCTCTATCTCCTCCTGTTTATTCCCCATGCTATGTACATTTGCATAGAGAGGCATTTAAGTTGGGCCCCCGATGAATTTGACTTACTGGCTGGAGTGGCTAGTTTTCCTTTATGCTGCACTCCAGGTGCTCTCCTGCTGACCTGCAACCCTACTGCAGGCTCTGGGCATTTATTACTGGTATTGACATCATATTGATAGGAGTGGGATGAATTGAGGTTCCCCTGCCCCGGCAACTCTAGTTTAAAGCCCTCTTCACCAGCCTGGAAAGTCTCTGACCAAAGATGCTCTTCCCCTTCTCTGACAGGTGGACCCTATCAGGAACCACTAGACCTTGTTTCTCAAAGCAATTCCCATGGTCTAAGTAGCTGAACCCCTGGCTGTGGCACCAGTCCTGTAATCATTTGTTGACTCAACAGATTCGACTGGCCCTTTCAAACCGCTTCCCTTTGACCAGGAGGACTGATAAAAAAACTACCTGCACTCCAGAGTCCTTTACCACCACTCCCAGGTCTCTGTAGTCCTTGATACTCTTCAGACTGCTCTTGGCAGTATCACTGGTGCTCCACCTGGAGTACTGTGTCCAGCTTCGGAGTCCTCAGCACATGAAGGACATGGACCTGTTGGAGAGGGTTCAGAGGAGGGCTACGAAGATGATCAGAGGGCTAGAGCACCTCTCCTATGAAGACAGGCTGAGAGAGTTGGGGTTGTTCATCCTGGAGAAGAGAAGGCTCCAGGGAGACCTTATAGCAGCCCTCCGGTACTTAAAGGGGGCCTACAGGAGAGGGAGGGACTCTTTATGAGGGAATGTAGCGATAGGACGAGGGGTACTGGCTATAAACAGAAAGAGGGGAGATTTAAATTAGATATAAGGAAGAAATTTTTCACTATGAGGGTGGTGAGGCACTGGAACAGGTTGCCCAGGGAAGTTGTAGATGCCTCATCCCTGGAGGTGTTCAAGACCAGGCTTGGATGGGGCTTTGAGCAACCTGGTCTAGTGGGAGGTGTCCCTGCCCATGGAAGGGGAAGTTGGAACTAGATGATCTTTAAGGTCCCTTCCAACCTAAACCATTCTATGATTCTATGGTTCTATGAAACAACAGCAACGGATAATAGTCAGTGTACTCTACAAGGCTTGGTAGTCTCTTGGTGACGTCCCTGATATGAGCCCCTGGTAAGCAGCACACCTCTCCAGAGAGCAGATCAGGTTGGCAAATGGGTGCCTCCGTACCTTTCAGAAGAGAATCGCCTACTACTATCACCCATCGCTTTTTCTTATTTGGACTGGTTGCTATACAGGGAGCAGATTGAGCTCCCTTACTCATCTCCAGCGTCTCTCCTGATTTGACTCGTCTTTCCTTTTCAGTCTGCAGAGCAGCGAAGCAGTTCAGCAATGGCACCTCAGGCTTCTGGGGAAGTCTCTTCCTCCTGCTGGTCCTTGTCATTTCAAGCTTCCATTCTTCTGCACTACTCGCCCCCCTCCCTTCTGTGTGTGCAGGTAGGTGAGTTTTTGTTTGTGGGCTGTGGGCTGTGTGTCCACTGCAGACTGCGCTTGGAACCAGCTAACTCCTCAGCCTCCCTGGTGCTATGCAGCCTCCTCACTGCCTCCTGCAGCTCAGCCACCTGCTGCAGGAGGTCCTCCACCTGGGCATACCTTTTGCAGGCAAGTCTGCCACCTATCCCTGCCCCAGGAGAAAGGTCTAGGCACTTCCTGCAGTCCGAGGTCTGCACTGCAGCCTCTTCCTTTAGCAGCTCCATTTGGGTGGAGGCATCGGCCACCGATGGGGTAGATGGTGCAGACCCCCCCCAGCCGGAGCTGCAGCCTTTGCTCTCCGACGAGTGCCCACCATTCTGCCTTTGAGGGCCAGGTATGATGAATACCCTTGACCTGTACAGATGGTCACAGAACGGTGCCCGGTTGCTGGGTTCTGTCCTTCAAGTCTCCCACTCGGCCAGTGGAATGCCCCTCCTTCGAAGAGGCGCCCTCCCTGCGCGCCGTTCCGCGCGAACTGAACTGAACTGAACTGCACTGCACTGCAGTGTTCGCAACGCCCCTGGTCGTTCACGCTTCCCAAGGCTGCTTTTTATAGGCGAGGAGGGGGGTCGCGGTTGCTCTGGCAACGCCTGGAAACGTCCTGGCGACTGACAGCTAGTTGCCTCCCGCCGTTGCTCTGGCAACGTCCACGCCTCGTCAGCGTCTCCAGAGAGCTGCCGGCTCCTGTCGGGTCTCTCCGCTATCCTGGCGTTTCCCTACCTCAGGAAAAAACTATGTGCGCCGAGTTCTGCCGCTCCGCTGCGGGTCGGGCCGGATCCGGAGCAGCTCTCCTCGGCGATTGACTTAGAAATATCACTTTCAAAATCTGCATCCCTAAAATTTATTTAGTATTTTCTGCTGGGTAAAAAGTCTGGAACAGATTAAAAGATCTTTGAAAGCCCTAATTTCTTTTAATTGAAGATTCCCCTAATGTCACTTTGAGACCAACAGCAGAAATAATGCCCTTGGGGGACCTTTACACTCCAGGAGGGCAAGACTGAGATTAGCCTAACACTAATTTCTAGCTAACCTTAACATTTATTTCTAGCTTTAAAAGTACATGGGGCACTAGAAAAAAAATATTTGAGTTCTATATATTATTTGGGGTAATTCTGAAGGCTTTCTGTACAATTACAGCTCTCAGGGTAACTTATGGAAACTCTAAAATCTTTCCTAGAAGTCTGTTAGGATGACCTGTGTTTCAGTCATCTAGCTTTGCCATTTTGAGCAAGGAATGCTCTATAAACTCCCCTTCAGTAACATCTTCAATCCATAAAAGTTATTGAATATTTTATATTTCTCACATAACTACACATGACAAGAACATGAAGATTATCCTGAGGAGAAAAAGAAATATTTTCAATAGGCCAAGTTCTGCAGTTGATCAAATCAAGGTAGTGAAATCTCACATGAAGCCCAATCATGTTTTCAGGCTTGCACCTGCACCTCTTACCACAACAATCAGAAAGCAGGAAAGAACAAAAAGCCTGTAGTAAAGACTACCTGCTCTGAAAACGCTCCTCTAGTGAGCCAATGCAACCACTCATCCGACACAGCAGTGACCTGGGTTGAGCGACTAATTTCTCTTCTAGTGCTGGGGAGAACTCCACTTTTGGAAGACTCTAGTGTCTGAATTCATGAAAATATTTACTTTATAGCCAGCTACGGTATGTGGGATTCAAGGTCTCAGTGTTTTCAAGCCTTACCAGGTGCAGGGATGAGGAGAAGCGAGGCCTGGGCATTTGACCCAGGCTGGCCAACAGGACTAGTTCATAACATGACCGTCACATTCAATATAAATTAGAAAAATTTGCTGCGTAGTTCTCTCTCCCTTGATGGCGGTGGTCTAGAGAACTCCTTGCCCTGGTGCCGGACCCCTGAGGCCTTCTCTTCCTCCTGAAGCTGTAGTGCTCGCAGTGTCCGACATTTGCTGTCCACTGTTGGGAGTACACAGCTTCCTACTGATATAATTGGCTGAGTATAATCCTTGTATATTTTATATTAGTATTTGGATTAATACTGGTTCTTTATTATTATTGTTAACTATTTAGTCTTATCCTATTAAATCTATTTATATTTCAACCCTCGTGTTTCCTTGTTTTCCCCGATTCCCCTTTCTGGGTGGAGAGGGGTCTTCGGGTGATAGAATAATTGTCTAAACAGCAATAAATTTTTATGGGTTTTCTCAAACCATAACAAATTTGGTGCCCAACGTCATATTTTAACAAAGTTGGCACCCAGTGTGGTATTTTAATGAACTTGGCACGCAACGTGATAGTTTGCACTTAATTCAAATAGTGCTGGGAGAACCATAGGCCTTAATTTGAGAGTTCTGAAGGGTTGGAGTTTTAAACAGATTTGATCAGATTTGTAGAACAGTCATTATGGATCTGTTGGAGTGGTTTCAAAGGACTGTAGACGGAGTTCTCTGGTATCTCTGTGTAGGCTTATATGGGCAGCTATGGGAGTGATGCAAGAGTTCATTGCCATTTCCCATTGATTTAGGGCAGCTTATCATTTTAAAATGTGGAGTTAAAAACATTGCTTTGCTATCTTGCGTGGTGATATTTTGCTATGTTATCGGATCTTTTGTAATTGTTCCATTTTTTGTCACTTAGGTAATTGCATCTCGTGGATCGCTGCGGTTGGACTCACCTCAGGATGGCAGGAGCCCTTGTTACCGTAAGTTGGCAAAATAGGAACTCTCTAAGACTCAATTTGGAGTTTTAGAAAGGAGGCATTCTTTATTGCAGTGCCACACGCACAGAGGATAGCTCCTCCTAGTGTGCATGCTGAACTTACTTATCCACAGAGGTTATAAGCAATCAAAGTATACATATTCATTAAATTTCTGAGAAATAATTAACATATTCATACTATTTCCTGGAACTCATTAATATATGTAAATGTCCTTAACACATGCACATCTAAGTCCACTGGTGGTCTTCCAGGGTCCCCTGGTTGGTTGTCAGGAGTCTTCCTCACTGTGTCCTCTATTTGAACCCAGTTCATATGCATGCTCAGTTCATCTTCCACCTTATTTATGTAACCCACACCACCACAGAACAAGTTAATACCAACACCACTCCTTATCTACTCTATTCAAGGATACAATATGTCTCAACAATTAAAACATTAATGAAAGAATTAAAAGATCATGGTATAGTGAGCATAGTTTCTGCAGAAGTAGCAATAAAATAACAACTTAAAAGCAATTATATTTCTAAAAGCATTGGAGTGACTGATTCACGCTGCTGTGGACCCAGTACTGACCCCTGGGGAACACCACTAGTTACAGGCCTCCAACTAGACTCTGTGCCACTGATCACGACCCTCTGAGCTCTGCCATTCAGTCAGTTCTCAATCCACCTCACCGTCCTCTCATCTAACCCACACTTCCTAAGCTTACCTATGAGGATGCTGTGGGAGACTGTGTCAAAAGCCTTGCTGAAATCAAGGTAGACAACGTCCACTGCTCTCCCCTCATCCACCCAGCCAGTCATGCCATCATAGAAGGCTATCAGATTGGTCAAGCATGATTTCCCCTTGGTGAATCCATGCTGACCACTCCTGATAACCTTTTTTTCTTCTACATGCTTTGAGATAACATCCAGGATGAGCTGTTCCATCATCTTTCCAGGGATGGAGGTGAGGCTGACTGGCCTGTATTTTCCCGGGTCCTCCTTCTTGCCATTTTTGAAGACTGGAGTGACATTAGCTTTCCTCCAGTCCTCAGGCACCTATCCTGTTCTCCATGACCTTTCAGAGATGATGGAGAGTGGCTTCACAATAACATCTGCCAGCTCCCTCAGCACTTGCGGGTGCATCCCATCAGGGCCCATAGATTTGTGGGTGTCGAGTTTGCCTAAATGGTCTCTAACCCAATTCTTCTCGATCGAGGGAGAGTCTTCCTTACTCCAGACTCTCTCTCCTACCTCCAGGGTCTGGGGTTCCTGAGGGCCGGCCTTAGCAGTAAAGACTGAAGCAAAGAAGGCATTCAGTAACTCTGCCTTCTCTGCATCCTCCGTCACCAGGGCATCTACCTCATTTAGCAGTGGGCCCACATTTTCCCTAGTCTTCCTTTTACTACTGATGTACTTGAAGAAGCCCTTCTTATTGTCCTTGCCAGGCTGAATTCTGAGTGGGCCTTAGCCTTCCTCGTTGCATCCCTGCATATTCTGACAATGTTCCAATACTTCTCCCAAGCGGTCAGTCCCTTCTTTTAGTCAGTGTAAACTTCCTTCTTCCATCTGAGTTTTTCCAGAAGCTCCTTGCTCATCCATGCAGCTCTCCTGCCTCCTTTGCCTGATTTCTTGCTCCTAGGGATGCACTGATCTTGAGCTTGGTGGAAGTGGTGCTTAAATATTAGCCATCTCTCTTGCACCCCCCCTTCCTTCTAGAGCCTTAGCCCATGGGATTCCTCCAAATAGGTCTTTGAAGAGGCCAAAGTCAGCTCTCCTGAAGTCCAGGGTTGTAATTCTACCTTTTGCCCTGCTTCTTCCATGCAGTATCCTGAACTCCACCATCTCATAGTCAGTGCAGCCAAGGCTACCCCTGACCTTCACATCCCCGAGCATTTCTTTTTTGTTTGCCAGCACAAGGTCCAGCAGTGCACCTCTCTTCGTTGGTTCCTCCACCACCTGCATCAAGAAGTTATCATCAATGCTCTGCAGAAATCTCTGAGACTGTGCATGCCTGGCTGTGTTGTCTTTACAGCAAGTATCAGGGTGGCTGAAGTCCCCCATGAGAACCAGGGCCTGTGACTGTGAGGCTATTTCCAGCTGTCTGTAGAAGGCCTCATCGACTTCCTCTTCCTGATCCCATGGCCTGTAGTAAACAGCCACAACAGTCTCCCATATTAGCCTGCCCCTTAATTCTTACCCAGAAGAAGTTTTTGAGAAAAGTAAGAAAATAATAAAAAATCTTTTGAAAGCTGGTTACATCCATTGGAATCTGGTGATGCCCATCTTGCCAATTAATTCCCAAGGTCTTGTGCAGGTCCCTTGACCTTGCCTCTTTTTACAGCAAAATCTGCTTTCACAAGAATCTTGATTATTTTCTTGCCTTTCTTGAAAACTTCTTCTGCTCTATTACACCACACAATGATGTCATCAAGGTATTGCAGGTGTTCTGAAGCTTCAGCCTTCTCCAGTGCAGTCTGGATCAGTCCATGGCAAATAGTAGGGCTGTGTTTCCATCACTGGGGTAGTCGATTCCAGGTGTACTAGGCACCTCTCCTGGTGAAAGCAAACTGTGGCCTGCATTCTGCTGCCAAAGGAATAGAGAAAAAGGCATTAGAAATGTCAGTTGTAGCATACCACTTGGCTGCTTTTGACTCCAGTTCATGTTGCAGTTCTAGCATGTCTGGCACAGCAGCACTCAGTGGTGGTGTGACTTCATTCAGGCCACAGTAGTCTACTGTTAGACGCCAGTCTCCATCAGAGATTCGCGTATGGAACTATTAAAGGGTGAGCAAGTCTTGATGATCACTCCTTGGGTCTCCAGCCGACGAATCAAGTTCTGGATGGGAATCAGAGAGTCTCGGTTAGTGCGATATTGTCATCGATGCACCATGATAGTAGCAATTGGCACCTGCTGTTCTTTAACCCTCAGCAGTCCCGCCACAGAAGGGTCATCTGAAAGGCCAGGTAAGGTAGACAGCACTGTGATGTCCTCAGTCTCTACAGCTGCTATACCAAAAGCCCACCGATACCCTTTCAGGTCTTTGAAATACCCTTTCTTGAGGTAGTCTATGCCAAGGATGCACGGAGCATCTGGGCCAGTCACAGTGGGGTGCTTCTCCCATTTATTCCCATTCAGGCTCACTTTGGCCTCCAGTAAAGTCAGTTCTGGAGACCCACCTGTCACACCAGAAATAGTGTCAGATTCTGCCCCTTTATGATTCAATGTCAATAGGGTACACTCTGCACCAGTGTCCACCAGGGCTTTATACTTCTGTGGCTCTAATGTGCCAGGCCATTGACTCCACACAGTCCAATAAACTCTGTTGTCCCTTTCCTCCTCCTGGCTGGAGGCAGGGCACCTCTAATGTTAAGGACAGCATCTACAATTACCAGATGAATTCTACCTGGACCAGAGAACCGCTTACTGTGGACTGGAGTGACCACCCTCCTGCAAAAATTCTTCTTTACCTTGCAACTCAAGCACTCCTGCCTGTAGGGCTGGAGTAGGTTTTTTATCCCACTTCCTCATGTCCTCTACATAGTTGCACAGGGAAAGCCAAAGGAAATCTTGGAGTGGGTCCTGTTTCTCTTTAGTTGATCTCGTAGGAGGGTGTGTTTTCTTAATGACTGTGACGTGGGTCCATTCAGGGGAAGAGTGGGATTCTTTCCCCATCTTGGACAGTTTTTCAAGGAAAAAAATGTATCATTTTTCTTAGCCATTTCCTCATTTTGCTCGGCTATTTTCTTGGTCATTTTCTCCATTGTCTCAGCCATTTTCTTGGTTTTCTCAGCCATTTTTTCCACGGCTGCCACAGTGAGGGGATGAGAGAGACTGTCTTCATATTGCCGTGCCTTGTTAGCCACTTCATTTATAGTTGATGCATCAGCATCAGCATCAGATCCTCCCCAGACAATTGTTGACAAAGTGTGGGAATACTTTGATGGTGTACTCTGCGCAAACTTCCTCAACAAAGATCGTTTGCATGGCATTTCATGAGGGTCTACATTCACTCACCAGTCACCATAAATCACCTCTCACACAGCCAGTTCCCTCAGGTACTTAATACCTTTTTCCATGTTGGTCCATTTGCTTAGACAGCATTCAGTATCATCCTTAAAGGTATACCTGACCTTTAGAGCTGATAGCAGTGCCTCCAGAGACTGAGAGTGTTTATACTTCTCCCAATTGCTTTATCAGTACATCCATTTGGCCTCTCTACCTTCTAAATCCATGGTATCAGCCCCATTGTCCCAGCATCTAAGCAACCAGGAGATAAGTATCTCACCTTCATGAAGACTAAAGCTCATAGAGATGGATTTAACTATTATCTCTGCATCTGAGTCCTCCTCCTGCATTAACGCTGCCCAAGAAGGACCCTCTCCTGGGTCTATATTAGAAGGGCCCTTTCCTTTATCTACTTTAGAAGGACCCTCTCCTGGATTTGCTTTAGAAGAACCCTTTCTTTTATCTTCATCAGAAGAACTCTCTCCCATGCTATCTGGCTTGAGCTGGTCTTTGTTGTAAGAAGAAGGGGAACAAACTGATCTCCCTTTCTGCTTCTTAGTCACCAGGGCAACTTGTGCTGGTTCTGTTGGAGTTTGAGTAGCAGTATTGTCGGAGCAGCCGGAGTAGTGGCAGTGCTCATTGTCGAGGCTGGAGCAGCTGGTGGCGATATGGGTGGGGGAGAGGCTTGTGATATAGGTGTGGGGGGTACAGGCGGCAGAACGACTTTTACCGCATGTTGCTGAGTGACTGGTGCCATGATGGGCCAGAGTGTGGCTTCCGCTGATGCCAGTGCCGTTTCTTGTGCCGGTACAGGCAGGGGTGTGGTCCTGGCCTGTGCCGGTGCCTGTGCCCTGGCTTCCGCTGGTACAGGAGGAGGTTTGTGCCTACCCAGTGCCAGTGGGGGGGCAGCCGATGCTGCTGGGGCGGGTGTGGCTTGGGCAGTGGTTTGTGTCTGTGCTGTCTTTGATTTGGCCTGTGGGGTTTAAGTAGCAGCATCACGTGTCACATGGTGGCCAGTGACAAGTGGTGTTCCACAGAGGTCGGTACTGGAACCAGTGCTGTTCACCATCTTTGTCAGAGACATGAACAGTGGGATAGAGTGCACCCTCAGCAAGTTTGCCGATGACACCAAGCTGTGTGACGCTGTCGACACACTGGAGGGAAGGGATGCCATTCAGAGGGACCTGGACAGGCTTGAGAGGTGGGCCTGTGCAAACCTCATGAAGTTCAACCAGGCCAAGTGCAAGGTCCTGCACCTGGGACATGGCAATCCCAAGCACAAATACGGGTTGGGCGGAAAATGGCTGGAGAGCAGCCCTGAGGAGAAGGACTTGGGAGTGCTTGTGGATGAGAAGTTCAACATGAGCCGGCAGTGTGCATTGGCAGCCCAGAAAGCCAACCGCATCCTGGGTTGCATCAAAAGAAGCGTGGCCAGCAGGTCAAGAGAGGTGATTCTCCTCCTCTGTTCCACTCTCATGAGACCCCACCTGGAGTACTGTGTCCAGCTCTGAAGACCTCAGCACAGGAAGGACATGGACCTGTTGGAACAGGTCCAGAGGAGGGCCACGAAGATGATCAGAGGGCTGGAGCACCTCTCCTATGAGGACAGGCTGAGAGAGCTGGGGTTGTTCAGCCTGGAGAAGAAAAGGCTCCGGGGAGACTTCATAGCAGCCTTCCAGTATCTGAAGGGAGCCTACAGCAGAGCCGGAGAGGGACTCTTTGTCAGGAAGTGTAGCGATAGGACGAGGGGTAATGGTTTTAAATTGAAAGAAGGGAGATTTAGATTAGATACCAGAAAGAAATTCTTTACTGTGAGGGTGGTGAGACACTGGAACAGGTTGCCCAGGGAAGTTGTGGATGCCCCATCCCTGGAAGTGTTTAAGGCCAGGCTGGATGGGGCTTTGAGCAACCTGGTGTAATGGGAGGTGTCCCTGCCCATGGCAGGGGGGTTGGAACTAGATGATCTTTAAGGTCCCTTCCAACTCTAACCATTCTATGATTCTACGATAATACTAACTCCTGCACTGATATTTAACAAAAAAACGCTCCTGCAACACATTCAGAAACCAACAACAAAATCATTATTTTATGAAAGTAACATTCATTTTCTAAACTGCCCAAAGGTTTTCCATCTCCTAGCCCCAATGGTGTCACTTTGGCATAATCATTAAAGGGCAAAGTAAACTTTCCCCAGGTAAAACCTAAAGTAAAATTAGTAAAGGAATCCATCACGTGATGCCCGAGATATGCAGGTAGGATTGTTATCCAAGTAATCATTTTATACATCTGAAGGCCAATCCACACCAAAATAGCACACTTAGACCACTGCATCCAAAAACAAAGAACAAGTAAACCATGCAGTATATGCAGCAAGTTAAGCAGCACTGCATCAACTAACTTCAAACAAAACTCTCTAAAGGCATGACATAACATTTCACATAAGAACAACATGATGTGAGCTATCTGTTCTCCCTGAGCAAGCTGGAATTCAAGCTAATCAGGCAATCTATCAGAGCTCTGGTCGAGCTCCATTCGTGCCCCACGTTGGGCGCCAATAAATCTGTCGTGGTTTTAGGCCGAACTGGCCAATGAATGAGACGACAGATGCTCTCCCCCACCTCCCGTTCCAAGAAGACTAAACTCCTTTAATGAAATATTAATAATAATATAAAAAGGAAATAATGAAGTAGATACAATATACAAAACCGTTTCAAGCTCCCAGGATGATGTCGCTGGCAGGCACTGGGGAAGTCCCAGACTGGACTCAGCGATGGATGGGAACTGGATTCCAGCTCTGGAGTCAGGAACGCACGGATTGGGATCAAAGGCAGAGGAATAGACAGGGTCCTCCTCAGGCACTGGCCATTGAAGAAAGAGAGTTGACCGTTTGATCCCTCAGCTTTTATACTGAGCATGATGCAGATGGGATGGAATACCCCTGTTGGTCAGTTTTGGGTCACCTGTCCTGTCCGCTCCTCCCTGCAGGTGGGACCCCTCTGCAGCGATGTTTGTTCAGGATGCAATTGTATGCAATAAGCAGAAGCAGCAGCAAAAGCAGAAGCACCACTTTATTCACATACACAAAGCTATATATATAGAGAGAGCTAGTTTCTGAGCTGTTTTGCCAAAGAGGGTGACGACGCAGAGAGCGACAGCAGTGAGTGCTGCGGCTTTAAATTTGATTTAGATCGAGACGGAGAGGGGGCTTCCCGGAGACGGAGAAGCCGAAGGAGAGCGGAGAGACCCGAAACGAGTCGGGAATCTCGAGAGGGAGCCGAGAGGCTGACGTGGCAGGGGGCGGGCCGGGCGAGCCGCGGCAAATTTAAAAGCGGCTAGCCGCAGCAGGTTCAGAGCGCGTGCCGGGCGCACGTGAGCGCAAGGGCGGGTACATTAGCGCGCAGGCGCACGTGCGCAGAGCGTGTGGGGCTTGTGCACAGGACAAAGAGGGAGAGTCTGAGGGCGAATGGTCCGTTCAGGCTCAGGAGAGGAAATGGCAATGAAACGCCCTAAAGCCCCTGTGAAGAAGAATGTGGGAACTCAGACTGAACTCCCACGCCAAGATGCGGCCGTACAGGGCCCTGGCTGCACCGAATGCCTGAGCCTGGCTGTGGCACCACAGGGACCCAGAGACACCCATTGTGTGCGATGTGAGCAGATAAACGACCTGCTCAGGCAGGTGGTGGAACTGAGAGAAGAGGTGGAAAGGTTAAGAAGCATTAGAGAATGCGAAAGTGAAATAGACTGGTGGAGCCGTACCCTGAGGCAAAGGCAGCAAGAAGAGGCTCTAATAAAAGTAGATGATCCCCTCCCGCCCTGTCACCAGGCAGAGAGAGGGGACTTAATAGAAAGGGGGGAATGGAGGCTGGTCCTTCCTCGGAGAGGCAAGCGGAACCCCCAACAGCCTCCCTCACCTTCCCAGTTACATCTGCATAATAGGTTTGGAGTTCTGGATTTTGGGGATGAGGTAAATGAGAACGAAGAGGACGATCTACCCAGTGAGTCACCCAGGACTAGTCACCCACCCCCATGCCTCAGGACCTCATCAACTAAGAAAAAAAGAAAGGTGATTGTAATAGGTGACTCCCTTCTGAGTGGAACAGAGGGCCCAATCTGTAGACCAGACCCATCCCACAGGGAAGTCACCTGCCTCCCTGGGGCCAGGATTAAGGATATACAGAGGGAAATTCACTCCCTGGTTCAGCCCTCAGATTATTACCCACTACTGATATTTCAAGTGGGCAATGATGAGGTAGCCACCAGAAGCCTAAAGGCAATGAAAAGGGACTTCAGAGTGCTGGGACGACTGGTCAAGGGATCAGGAGCACAAGTGGTGTTCTCTTCTATCCCACCAGTCACAGGGATGGATGGGGGGATAAATAGGAAGAATCAAAAGATCAACTCATGGCTGAAAGACTGGTGTAAATGGCAGGACGTTGGATTCTTTGATCATGGGCAGATCTACAGGTCACCAGGCATGCTGGCAGCAGGTGGGGGAAGCCTAACCCAAAGGGAAAAAAGGATATTGGGACAAGAATTAGCAGGGCTCATTGAGAGAGCTTTAAACTAGATTTGAAGGGGGACGGGGTTGGAACCAGGGTTACTGAAGTGGTGCCCGGGAGTAGCGTGCCAGTGCTAGTAGGTAAAGGTGCCAGCAAGGCCTTGCAGCCTGTTGCAGCAGTTGATGTGGGAGAGAAGGACACATGTGGCAGTGAAGACATGAGTAGTGATAAGATGGTAACTGCAGAAATGTCTGCACATGAACAGGTGGGAGTTAGTGCTTGCCCTCCCAGCAAAATAGTGGGACGATTAGCCCAGCTGAAGTGCATCTACATGAATGCATGCAGCATGGGCAACAAACAGGAGGAGCTGGAGGCCATTGTACAGCAAGAAAACTATGATCTGGTTGCCATCACAGAAACGTGGTGGGAGGACTTGCATAACTGGAGTGCTGTGATTGATGGTTACCAACTTTTCAGAAGGGACAGGCAAGGAAAGAGAGGTGGTGGGGTGGCCCTTTACGTTAAGAGCAGTATTGTATGCCTAGAACTTAGCAATACGCACAATGACAGTGTTGAGTGTCTATGGATAAGAATCAAGGGGAAGACCAATAAGGCAGACATCGTGGTGGGAGTTTGTTATAGACCCCCAAACCAGGATATAAAGGCAGATGAAATATTCTATAAGCAGCTGGCAGAGGCCTCACGATCACTCCCCCTTGTACTCATGGGGGACTTCAACTTCCCAGATATCTGCTGGAAATATAACACAGCAGAGAGGCAACAGTCCTGGAGATTCTTAGAGTGCATGGAAGACAACTTCCTAACGCAGCTGGTGAGAGAACCGACTAGGGAAAGTGCCCTACTGGACCTGCTGATAGTTAACTCAGAAGGTCTTGTGGGGGATGTAAACGTTGGAGGTTGTCTTGGACAGAGTGATCACGAAATGATACAATTTTCAATTCTTGCTGAAGCAAGGCGGGGGGCCAGCAAAACTGCCACCTTGGACTTCCGAAGGGCAGACTTTGGCCTCTTCAGGAGCATGGTTGAAAGTGTCCCTTGGGAGACAGTCCTGAAGGGCAAAGGTGCCCAGGAAGGCTGGTCGTACTTCAAGGAGGCACTCTTAAAAGCGCAGGAAAGAGCCATACCCAAATCCCAAAAAACAAGCAGGAAGGGAAGAAGACCAGCCTGGCTAAATAGAGAGCTTTGGCTGGAGCTCAGGAACAAAAAGAAGGTTTATGATCTTCGGAAAAGGGGCCTGGCAGGCAAGGAGAAATACCAGGAAGCGGTGAAGATATGCAGGGGGAAAATTAGAAGGGCCAAGGCTCAAGCCGAGCTCATCTTGGCCACTGCAGTTAAGAATAACAAAAAGGGTTTTTTCCAGTATGTAAACAGAAAAAGGAAGATTAGGGATAATGTGGGCCCGCTGATGAATGAGATGGGCACCCTAGTGGTGGAAGACACGGAGAAAGCAGAGTTGCTGAATGCCTTCTTTTCTTCAGTCTTCACTGCTAAGGCTGTCCCTCATGAATCTCTGGCCTTGGAGGCAAGGGGGAGGGTATGGAGAGAGGAAGTTTTTCCTCCAGTAGAGGAGGACCAGGTTTGGGACCACTTGGCCAAACTGGACATTCATAAGTCCATGGGCCCTGATGGGATGCACCCACGAGTGCTGAGAGAGCTGGCAGATGTTATCGCTGGGCCACTCTATCATCTTTGAAAGGTCATGGAGAACAGGAGAGGTGCCTGAAGACTGGAGGAAGGCCAACATCACTCCAGTCTTCAAAAAGGGCAAGAAGGAGGACCCTGGGAACTACAGACCAGTTAATCTCACCTCCATCCCTGGGAAGGTAATGGAGAGACTCATTCTAGATGTCATCTCCAAACATGTTGAAGAACAGGAAGTTAGTGGAAGTGGGCAACATGGGTTTACCAAGGGTAAATCATGTTTGACCAATCTGATAGCTTTCTACGATGCTATAACTGGTTGGTTGGATGAGGGGAGGGCAGCAGATGTCATCTACCTTGACTTCAGCAAGGCTTTTGACACTGTCTCCCATAACATCCTCGTTGGGAAACTAAGGAAGTGTGGGCTGGATGAGGGGACAGTGAGGTGGATTGAGAACTGGCTGTGTGACAGGACCCAAAGGGTAATGGTTAATGGAGCAGGTTCAAGCTGGAGGCCTGTAACCAGTGGTGTCCCCCAGGGGTCAATACTTGGTCCTGTCCTGTTCAACATATTCATCAGCGACTTGGACGAGGGGACCAAGTGTATCCTCAGCAAGTTTGCTGATGATACCAAACTGGGAGGGGTGGCTGACACCCCGGAGGGCCATGCTGCCATCCAGTGAGACCTGGACAGGCTGGAGAGCTGGGCAAGGAAGAACCTCATGAGGTTCAACAGGGAAAAGTGTAGGGTCCTGCACCTGGGGAAGAAGAATGTCAGGCACCAATACAGGTTAGGTGTGGACCTGCTGGAGTCAAGTTCTGAAGAGAAAGATCTGGGGGTCCTGGTAGACAGCAAAATGACAATGAGCAAGCAGTGTGCTCTTGTGGCCAGGAAGGCCAATGGAATCCTGGGCTGCATAGGGAAGAGTGTGGCTAGTAGGTCGAGGGAAGTCATTCTCCCCCTCTCCTCTGCACTGGTGAGGCCACAACTGGAATACTGCATCCAGTTCTGGGCTCCCCAATTCAAGAGGGACAGGGAACTACTGGAGAGAGTCCAGCGAAGGGCAACGAGGATGATTCAAGGATTGGAGCATCTCCCTTATGAGGAAAGGCTGAGAGAGCTGTGACTCTTTAGCCTGGAGAAGAGAAGGCTGAGGGGAGACCTTATCAATGCTTATAAGTATCTAAAGGGTGGGTTGAAGGAGGAGGGAGCCAGACTCTTTTCAGTGGTTGCCAGTGAGAGGACGAGGGGCAACGGGGACAAGCTGGAACATAGGAGGTTCCACTCAAATATGAGAAGAAACTTCTTTATGGTGAGGGTGACAGAGCACTGGAACAGGCTGCCCAGGGAGGTTGTGGAGTCCCCTTCTTTGGAGATTTTCAAGACCCGCCTGGATGCAGTCCTGAGTAACATGCTCTGACATGCTCTGGGCAATCCTGCTTCGGCAGGGGAGTTGGACTAGATGATCTTTATGGTCCCTTCCAACTCTAAAAATTCAGTGAAATTCAGTGAAATTTGGTGAGACTTTATCAGAGAGCTTGAAAGTAACTATTTTGGTCCAGTGTACACAGAGAAATTATCTTTAATTTTGTCAGGTTGGCAGTTTAGAACTATATCCTGAAATAACTGCTCCTACTGCTGTGCCAGTGAATTTATAAAGGCCTTATTTTTTACCTAATACGTTAAAAGTGGTGTTAGATACTTTATTTTAAACAAGTTACGTTAAGCAGAAAATTACCATTATGAAAATTACCATTATTACCCCACCTAAAGGGTGGGTTGAAGGAGGATGGAGCTGGACTCTTTTCAGTGGTTTCCAGTGAGAGGACGAGCGGCAACGGGCACAAGCTGGAACATAGGAAGTTCCATTTAAATATGAGGAGAAGCTTCTTTATGGTTAGGGTGCCAGAGCACTAGAACAGGCTGCCCAGGGAGGTTGTGGAGTCCCTTACTCTGGAGATTTTCAAGACCCGCCTTGATGCAGTCCTGAGTAATGTGCTCTAGGCAATCCTGCTTTAGCAGGGGAGTTGGACTAGATGATCTCTAGAGGTTCCTTCGAACTCTGAGAAATCCGTGATTCTCACAGAATGCGACTGTTTTCAGCCACATCTCTCTACACACATTCCTCCAGGCGGTTTTCCAGCCTGACCTTCACGGACACACACAATGTTTTTCTCTCCTGTCTGGCCAGCTTGAAACAATCTTATTCTTAAAGCGATAGAGTCTTATTTCTGATCAAGTTTTGCTTGATCTGCCACATGCTCAGAAGGGCTCCAAAATCAGTCCCAATCGATATTCCAGATGTTCTGCACGGCCCAAACATTTCCCCCTTTTTTGTTTATGAAGATAGGGTTCACAGCGAGGGCGGCGAGTACTTTGACTTCGGTTCTTTGGAGGCCGTGCACCGTTCCCCAAATGACTCTGATAACTGCAAGAATAAAAACCAGCACAAGTGCAACACAACCCCACAAAAATCCATATTCTCAGATTAAGGCCTGTAAACCAATTTTTTGGATTTTTTTACACTGTCCGATAATTCATCTAAAACATTTTTCTGTGCCAATTTTTGTAATTTCATCAATTGTCCTTGTAAGGCTATGTTTAGATCTTGAACCATCCCATTAATATTAGTCAAGAAGGCTCCTAGTATATGTTGCTTAATTTGATGATGCCACTCATAAATACTTTGATTCCACTGCAGGGGAGTAACACATAAATTCTTCTCTGTATATTCCCAATCACAATGCAATCGTGTGCATGTGGTTAGAGCACTCTGCCTATCCCCTAATTAAATTACCGCTGCTTCTAGAGCAATCTAAACAGGCCAAAATTTGCTGATCAATACTTGTCTGCATAGCAAGATCTTGTGTTACATTGCTTAATGCAGAGGCTACTTCATGAGCAGTCTGTACAGATTTAGTCAATGCTGTGGTTGCTACGGCTGCAGTGGCTAAAATAATGACTGCATATACAATAAAAGCTATAAGCCAAGCTATAAATCTCTTGCTTGTAGTCTACTGTTGCTTTAAGACGCATGCTAATTGGCCCAATTTTGATTCTCCTTCCCAGTCCCATGTTAAATTTACTGGTAGCCATACTTCAGCTCAGTGTCTCATTGGGAATATCACAGATAGGTTATGTACAGAAATATTCTCATGAGAAAGACAACTAAAACAGTAAGGCTTAGTCAAGTTTACCTGAAAAGTGTGATTGATTTGTGAAATAGTAACATGTGCTGATGCTACAAATACATAAGGGTGAGAGGTACAAATCATAACAGAGTTATTGTGAATATGAGTTAAATCTACACTATTAAGAGAACCTTTTTTACGATATACACCATGAGCCACATGCCTTGTGAAAAAAGGTGCAGCCATACGCTAGATTTTGGTAAAGAAAGGACTGACAGTGTTATTAAATTCGACCTGTAAAACAGGTCCTGACAACCCTCCTTCGGACCATATCAGGGTTTCATTGGTTTTTTTTGCAAAAAATCTACTGTATGAGAGGACTTGGTTATTAGATTGCCACGAGGTCCCCAATCTCAGAATTTGATAGCTTCCACTTGTTGTGTCGCCGGTTCAGGCAGGCTACAAGGCATCCAACTAAGGTTCACCACATCCCATGTCATTTCCCCTGGTATTTTACATGTCTGTCATTATTAGATATCGGAACTTCAGGATCCCACCACTTTATGGGTTTAAACAAAGGGAGATCTACAACGTGCCCAATAAAGATGTTGAGCATTCGCAATGCAGCTTATCAAGTGTAACAACAAAACAAGTCTTACTGTACTGTTGCTGCTAATGATTGTGGGTTCAGTTAAAGTTCACTCACACAGCTAAGATTTACGTGCATCTGGAGCAACAGTGTGTGCCAGTAGCGACCTTGAGAGCAGGGGAGGATGAGCAACATAAGTTACACATCCTGAAGCTCATCGTGACAAAAACAGAACACAGTCTGGGAACCGAAACTTGTCCTGGTAGCAGAGTACCTGTTATTGTGATAAACTCAGTAGAAGGTAGAAAATATTTTTTAAGTCCATGATTGGGCATTACGAGGAGAGTGGGTTTGTGTCTTAGTGTATATAAGTTTCTCTGTGTAGCAATAAAGGTGGGATTTGGATTCGCTTCCTGCATGACCTATGAGTCCGTGATTTCTTCATACGCCACAAATGATAGCTAGGTAGGCCAAAAAGGTGTTAACTGGGGTTGGGGGTGCACCCACAGTTGCCATCATGGTACTTGCATGTTGTTGTAGTTGTTTTAATTTTCCCCATGTGATTGGGCCATCTCTACACGGTCTCTTCCTTTTCCGAGTTCTCTTGTCCTTGTTCAGATCCATCGTCTCCATCTGTGGTATAGGGTTCTCTGTGACGGTTGTCCAGCTCATGATAGGGCTTGACATGCCAAGCAGGAAGCCAACGTGGCCCTGTTGGAAGAAGAACACATGCATATCCTCTCCCCCATGTTATCAATTCCACTAGCCCATTCGAGGAGATAGCAGACAAAGGGTCTCTATATAGAACTTTTGGGTGTTTTATGAAACCTTCTGGTATTGCAAAACGCCTTTCCATGGCACTTGTCAGTCGCCCCAGAGATGACAAAATGTTCAGGAAATTAAGTGTGAAAACAGCATTATCCAGTTGTTCCTGGGGTGACATATTCCCCCTTTTTTGTTTTTGAAGCATGCATTTTAACAGAGCATGACTACGTTCAACAATGGCCTGTCCTGTGGGATTATGTGGAATGCCAAAATTGTGATCTATACCCCATTGTTGTAAAAAGGAACAGGTAGTTTAAGAAGTGTACCTGGGGCTGTTATCAGTCTTAATGACCTTGGGCAGTCCCAAAGTAGCGAAACAACGAGTCCAATGTCTGTGAATACCACGCCCTTTCTCCCCAGTATGCGCGGAGGCGCATAGTGCACCTGAGAAGGTATCAACAGAAACATGAACATACTGCAAGCGCCCAGAACGGAGAATAATGAGTTACATCCCACTGCCATATATCATTAGATCGCAAGCCACGAGGATTAACCCTTGTTTGAGCAGGCAAGGGTGTGAGGCGCCGGCACTCGGGACAGGCATGGATTATGTCTTTTGCCTGTGTTAAAGGAATTTGAAATTGTTTACTCAGGCCTTGTGCATTCTGATGAAAAAAGGAATGGGATGCACGGGCAAAGTCCAATTTAAGTACTGCAGCAGTGAGAGAATCGGCAACTGCGTTACCCTCTGTTAGAGGACCCGGCAGGGTGGTATGCGAACGAATATGTGTAATAAACAAAGGATCTTGTCTACCTTCCAATACTTGCTTTAGTGCCAAAAACATCTGAAAAATAACTTTATTATCCACTTCCTTAATAAAGGAAAAAGGAATTCTCATCACTAAGTTTACCACATATTCAGAATCACAAACAATGTTCAGAGGTTCCTTCGGAAAAATCTGTAAAGCGTGCAGTATCGCCCCAAGCTCCACTAGCTGTGTTGAGCCAGAGAAAGTCATTACAGAATGTTCCCACTGCATGTCTGTCTTCCAGGCAATGGCAGCTTTTCCAGCTTTCCCTGACCCGTCCACAAATATAGTGCGGGCCCCAGAAATAGGCATAGGAGATATCATTTCCTTGGAACAAAGGGGCAATGTCTGCAGTTGCTGTAGTAACTTACAAGAAGGTAGAGAAAAATGAATATTGCCCACAAAATCAGCCAATGCTATTTGAAATGGCAGAGAATTATGAGATAGGAAGGTATATTCTTGTGCTGTAACAGGTAGGTAAAGATCAACAGGATCATATCCTGTTAGTTCCTGGGTATGAGTTCTACCCTTCATTATCAGCCAGATAAGGAGATCCAAAAAGGTAGAAACAGTCTTTCTCAAGGGATTAGGTAAGAAAAGCCATTCAAGATAAAAAACCTTAGCATTATCGCCAATCTGTCCAATTAATCCAACTGGTTGATGAAGTGTATTAAGTATTAGAAGAGACACTGGTAATTCTGTATGTTCCAATCCCATGGTAACATAAGCGTTTCCTACTACTTCTAAAATGCCTACTGTAAATGTACTCTGCAGCCCATTTTCATGTATAGATATTTTAAGTTCCTTTAAAACTTGATAAGGTAATCCTTCATGAGCGGGAGGGCGATTAGCTTTATATATCACTGGAAATGCAAAACAAAAATCCCCATTTTTTAAAGCTTCTTCCTTGCACTTTTGCATTGCTGGAAGCTTTTCAGGTTCTGTTTCCAAAAAGGGGTTTGTAGGTGCTGTGGGGGTGATTGGCAAAGGCCGCTTTTCTGACAACGGTATATTCAATTGTTGGGTAATGGTGGATATAAGTTAGGTTCGGTTTCTGGGTCAACTGGACCAGAGTCGAAGGGATTATTGGGAATTTGATCATTTGAGGAAGTCTCAATGTCCTTATAAACATTGTTGCCTTCAGTATCTTTAGTTGCAACAGCCTCACTAGGTTTTAACTGAGCTAGTGCCGAATATAAAAAACGCCAGGTTACTAGTGCTGATTCCGGGATATCAAAACCCAGTTCTTTCCTATTTTGTAAATGCTTTCCTACTTTTTCCCATTGTGAGCTATCAAAGGTACCCTCAGATGGGAACCAATTGCAATGTTCCTTTACTAGTAATAACAATTGAGATAATTGCTTCTCACTAGTATTATAGCCGGCAGTGCGCAAAATTTGTTGCAAAACCTTTAAGTATAATTTATGTTCATGCGATGCAGTCTGTCCCATTTCTAGCACAACCCCATAACTTTCCTGTTCAATGGGCGTTACTGTTCTTTTTTACAAGGAATTGTGGCCACGAAATAAATAAACTCTGTACTCACCCGTCGGGTTGTGTGTCACCGAAGAAGATGAGCCTCACACGGGGCACCAATTTGCAGCAATGATTGATCAGGATGCAATTGTATGCAATAAGCAGAAGCAGCAGCAAAAGCAGAAGCACAAGCACCAGACTATTCACATACACAAAGCTATATATATTGAGCTGGTTTTGTGAAACCATATTGTGAAATATCAAGGTCTTGCACCCTCCTTGCATAAAGTGTATGCTCCTCAATTCTACCTCCTACCGGTGTGCCCTACTCTGTTCTCAATAGCACTCTCATGACAATCCTTATTTTGCAAGTCTGTAAACAATTCTATGTAACCTCAAGTCATTCTGTTCTCTCACCACTGGGAGTTGAATCATTCTGTATGCTAATATGCTTAACTATACTGTGAAGATAATTGAAGATGAGAGTCAGGCCTCACTACGCTGCCAAACATTAACCATTCCGTTTTTAGTCATGACACTGTTTGAAAGATACTCGAAGCTATGGCTATTATAAATAACCGCAAAGGCTTTCATGTGTTCCGTGTTTTCCTTTCGGTTCTCTAATTTCCTATGAAATAGGTAAGACTCTAGACTGAATAAGTCCCCAAAACTGAATTCTTCACAAAGTTCTTGTACTGAAAAACAGAAAGGGAAATCACAGGAAAATGAGAGCAAGCTTTCAAACTTGACTAATCAGCTTTCCTATCTTTTGTGCTGATTTGCCTATTGTTAAAAAATTGAAAGTTAACCAAAGAGATAACACAAAGGATTAAGATTAAATAAAATGTTGCATATTCACTAGACACCAAAAGATGCATACAGTGTGCAAATAATGTATCTTCAGCAATTAAAAATTTGCTTTATGAATATTGCAATAACTTAAACTTTAAAATTATTTATCTAGAAGTGGCAGAAAATATCACTATTTAAAAATAACTTGCAACATGCAAGTCATGAAAAATTGATGTGCAACAGCCAGTCTTTAAGATTTGAACTCACTTTATGCAAATCTATTAATGCTAAAAAAATCCATCCAAAATTCCAGTACTTGGAAAAGAAATCTGATGCCCTGTTCCATCAATTCCTAATCCTCAGTTTTATTCCCTCTGAACTATACTTGCAATCTGTATAAACTCAAAAGGATATGTTGTTGGTTAAATCAAATCACACAAGAGAAAATTAAATTCTCTCTGAAATGATTAACTTTTTCTTTCCACTTGCCCCTCTAGTCTCTCATCCCCTGCCACACTCCCCCTCTCAAATTCTCCAATGAAAATAAATGCTGGGTAGCTTTATGTTGTCAGGAAAATCATCACTAGAATTGCATTTTACTGTATTTGCTGTTTAACATATACCAACAGTGAATCTAACATTTAGAATCTGTCATAATCCAGGCTGCAAATAATAGAAAGTGTCAGTCTCAATTTTGTTTTCTCACACTTCACTTAATCTGATTTTAATAATCCCTTTCAGATCACAAACAGTCCAAATTACCTTCTTGACACAGAAACTTTCAAGGAACAGACATAATCTCAAATTTCATTTAGCAACTACAAAAGCAAGCTGTCCAGCTGGACAAATATTATTTCCACTCTTGACAATCATAGAATCATAGAATTGTCTAGGTTGGAAGGGACATTTAAGATCATCTAGTCCAACCATCAACCTAACTGATAAAAAAAACATCACTAAACCATGTCACTAAGACTATGTCAACCCATCTTTTAAGTACCTCCAGGGATGGTGCCTCAATCACTTCCCTGGGCAGCCCATTCCAATGCTTAATAACCCTTTCAGTGTAAAAATTTTTCCTAATCTGAACCTCTCCTGGTGCAACTTGAGGCCGTTTCCTCTTGTCCTATTGCCTGTGACTTGGGAGAAGAGACCAACCCCCGCCTCTCTACAACCTCCTTTCAGGGAGTTGTAGAGAGCGAGAAGGTCTCCCCTCAGCCTCCTTTTCTCCAGGCTGAATAACCCCAGCTCCCTCAGCCTTTCCTCATAAGACTTATTCTCCAGACCCCTCACCAGCTTTGTTGCCCATCTCTGGACCTGCTCCAGCACCTCAATGTCTTTTTTGTGGTAAGGGGACCAAAACTGGACACAGTACTCGAGGTGAGGCCTCACCAGTGCCGAGTACAGGGGGACGATCACCTCCCGAGTCCTACTCACCACGCTGTTCCTGATACAGGCCAGGATACTATTGGGCACACTGCTAGCTCATGTTCAGCCAACAGTCGACCAACACCCCCAGGTCCTTTTCTGCCAGGCAGCTCTCCAGCCATTCTTCCCCAAGCTTGTAGCGCTGCATGGGGTTGTTGTGACCCAATCTCTACAGGAAAATATGTCTTTTAATTATAAATGAAGCTACCAAGGGTTTGATATAAATTTCTTGTTTAGTGCAGATTGACTTTGTTAGGGAATTTTTATCATACCCCTTGAGGTGAATTAAACACGTGCTTAAGTATAAACAGATTTAATGAGCAATGCACTGGACAGAGTCCTACCGCCATAGGTGGTTCTGTTTACCAGAACTGGTCCCTGATCACTCATATTCCATGTCTGTTACAAGACAATAATACAGAATTTATCTCATCAGCAAACTTCACTCCCTTAAGAGAATTGTTCTTCTTCTAGTCAGTTTGACCCCTTCTGCAGTTGGGCCTTCTTGCCCTCCAGGCCAGCTCTTTTCTTGGTCACAAATTGCCATTACTGAGCGGTCACAATTTGAATTTCCCCTTCAATTTACAGGATTAACAGACTAAAAACTGTAAAGGTGTTTAAAGAACCCAGCACTTTCAACTAAAAGAAAAAAAAGCTGCATGCAAAAGATGAGAAGTGCATGTTATAAGCTAACAATAAGTTAAATTCAGAAAAAGATTACACAAATACTTTAAATTAAGTACATCTCATAAAATTCATTTCAAGATCATTTTACATTCCTGAGACTGACCAAATTGTTGCTGATAAAATGTAGTATAAATCAAACTTTTAAGGAACACAATCTGATTTACAACTCTATTGGAAACAGTCTAAGAAAGGTTACCATTTGACAATAGGAAATATGTTCAAGGCAAATAAACTTCTGCAAAAGTATGTGATCTATAATAATTTTTCTCTCTGTTGGCTTGTCTTCAAAATAAGCTTGATAACATAACTCACTGCTTCATATTGAAAAAATAATTGATTTCATTGATGAAGCACAGTATTTTATAATTATCATTCTATTTGAAATTTATGTGGATTAATAAAAGCATAATATATTTTTATATAAAATATTTTCTTCACATAAACACACCAGTCTCTTTAATAATCTGGAAGTCTATTGCTTCTTCCTATTTTGATTTGCTTAAAGTTGCAATCAGGTTTTGGAGTGTTACTACCTATAAAAAAGGAAAACAGAATAACCAAGATGATTCCCATCAGAAGCCTCGCATTGTAAAATATTTGTTTAAATACCTCAAATTACCTGTCCCATATGTAGGCCAAATCTAAGACTAATCAAAGCTATTTTAAAAAGATTCTATTGTAACTAGTCAGAATACACCAAAACAATAAAAGGCATAAAATTACTTTAAGAAATAGTTGTATATGCCTAGATGGTGTTTGGAGATCCACAGCAAGAGAATTATGCTTTCTACTAATACAGGACTAAGTTTTAGTGTTCTTTTAACAGTTTGGGTTGACAACTGGATATCCGTGATCACTCCCCTTAATGGTAAGGCATCTTCCTCCTTCCCGCTTTATTTTGTTTTCCTTCCTAGTGAAGAGTAGCAGTCTTATCAGCTGATTGTATTTTTCTTCTTGAGCACTGCCCAGACAAAGCACAATTGCGATATTTGGCAGTACATTGATTCTACCATATTAAGTCTGCATCTGATTTGACCTATGTTATCTTTTATCCCAAATGCACTACACTTCCCCTGAAGAGAGAAAAGGGACTACGAACTGACACGCTGCCTCCTAACCGAGATCATCACTGTGGACAGACTGCTGGGGATGTGGGAGGTGGAAGGCTGAGTGGAGTGGCTCAAGAGGCTCTGGCGCACTGAGGCATCTCTAATTTACCTCAGTTAGAGGGACTGTGGGTGCGGGACACTGGAGCTCTGCACGCCCTGGCTGCAGAGGTGGGTGCTGTGGCAATAGCTTCTGTGCCCAGCGGTCAGATGTGAAGGAATTCTTCCCCGGGCAAAGGAGGCCGTCAGATGTGAAGGAATTCTTCCCCGGGCAAAGGACGAGGCACCTCTGCCGGCGAAACAGAGAAGGGCCGCCTCTGGCGGCTCCTGCTGGAAAGGGGGTTTACTCCCCACAACAAACTGATACATTGCCGAACCACGTTTTGTTACTGCTTTTGAGTGACCATCGGTATTAACCCCTTCAGTCCCTTCTTTCCTCTCTCTCTAAGGCACTGCCAGAGAACTGGTGGGTGTGTATCTATCTGCCGCCAGATGGAGATCTGCCTCCTAGCTCTGTTTTCTGTCATACCCTTTTTCTTACCCCATGTCCTAGACCCGATTGGAAGTTGTCGTGAATGACCAGCACCCAGTCACCTTTGTTGTGGACACCAGGGCCCAAATTTCAATCTTGGATCCACGGACTGCCCCTTCAGGTGATCCTAGAAGCGATTTTGTATTTCAGTAAGTGATAATGTCCACGACGAGCCCAGAGCCACTGACTCGGCTCAATTACTGGACCGCCCTGCTTCTCAGGCTGCCCTATCAGTGAGTAGGCTGGGGGTGCACAAGAAGCTGGGAGGGGACACAGCTGGGACAGCTGACCCCAACTGACTAAAGGGATATTCTATGCCATATGACATCATGCTCAGAAAAAAAAGCTGCAGAAGGAAGTGGAGGACATTTGGAGTTAAGGTGTCCGTCTTCCCAAGTAAGCATTATGTGGAATGAAGTCCTGCTTTCCTGGCGATGGCTAAACATCTGCCTACCGATGGGAAGCAGTGAATGATTTTTTTTTTTATTTTGCTTTGCTTGTGCACACAGCTTTTGCTTTACCTATTAAATTGTCTTTATCTCAAACCATGAGTTTTTGCACTTTTACCCTTCTGATTCTCTCCCCCTTCCTGCCTGTGGGGGAATGAATGAGCAGATGTGTGGTGCTTAGTTGCTGGCCAAGGTTAAACCACAATAATCTGGAAAAAAACCTCCTGCTATATTGCTGTTTATTGTAGTCATTTTACTTATATTACTGTTGGCTATTCTGTGCAAGCCCCAAGTTTGAATATGCTGTGGATACTATTCTTAGGGACAGTCTACCAGGGCCTTGCTGGTTGGGATTCTAACTTGTTAATTTGCACATCTCAGCTTCTGGCAAATGTTAGAAAGGGAGATGATTGGGGGACTTGTATATAACATCCTGTACCTGGGCACCAAGGGGTTCCTGTGGTGAAATTGTGGGGCCATGCACCTAAAAGTTTTGTCAGCTATTACTCTATTTGGGCTAATCTCTCAACCACTGACTATCCACTACCACCTTGGTAAAGAACAGATCAGAATTCTACATCCTCCAGGACTTTACGGGCTATGACCCGTCCTCTGATCAACTACAGACCATGTGGTGGAGTCCACCCTACACCATGCAAACATACTGTGCCAGTATTGACAATTGCCTGAAAGACACCACTTGCTGCAGTGACCTTAGCACAATAGGAGCACCCAGCCTATACTGGCTGTGTGGCAACTGTGCCATGAAAATCTTCCCATGGAGGTGAAGGGGACACCCGCACAATTGGATGAATAGTGCCTCGGATGCATGTTGAAGAAAACCTCTACACAACCCATGTCTGCAATTGCCCTGATACCCTGCAACTTTGATGTGGCATTAACCCTTTGGTAAAACAAAGATCCAGATTTCAACAATTTCCCTGGGCCCTACTTCCTTAGCTAGGGGTCTCCAAGCTGGAGAAAGTGATCATCAATCTCTCTGCTACCCTGGAAAATGTTTTTTTAAGATTCCACATAGGGGATATTCCATGCATCAAATTTCATCACACTTGTATTTCAATACCTTTTGCATGTCAGAGACTTCAGCCAGCAAGTGCTCTGAAAATGCAGCAATTTCTAACCATTGGACCAAAGATCTGTTCCAAAGGGCATATCACCAATGCAAAGGCCAGGCACAACTTGCATGTGGCATATGGAATGGAGAGTATTTGAAGGGAATAAAAACAATAGGGTGTTCTATAATTCCTGCCATGAATCTTCTCATGGCAGGAAACCCTATGAAAATAGATTAAGTCAGAAATAGAAAGAAACCTGCGGGCTGTGACTAAAGTTAAGTGGTTTAAGCATGGAAATAATAAAGTTGGATATGAAAGTTTTGTGGAAGAAGAAACTGTAAGATTTGGACAAAGTCTGGATGTAAGGTATCAAGAAAAGGGCAGTTTAGATGAAAGACGTTAAAGCAGAGAGAAGCAGCAGCACTAATAAAAGAAAGGAAGGATTTTGATTTACTTAGTGATGAGAAACAACAAATGTAGAACTTCAGAGACAGAAAACATGTAAAGTATATCTGAAGTACTGTTATAAAATCAGTAACTGAAGCTTTGTGAATATATTGCCTTAGGTCTGTAAGAAGAAGAGTAAGCCAAAGAGAATTTCTGGATGGGAAAAGGAAGGAGAAGCCCAACAAAAAAACCAACAAGGAAACATGGAGAAGGAGGAGAGCATAGCATTGTGAACAGAAAGACTTACAAGTAAGGTTTAATTGCTAACATCAGAACTGACAAGGAAATCAAGGAGAACAGGTAAGGTACAGTATAGCCTTGAATTTGGTCTTCCAGAAAATGCAGACCAAGGTGAGAAAATGAAAGAACTAAGCCAATGATCCTTCACAACTGCAAGTGTAGGACCAACTCCACAGGGTGTAATCAGTAAAGTTAAGAAGAGACTGAAAATGGGAATGGAAGGTGTGGATGTGAATATAGTTTCAAGCTATGGATCCTGTGAGAAACAATTGGTGGTAGTTCAGTAAAATCAGCTTATATATTCATTACACCTTTTTCCTTCTATCACTCTTGAAGAACCATCTACAAACAAATGAAGACCCCCGAATATGGGTTCTTCCCTTAAGTCAGGTCGGATCTTGGTTTGATACTCAATTATATCTAAGCATTCATGTATAAGTTCTTTGTCCTTTGCCTCTACTTATCCTTTCGACAAAAAGCTCACTGGGTTGAGGAAAGAGCTGGTAGTTAAAATCAAATCATCCTTTTCAGTTAAAATTGCTTCATACTTTAGTATTCTTGAATCGGTTAGCCATTTTCCTGTGGTTTGGGCTAAAATGGTTTTTACTTGGTGAGGGGTGCTAACTTCTATCATTTCCCCGAAGGTAAGCTTTCTGCTTTCTTCCACTAACAAAGTGGTTGCTGTGACGTGCGGAAAGCAGACTCCACAACCTGTGGGGTTGTAAAGTAGGTATGTTTATTCGGCGCCGGGCAGCACGGGGGGTCGCCCCACCACAATCGTGCGCACCCACCGCGGCAGTTAGCTTAGGATTTATACAATCACACTTTACATATTCAAGGGGCACCTATACATATCCATGACTTTTCCCCGAAAAGGTGGTCTTTATTACAATGAGTTACGAGAAATCATTTTCATAGTCTCCGCCTTTAACTCCTCCCCGTTGCACATGCGCAGTGTCTCCTGGTGGTCGTGGGCCGGGGTCTCGGGGATGAAGGCCATGTCTTCCTCGCTGTGTACCTCTCGCTTTTAATGTTAATGTGTTGCTCCAGGCCACGGGATTGGGAAACCAGACGATCGCTCTGTCAGGACAACTGGGTTCCTTCTTTGAATACCAATTGTTCCCTTATCTCCCCGCGAGGCCGATGTGACCACTTTACGGTTTCAACACATCCTTTCTTTTGCCTAAACACCTTATCAATGGCTTAAGGCGATAGATACACAGCTTAAGCCAAGCAATGGCCCTGCCATTAACCCTTGAGTGTTATTTCCCCTTATCAGCTGCTACTGCTTATACACATTCCGGCCACCCTCGGGAGACCGGATCCAAAAGTTTAGATAAATAGGCCACTGGCTGCTGCTTATCCCTCCCTCTTGAGATAATATCCCTAACACAGCCCCTTTGTCTACAGTTACAAATTGTTAAAAAAGAAGGTTTCTCTAAAAAAAGATAAGGCTAAAACTGGAGCTCTAATTAGGCTCTGTTTTAAATCTTCCACTTAATCTTTCTCTTCTTCTGTCCAAACCAATGCATTCAGTTCTTCAGCTAACAGTTTGGAATATAGTCCTTTAGTCTTTTAAGCATGCCCCTCTATCCACAGTCTACAATACCCAGTCAGCCCCAAAAATTTTCTCAGTTCCCTCTTGGTCTCTGGCAGAGGTAAGTCTACTATTCCTTTGATCCTCTCAGGATTTATTTTTTGACTCCCTTCACTAACTAGATGTCCCAAGTACTTCCATTTCCACATACTGCAATTTTGTTTTTGAGACCCTCAAACCTTGCTGGCCCAAAAAGGTCAAGTCATTCGTAGCTTCTTTTACCCTGCCTTCTTCCTCCCCAGATACTAATAAGTCATTCACATACTGAAGCAGGACTACTCCCGATGGAGGTTTGAATTGTTCAAGCACTTGTTCTAACACTTGCCCAAACAAATTCGGGGATTCTGTAAATCCTTGTGGTAGTACAGTCCATAGATACTGCTGTTTCTTTCCTGTGTCTGGATCCTCCCATTCAAATGCAAACAAGTCCCTACTTCCCTCCTCTAGGGGACAAGCCCAAAATGCATCTTTCAAATCAACCACACTGAACCATTTGTGTTGGTGAGGAGTGTTAAAAGGGGACATGCAGGGTTCTATTAACCCATCTTTGGCTAGTGCTTGTATTACTGGTTGCAGCCCTTGCCTTCCCTCAAGGGGAACTGGGTACTGCTTTTGTCGAATCACATTCGAATGCAGATTGAGTTTTGCCTTGAGGGGTTCTATTTTTAATCCTCCTCGGTTCCCTTCACTCACCCATACCTCGGGACTTATCTTTTGCTCATCCTGTTCTGTTAGAAACTTCATAGATACCGCTATCTGTCCTCTTAAAGTTTCTATCTTTAACTCCAAACCAGCAATAAGATCCCTAATTAGGAGGTTGCTCCCAGTTTTATTGTCCTTTTGTCCTTTTCTTGGAGGGAAGGGTGGGGGTGGGGTGGGCTTGGCACAGGCAGTTTCTTCTCAGGAAGGCGCTATTTCTTCCCTTCTGGGATTTAAGGTAGAAGGGGTCCCACTTAGGGGATGCAACTTCTTTGTCTGTTGAGACATCACTAACCATCTGGACTGGGAACATATAAAAACAATTTGGACAGCCCCAAGTTCTAAATCTACTCATCTTAACCTAACAAAAAAAATATTCATTTTCTTCTAATAAAGGTTGGTTCCTTATTATTTACATACATGTTTAAAGTCTGACAAACCCAATCCTCATCAAATCCAAATTTAGGCCAAAATACACTAGGAGATTTTATAGGTTCTTTGGTCCAAACAAAAGAACAATAATACATCATTTTCTTTTTATCTTTATCCCTTGTACAAGAAAAATTCTTTCAAAATCTCAACATTCTCCCTAAAGGACTGTCTGGGGGAATGTTCCCGGGGTCTTTCTTATTATCCCCTTTTTCATCCCTAGGCCTAGAATTATTATTAGTCCCCATTCTGAACAGAGACTTTTCTTACAGTCCTTCCTTTCGCTTTGTCCTTCTCTGACTGCGCCCCTCACGGGACTACAGAACCACGGATCCAGACTCCACACTTGCTTCGTACCACTGTACATCTCAGTCACTCACACACACAAAGACTCTCAGAATGCTTCTGTGCAGAAAAACCCGTAGCCAGAGGTCGATGTTCACAAAGGAGACAGAAGAGTCCTGCAAAGACTTTATTTGAATAAAGGGAGAGTCCACTGGGGCATTCCCCTGTGGGGTCTCTCGATTTTCCAGAGGACGCAGCCTCCATTTTATCCTAATTCCCTGGCCGCATGTAACCCTATACCTCCTAAACATAAGTGATAATATGAATGAAAACTATTTTCTTTTCCCCTGAGATTGCTAGCTTCAGGGACATGTAATAAGCTTGACCAACAGTCCTACTTGTAATTTGAGGAGTCATTGTTCATAGGCATGAGATAATGGCTTGATCAGAAGAAGTAGGCCTAGAGACAAAAAGCAAATATTTCTCTAAGCTACGTTTCTATTTTTCAAACTCAGGGGAAACTTGAGGTCCCCTAAATAAATGTATTAGTGTGCAGAAAATCCTGTAGCCAGAGGTTGATGTTCACAAAGGAGACAGAGGAGTCCTGCAAAGACTTTATTCGAAGTCGAGAGTATTTAGTCGAGAGTCCACTGGGGCATTCCCCTGTGAGGTCTCTCAATTTTTCGGAGGACGCAGCCTCCATTTTATCCTAATTCCCCAGCCGCATGTAACCCTCTTCCTTTCCCCATTGGCTGAGGTACTTGGAAGGTACAGACTTCTCGATCGGCCTATTACATAAAAGTGTAACTTTTGCGGTTTTTATAATTGTCTAACTTCTGCATTTTCAGTTAATTCCCCTATATTTCGGTTATCTCAGTCCTGCAGCTTCAATTAACTCTCCTATTCTTTTGGCTATCTCATTCCTGAAATTTCAGTTAACTTCCCTGTTTGTGGAGACACTCTTATCCCTATCTTATCAATCCCTCCTCTTTTTATTTCAATATTTGTCTTCACAAAGTTTAGTCATCATCAATTGGATCTTTTCTTCTTGACTTATTTTTGGTTTTGGAACTATTTGCAGAGACATCATCATTTGTCCCCTTGTAGCTAATTCTGGGTCCCTAGGCACAGCTACTACTTGCATCCTTCTGACTATGTGCTGAATGAGCTGCATAAAACAAGGCATCATAAATGGTACAAAAATCAGAGCTGCTACTGCACAAAGAGAGAAAAACAACCACGAGAACGTCTAATTCCCATCCTTTCCAGGTTTGAACTGGCACATGAGCTAGTTTTCTCATTCCTTTTGTTATCTGTTTTACTACGTCGTGGTTTCGGCCGAATTTACCAAAACCAGACTGACAGATGGCCCTTCCCCCCCTTCTCCCCCCTGCAAAAGAGGAGAGAGGAGGAGAAAGAGATAAGGAGATTTAGAAGTTTAGAATGAACTAAACTACTTTAATGAAGAATTAATATTAAAATAAAAATAAAGAAGAAAATAATGAAATAGATACAATATATACAAAACCGTATCAAGCTCCCAGGATGACAGTCACGTCACCGGCAGGCACTGGGGAAGTCCCAGACTGGACTCAGTGACGAATGGGAACTGGATTCCAGCTCTGGAGTCAGGAACACACGGATCGGGATCAAAGGCAGATGAACAGAGTCCTCTCTGGACGTCGGCCATCGCAGGAAGGGGGTTGACCCTTTGATCCCTCAGCTTTTATACTGAGCATGGGGCAGATGGGATGGAATACCCCAGTTGGTCAGGTTTGGGTCACCTGTCCTGTCCACTCCTCCCCACCGATGTGACCCCTCTATGTTTTTTCCATTTCCGACCCCCTAAGGGGGCAAATAACGAAATGGGCTGACCTTGGTTGTTATAGCAATAAGTATAAGCAAGGGCCTCTCTGCATACCGTTCCTTGGCATGGAGCACAAACATTGGTCTTATCATTCTGGGAATGAGCAGTTTTCTCAACAATATGCCGTTAATTTCAGAGAGTTAGAGGAGGCCTAGCTAGGATGTAAAGTTACAGAACAGAAAATTGGTTCGGTTTTACTTCAAACCGGGACAACTACCTTCCTGTTATCATCGATTTGTAAGCAACAGTTGGATTCATTTAGTTTTCCACAAACTCCCCCTTCTTCTGCTAGTAAATAATCTAGGACCATTTGGTGTTGGAAAATTGCATTCCTCATTTGAGAAGATTGGTCTGCAAGAAGGTCAAGAGCCTCAGATGTCTGGTTAGTTATAATTTCAAAAAGAGCTTGTAATCTAATTATCCTATTTAAATTATAAATGGGGTCTCTTGCTCCAGAAATCACCTTGTGGGGATTCCATGTTGCTGGTCCATAATATTGTATAATTTGTTCAGGTGGCCATTGGTCTTTTCCCCATGATTGGGAACCACCTTTAGTTAGGGATTTATCAATTGATCATCATTCTCTTATCAAATCATCATATACATTAACCCCTAACTTGTTTCCTTGAACTTGTGGTAATAGGAAAAATAATGCTCTAATATATCCTATATAACATATCCCATATAACATATCCCTGACCAATTTGGAGGTAACCATCGGTAGGCATGTCGCCCACAAATCCAATAATGGCCCTTCAAAGCCCAAGTCCCGTTAGCGAATGGGCCTTCCCATGTTTCATTATCCTGTGGTATTTCATAGTATAGAGTATCTTTTGATCCCAACGGTCCTCCTGCTATACTTAAATCACCATAGGAATCGCAATAATCACATTCAAAGGCTCCCGCATCTGGGTGCCATTTACAGTTACATCCCCTCTCATTCTTAGTTCGATTTGTAGCTGACCAAAATTTTCTAAACTATGTCCTAGATTCATTTGAGTTTTTCCAGGCCCATTGATAAACCCTTGTTACATTATTTTTGCTAATGGTATTGTCCCACTGACAAGCCAGGAATAAAGAATCTCTAAACCCCCCTTTTCGCGTAATTTCTCTCGCAACTGCTTTACATCTGCTGTGCCAAGGTTCTTTGAAAGAGCACTTTACCCAGGTGCCATCTATAAGCTTTACATGTGTTTGGTTCCATCTTCCTTGGTATCTAAAGCAATTATAAGGTCTACAATAAGGATCATAACAATCCATTCCTGGTGACAAAGTTCACTCACATTCGCTTTTCCCTACATATTTCCCTCCCGGCTTGGTTCTATTCAGACAGTAATTTCCTTTTCCTGGGTACTGTATTTTCCATATACCTCCTTCTTCCTTCTAGAAACCAGTTCCATACTTAAGTCACTCACCCACCATTTAGGCTGGGCTACCCACGGCCAATCTTCAGCTCCTCCTGGACTTCCACAGACCCAGCAATTACTGAGGTTGAAAACTTTGGCTACCTCTTCCCCTAGAATCAAAAATCGGTTTTCCCATCCCAGACTTTGATTTTGCCAACAGTATAGAAACATGATCATTACTAAAAATTTCATCTTGAGCTTATTATCTTTCTACACTTAATGTGGCAAGTGAATATACAGAAACAATTCAGTTAGTGTCTGCTCACCACTTGCTGGAAGTTCAAATAAGGGAACTCCTTTCCTTATGGATCTATACCGTAGATCCCTTGGGTAAAAACATGGAACTCCTCCCGACGTCTACCCGATGGATACTGGTCTGATCCACGCCTTGTAAGAGTTAGTTTTAGTCTCTCACCCTAAACTTCAATTTTTCACTTTTTCAAATCAAGGTCTGGTGTGGCATGTGCTTCCACTGCTCAATGCCTACTGGGTTGCAGCCAGTAGCGGAGTTTAGAATTTCTAAGTGTGGCAAACACAGAGGTCAATCCAGTCTTGCCCTCGATTTTAACTTATCAAATACTACTAATCGGGTCTCTTTCTACGGAAGGTTAGCCGCAGTTTCCCCTCCTCTTCCTCTAGCTCCGAAGTCCAGTTTTCCGGGGCCTTGGATGTCTTGACTCGAGTATGATGAGTCCACCCATGTTCCGCCATCTTAACTGCTGTTTCTGTGGTTAATAACACTTGGTATGGTCCCCGCCACTTTGCCACCAATGGTGCTTCTTTCCACTCTTTAAATAGGACCCAATCTCCTGGTTGGATGCTATGGACAGCAGAGTCCAAAGGCAGGGTCTGTGCCAGCTGAGCTTCCTGTCGAAAAGATTTCACAACAGACAGCATCCTGGCCACATATTGTTTCAAGTATACATCACTTATTTCTACCTCCCCACTAGGTGGAGTTAGCAGGGTAAGGGATTCCAAACATTAATTCAAAGGGGGATAATTGAATGTCTCCTCTGGGTTTGGCCCGTATTCTAGCTAAAGCTAATGGTAGAAGACATATCCATGGCATTTTGGTTTCCAAAACTAATTTTAGAAGATGCTTCTTAATTTCCCCATTCATCTTCTCTACTTTCCCCGAACTCTGAGGATGCCACGGAGTATGTAAATCCCATTGTATTCCTAAGGCCACCATAACCCCTTGAAGAATTTTTCCAGTAAAATGAGTTCCTCTGTCTGAGTCTATTGTCTCTACTATTCCATATCTAGGACTTATTTGTTCTAAAAGCACTTTAATAACTGATCCTCTCTGTAGTTGCTGAAGCAACTGGAAATGCTTCTGGCCACCCGGTTAGCTGGCATACTATTACCAAAAGCTACTTAAGTCTTCCTGCTCGGGGCATTTCAGTAAAATCCATTTGGCATGGTTGGAACGGGCGTCCAGCCCAAGGTCGCCCTCCTCTAGCGGCTTCCCTTGTAACCCGATTATTGACCTTAGCACAAATTAAACAACCCTTAATTGCTCTTTTTGCTAAAACAAAAAGACCCAAGGCAGCATACATTTTGAGGAAGGCTTCCTCAAATCCTCGAGACCCGCAATGACTCCCCTCATGGAGTTGTTTTAATATTTGCAGGGCCAAGGCCTTCAGTACCCATTGTTTACCGTTCTTTGTAAACCAATTGTTCTCTCTTTTTTCTGCTCCACTATTTTTAATTCTCTCCAACTCCTCTGGTGGAAAACACATCCTCTCTGGCAGTGGTGGAGTCGCTGGGAGCAAAGGGAGGATCCTAGATACCTCTGGCAGAAGTGCTGCTTTCTGAGCTTCTTCATCTGCCAGTCGATTGCCTATTGCCTCCTCTGAGTATCCTGTCTGATGTCCCCTGGGATGTATTATAGCCACTTTCTTTGGTAAATTCACCACCTCCAATAGGCGAGTAATTAAACCTTCATGAGGTAATGATTTTCCTCTACAGGTTAATAACCCTCTTTCCTCCCATGATTTTCCAAATGCATGAGCCACCCCGTATGCATATTTTGAATCTGTAAATATGTTTACTGTTTTTCCTTGATACAATTCACAGACTTGTATTAATGCATATAATTCTGCGGTCTGTGCTGACCATGTGGAGGGTAGCTTTCCCCTTTCTTGCAGTTCTCTTCCTTTTACCACAGCATATCCTGTAACTCGTTTTCCTTCTATTACCCTTGAGGACCTGTCAATAAACACATTTTCCCCATTTGGCCAAGGGGCATCCCGTAGTTCTTCCCTAGCTCGGGTTTGAAGATCTATTACTTGAACACAGTCGTGAATTTCCTCCGGATCTCCTCCCTCAGGACCAGCTAAACAGGAGGCCGGATTAAACCCTTCCCTGCTTCTTAATTCTAAATCCTCTTGTTCCAGTAAACAAGTTTCATACTGTAATAACCTAGCACTGGTCACCCATTTAGAAGCTCTTTCAGTTAACAGAGCTTTAACAATGTGAGCTCCTCCTGCTGTCAGTTTTTGAGCCTCGGTTACCATTAAAGCCATGGCTGCACAATTTTGTAAACAATGAGGCCACCCCCTTGCCACCGGATCTAACATTTTAGAAAAATAGCCACTGGTCTTGGACTACCCCCATGTTCTTGCACTAGAATCCCTTTAGCGTGGCTTTGTTTAACATCCACATATAATTCAACTTCTTTTTCCCGGTCTGGAAGGGCTAGAGCCGGAGCTTTGGTTAACTTGTTCTTTAACATTTCAAAGCTCTGCTTCCCTTCTGGTGTCCATACGACAACATTAGGGCTGTCTTGCGTTAAGAGATCATACAGGGGTCTGGCTAAAGCAGAAAAGTCCTCAATCCAGATGCTGCAATATCCTATTAGTCCCCAAAACTGTCACAGCTCTTTTTTAGTCTTAGGTAATGGTACCTCTACAGCTCCTCGAATTCTTTCTGGATCAATACACCGCAAACCTTCAGTCAAAATATGTCCCAAATATTTAACTTTCTGTTCCGCTAGTTGTGCCTTCTTTTCAGATACTCTAAGCCCTTTCTTAGCTAGAAAATTAAGCAATTCCACAGTGGTCTCTTCCACTGCCTCCTCTTGTTCTCCCATCAGGAGTAAATCATCTACATATTGTAACAACCTAATCCCTGGGGGCGGAGTAAATTCTCTCAATATTTCTTGTAAAGCTTGCCTGAACAGAACCCGTGCTTCTGTGTATCCCTGTGGAAGGACTGTCCACGTCAATTGTTGCTTCACTGTTTTCCCTGCTTCTTCTTGTTTCCATTCAAAGGCAAAATATTGTTTACTATCCTCTGTAAGTGGGTATCCCCAAAAAGCATCTTTTAAGTCGAGCACTGAATAATAGTGGTGTGAGGAGGGAATTTGGTTCAGGATAGTATAAGGATCTGAAACCGCGGGATGCCTTGGTTTAATAATCTTATTTGTTATTCTTAAGTCTTGTACCATTCTATAGGTTCTGTCTGGTTTCTTGACTGGCAGGATGGGAGTGTTATAGGGAGACATACACGGCTCCAAAAGACCTGCCTTTAGTAAGGACTCAATAATGGGTTGCAGTCCCTTTCTCCCATCTCTTTAAATAGGGTATTGCTTTTTGGAGACCACTTGACCAGGCTGTTTCAAAGTAACCTGAAGAGGTTCCATATCTAATTTTTCATATTTCCCTGGGACTGCCCACACCTCTGGGTTTACTTTAGCATAAGCTCTATCAGACAGTTTGCACAAAGTTACAACAGTACTTGCTTTTCTGTCACCCTTTATGATATTAATCTGCATTCCCAATTTAGCCATCAGGTCCCTCCCCAATAGATTACAATCACAATTAGGGACAAACAAAACTTCATGCATCTCAAACTTATCTCCTATATCTATTAATAGCAGCTGGATGAAATGTACCCGTTCATCCTTTCCACTTACTCCTTGGATAATTAGAGATTCTCTTGACAACTGTCCCCCCTTAGGCACAAAGTTTAAAGTAGATCGAGAGGCTCTGGTATCTACTAAAAAGTATACCTCCTCTCGATTTGGACCCACCCGACAGGTTATCAAGGGCTCCAAGGTGGTGGGTCCCTGGAATAGTGGGAGCCCCTGACACCCCTAACAATCCATTTCCATCAACCAGTGGACTTCCTCCTCATTAGGATCCACCTGCCTTTGCGGACACTCTCTCTTCCAATGTCCTTCTTTCTTGCAAATAGCACACTGATTTCTTCCCAACAGAGGCCTGGGCTGACCCCTCCCCACCGAGGAAGACATGTTTCTGTTAAATCCTGGTGGTTGCCCCCTCCCCTTCGATCCTGGGGGTCCCTGCATTTTTCCCTTTGGAGGCTGTAAAAGCTGTGCCATCCCTCTTGCCTTTGTCTTTGCCCTTTCTTCATCCCTTCTTACATACACCTGCTGCGCCTTTCTAACCAACTCGTCCTAAGTCCTGTTCTGCCAGTCCTCATCTTTCTGTATTCTTTTCCGTATGTCAGGCCAGGATTTGGTGACAAATTGTACCCTCAACAGTGTGTCAAAGGCCAGTCCCTCGGGGTCCAACCCTCCCTGTTTTCTTAAGGCATTCCTGGTCCTTTCCAACCAGTGAGAAGGACTCTCATCTCTCTCCTGTTCCAGGGATGTAGCCTTTGTCATATTGTTAGTTCTGGGAACCGCTGTCTTAATTGCTCTAATCAAATAGACTCTGTAATCCCGAAGGCAGATTAGTTTAGCCTGATTGTTTGGATCCCAGTTGGGGTCCACCTGGGGATTATGTCATCAACCATGGGCGTGTTCTGCCCTGTGTTCCCTGCTGCCTGTGGGTGTTCATCTTCCCACAACTGATGGGCTTTTTGCAAAATCATTCGGTTTTCCTGTGACCGAAATAAAATTCCCAGAAGAAAATCTCAGTCCTTCCAAGTATAATCTGCATTCCCTAGATGTTCGTCTACCTTTTCCCCCACCCCTATGGGGTCATCCAGATATGGGGGTAATTCCTTTTTCAACCCTCTTATGTCCTGAGTTCTAAGGGGTACAACGAATTTCCCATAGTACTCACCAGTGAGATTTTCAGTGGTCTCTCCCTGCAGACCTCTTCATGGGCCCCTGCAGTCCGTCACTTGTCTGTCTCCTGAACAGTCTTGGGTAACCAATCAGTCGTCCAGCACCGGCAGCCGTCGAAGGGAGCTGATCACCAAAGTTTTGGTGAGGCGTGCCGTCATCTCCATTTGTTGCCCGCCATCCCTGGAAGGTGGAAGGATCCTGGACGAGCCCCCATTTGTGCAGAAAATCCCATAGCCAGAGGTCGATGTTCACAAAGGAGACAGAGGAGTCCTGCAAAGACTTTATTTGAATAAAGGGAGAGTCCACTGGGGCATTCCCCTGTGGGGTCTCTCGATTTTCTGGAGGACGCAGCCTCCATTTTATCCTAATTTCCCCGGCTGCATGTAACCCTCTTCCTTTCCCCATTGGCTGAGGTACTAGGAAAGTACAGACTTCTTGATCTGTCCCTAACATAAAAGTTTAACTTTTGCTTTTTTTCAGTTGTCTAACTTCTGCATTTTCAGTTAATTCCCCTATTTTTTGGTTATCTCACTCCTGCAATTTCAGTTAACTTGTGGAGACTCTCTTATCCCTATCCTGTCACAGTGATCCTTCACTGATGATATAAACTGAATGGCAGAGAGAGGAACAGTGAGTGCCAGCTTCCACCTGATTGGAATTTGCCTTCAAATTAGAAACAGTGCATCAGACTAGTGGCTGTGATTTTTCTTGATTTCTTTTAAGGAACTTCATTGGAATGGTTACTGAACAGATGACATTTTAATATGTCAAACATACAAACACACAGAGTGAATAAATTATACAACACCTTCAGCAGGTTAAACAGCATTGCATCAACTAACTTTAAACAAATCCCTATAAAGACACAATATAACATTTCACTTAAGAACACATGATGTGAGCTGTCTGTTTTTATTTCCAGCCCCTCAAGACTCTTGTAGAAAAAATCTGATACTGTCTCAGCTGAGCAGGCTGGAATTCTAACTATTCAGGCAACCTGTCAGAACCCTGGTCGTGCCCCACATTGGGCGCCAATTAAATCTGTTGTTGTTTGGTCTGGGCTGGCCACTAAAACAAATGACAGATGCTCTCTTTAACTTCGCTCCCAAGGGAGAGAAGGAGAGAGAGAGAGACTTATGGACTGAAAAAAACTAAACTACTTTAATGATAAATAATGATACTTTAATAATAAAATAATAAGAAAAGATAATATTAATAAGAAATTAATGAAATATATACAATATATACAAAACCATATCTAGCTCCCAGGGTGAGGATCATGTCACCAGCAGGCACTGGGAAAGTCCCAGACTGGAGTCAGTGACAGACAGGAACTGGATTCCAGATCTGGATTCCGGAACACACGGAACGGGATCAAAGGCAGATGAACAGAATCCTCCTCAGTGCAACCCCTCTATGCGCTTCCACTTCCAACCTTCCAATGTAGCTTTTATATTGAGCGTGATGAAGATGTGATAGAATACCTTGTTGGTCAGTTTTGGGTTACCTGTCCTGTCCACTCCTCCCTGCAGGTGCGACCCCTCTATGCTTTTCCGCTTCTGACTCTCCAACAGGGTATGAGTTATCTGACCTTGGTTGTTATAGCAATAATATAAGCAAGAGCTTCTCTGCATACCATTCTTTGCTATAAATTATAAACAATTGTGTCTTATCACTATGAGAATGAACAGTTTTTGCACAATATGCTGTTAATTTCAGAGATTTTAGTTAGTTAGAAGAGGCTTAGCTAAAAAGTAAGATTACTGAACAGAAAATTGGTTCTGTTTTACCTCAAACCAGGACAATGGTATAGAATAAGGGGGGGATACTGTTCTGGTTTCAGTTGGGATAGAGTTAATTTTCTTCCTAGTAACTGCTGTGGTTTGGATTTAGTTTGAGAATACTGTTGATGATAACACATATTGGTTTTGTTGTTGCTAAGTAATGCTTATATTAAATCAAGGACTTCTTTAGTCCATAGAAGCTGAGAGGGAGCATAAACAGGACAAGGTGGCTAAAGGAATATTCTATACCCTAGACATCACGCTCAGTCTATAATTGGAGGTTGGCTGGGGGGGCAGGAATCCGCAATCACTGCTCGGGACAGGCTGGGCAACTAATTCATCGGGTGGTGAGAGCAACTTGTGTTTTATCACTTTGATTTGTATATTCTATTATTATTTTTATTGTTATTATTATTGTTATCCTCTTTTGTTATTGTTCTATTAAACTGTCTTTATCTCAGCCCATGAGGGTTTTTTTTCCTCCCTTTTCTCCCTCTTCTCCCTACCCTACTGGGGGAGGTGGGGATTGAGCGAGCAGCTGTGGCCCTAGTTAGTGGCTGGGATTAAATCATGATATCTGCATTTAAGGTAAATTGAAATAAGTGTATAATTTGAAGATAACTTGACTGTAATGTTTTTAGCTGATTTAAGGCTTAGCATCTGTGCAAATGACTGTTTAGCACAACAGATTAAAAACTAAATGGAAGAATACAAATTCCATCTAAAAATAAGTGGAAGCTCAGATCTGTGCTGAATAGCTCAGGAATTTTAAAAATACTGAACCTTCATTTTATTTCTAATGCATGACAGTAATAAACATTGTATGGTAACAAAGCTTATATGTAAACAGTTAAATAGTTTGAAAATGCAAAAAAGCTATAAAGTATCAATACTTTGATTCTAATTTTTGATTAAAAAAAATGCAAAGTTTTGCATCATTTGCAACATGTCTTTAGTGTTGAGAGAAACACAGGGTCACTGTATTCTATGATGGCAAGTTGTTGGGGGGGGTGATGCATTTAAATTCCACTACTTATTTTCCTTCTCTCATAGGGTCTTATTTCTCCTCGACCTTCAGTTCAGTTTCAAGGACTACAAGGGGTGAGTATTTTGTAGTCTTGTCGTATCGGAAAATAAACGCAGCATACATTATCTATTTTCAGTTACTTTTTTAAAAAAGAAGCCTACAAACACTTTAAAGATATACTTAATGCCATATATGTTTCATCATATGTTTAGATAAGTTTGGATTTTTATACAATGGTTGATGGTTCTTGAACCTTATGTGAAACTAGAGTGAGGGGAGGAAAAGCAGCTGCCTTGATGCTGTGCAGGCACTGTTCAGAAATAGTCAAAACACTGGTGTGTTATCAACGCTGTATTAGCCACCAATGCAAAACACAGCTCCATACAGGCTGATATGAAAAAAGATAACACTAACTCAGCCAGACTGAATGCAAACAGCTATTGGAACTTTAAGATATCACCACATTAAAATTGCGTGTGTGCACCCACAGGAGTACTCTATAATCTGAGCAATTGGGATTGTTAGATCAATATATTAGATAATTCTGGATGCTCAGACTAGTATAGAACATGGGGTTCATGAATTTAGGTAGTCAATATCTGTACAGTTGCCTTAACTAATTCTGATGCTCTGAACTGGGAAGAAATTTGAGTAGATGGGTTCCAGGTGGGATGATGTGGGGGTATCCTGCTTTACCAGCCCAGCTTCCCTTCTTTGTAGGGAAATGGGGGCTGCAGTAGATCATAGAATCATTTATGTTGGAAAAGATCTTTAAGATCATCAAGTCCAACCATTAACCTAACACTATCAAGTCCACCACTAAGCCCTGTCCCTAAGCGCCACATCTATGTGTCTTTTAAATACCTCCAGGGAAGGTGATTCTACTTCCCTGGGCAGCCTGTTCCAATGCTTGACAACCCTTTCAGTGAAGAAATTTTTCCTAATATCCAATCTAAACCTCCCCTGGCACAACTTGAGGCCATTTCCTCTTGTCCTATAGCCTGTTACTTGGGAGAAGAGACCGACCCTCACCTCTCTACAACCTCCTTTCAGGTAGCTGTAGAGAGTGATAAGGTCTCCCCTCATCCTCCATTTCTCCAGGCTAAACAACCCCAGTTCCCTCAGCCATTCCTCATAAGACTTGTTCTCTAGACCCTTCACTAGTTTCGTTGCTCTTCTTTGGATGCATTCCAGCACATCAATGTCTTTCTTGTAGTGAAGGGTCCAAAAATGAACACAGTATTCGAAGTGTACCTCAAATCCCTTCTGTTTCCATCTGTCCATCCATCCATCCTTTTGTCTGCAATTCTGCCTCTGCAATAGGCTCAGGGTATTAAATTTATAGGTTAAAAAGGGGAAAAAGCGTGTTAACATAAAATCAGTTTTTCAACAGATCGACTAAATCATACAAGCTTTGTAAAAATCTACAGTAAGAGCAGAATCTTAATCATACATTCTGAAAATATTTGAATTATCAGTTTATAATAATCTGTTTTATGCTAATAGACAGCGGTTGGTTCAAACTGTGATTCACACATAATGAGTAAAAAAAGTTGAAGATACATATGTAATATCTATTTTTCACATACACATCTTTATATATACATTAATTACTTATTTTGAGAAATAAATAGATTTGGAGACTTTCTTGGCAGATTTAAATCAATATACCTGCTTTCTATTTTCATATTGAAAATAATATTTTTCAGCTATGACAGCCATTAAAGCCAAGTATCAAAACAGACTGAACTTAGACACAGACCTTCAAATCGCTGTGAAGTGTTAAACCAAGATTTTTCAAAAATAATGAAGCATACTCAGTCACATTGCTCTCACTAAAAAATATATCCGGTGAAGTTTCCAGTGACTGGAAAAGGGGAAACATAACCCCCATTTTCAAAAAGGGAAAAAAGGAAAACCCAAGGAACTACAGGCTCGTCAGTCTCACCTCTGTACCCAGCAAGATCATGGAACAGATCATCCTGGACTCTCTGCTAAGGCACATGGAAAATAATGAGGTGATTGGTGACAGCCAACATGGCTTCACCAAGGGCAAGTCACGCCAGACAAATTTGGTGACCTTTTATGACGGGGTTACAGCATTGGTGGATAAGAGGAGAGCAACTGATGTCATCTACCTGAAATAGTGCAAAGCATTTGACGCAGTCCCGCGCGACATCCTGGTCTCTAAATTGGAGAGACATGGATTTGATGGACGGACCACTCAGAGGAGGAGGAACTGACTGGAAGGCTGCACTCAAAGAATTGCGGTCAATGGCTCGATGTCCACCAGTGATGAGTGTCACTCCTCAGGAGTCCAAATTGGGACTGGTGCTGTTTAACATCTTTTTCAGTAACACGGACAGTGGGATTGGATGTACCCTCAGCAGGTTTGCAGATCTGGGTAGGCGAGGTGGACAAGGAGGGGGTTTGCTTGCTGCCCATAGCAGTTGCTCACCCTTTAACAGCCCTGTATGGTCAGTACGGAAGTCTGACAGACTGGAGATTAAAAGCAGACTATTGTGACCTGAATGAAGTCACACCACCAGTGAGTGCTGCCGTGCCAGACATGATAAAACTTCAGTATGAACTGGAGTCAAAGGCAGCCAAGTGGTATGCTACAAGTGACATTGCTAATGCCTTTTTCCCTATTCCTTTAGCAGCAGAGTGCAGGACAGTTTGCTTTCACCTGGAGAGGCATCCAGTACACCTGGAATTGACTGCCCTGTACTGGTGCATGGGGTTATTCCTCCCCAGGTGCAGCACCCTACACTTGCCCTTGTTGTATTTCATCAGGTTCCTCTCTGCCCAACTCTCCATCCTGTCCAGGTCTCCCTGTATGGCAGCACAGCCTTCCGGTGTGTCAGCCACCCCTCCCAGTTTTGTATCATCAGCAAACTTGCTGGGGGTACATTCCATCCCTTCATCCAGGTCACTGATGAATATATTGAAGAGGACTGGACCCAGTACACTGACCCCTGGGGGACTCCACTTGTTACAGACCTCCAACTAGATTCTGTGCCCCTAATAACAACCCCCTGAGCTCTATCTTTCAGCCAGTTTTCAGTCCACCTCACTGTCCATTCTTCTAATCCACACTTCCTAAGCTTATGTATGAGGATGCTGTGGGAGACTGTGTCAAAAGCCTTGCTGAAGTCAAGGTAGACAACATCCACCACCCTCCCCTCATCTATCCAGCCAGTCATGCCATCATAGAAGGCTATCAGATTGGTCAGACATGACTTCCCCTTGGTGAATCCATGTTGACTACTTCTAATAGCTTTCTTTTCCTCCACATGCTTTGAGGTGATGCCCAGAATGAGTCATTCCATCATCTTTCCAGGGATGGAGGTGAGGCTGACCGGCCTGTAGTTTCCCGGGTCCTCCTTCTTGCCCTTTTTGAAGACTGGGATGGCATTGGCTTTCCTCCAGTCCTTGGGCACCTCGCCTGTTCTCCAGGACCTTTCGAAGATGATGGAGAGCGGCCCAGCAATGACTTCTGCCAGCTCCCTCAGGACTCGCAGGTGCATCCCATCAGGACCCATGGACTTGCGGATATCCAGTTTACTTAACTGTTCTCTAGAGGAGAGGCAAGCGACTCAGATTCGCAAATCCCCAGCGGTGCAGACTAAGGTGAGACAACTCTTAAGATTCGTATACAAATATTTATGAGATTCCCACAGTGATTAGTATAGGTCTTAACTAAGTCCATGATAATTGGTTAGATATATAATAAATTATGACAAGCTGTAATTAACAACTTTAAAAGAAAAGGGAAAAGAGAAAAGAAAAATGAAAAGCAACAGAGGGATAGAAAAGGAGAGACAGAGCGAGAGAGAGATAAAGAGATCACCGATCCTGGTTTTCCCCTTTTATGTTTGCCATATTAGTACAACCTGCCCCACTACTACAGGGCAGTTTCGTCTCAGGTTTCTCCCCCCCACCAGGTGATGCGTAGCATGATTTGAGTGAGGAGACAAGAACTATAGTTATCTATGTTTAGCATGATCTCAATAAACTTCATTAGGATATACAGGGGTGACAACTTTATTATGCATTTCGTGGATAATGAGGAAAAGGTCATTCATTGGGCACAGAAGAGTTTCAAAGAAAAAGAACTATGCAGATTCCTGTTATCTTGTCCTTGCTGAAGAAAAGCAGGGCTATCCTGTTTCTGTAAGACTCATCGTCCAGTCATCGATAGATGCTCTCCCCCACCTCTTGCTCCGAGGAGAAGAAGGAGAGAGATAAAGAGATTTATGAGTTTAGAAGGAACTAAACTACTTTAATGAAATACTACTAATAAAAAGGCAATAATTAAAATTAAAATAGATACGATATATACAAAACCGTATCAAGCTCCCAGGATGATGTCACCAGCAGGCACTGGGGAAGTCCCAGACTGGACTCAGCAACAAATGGGAACTGGATTCTAGCTCTGGAGTCAGGAACACATGGATTGGGATCAAAGGTAGACAAACAGGCAGGGTCCTCCTCAGACACTGGCCATTGAAGAAAGAGGGCTGACCCTTAGATCCCTCAGCTTTTATACTGAACATGAGGCAGATGGTATAGAATACCCTGTTGGTCAGTTTTGGGTTTCCTGTCCATGCCTCCCTGCAGGTGTGACCCCTCTATGCTTTTCTGTTTCTGACCCTCTAGCAGGGCAAATAACAAAGTTATCTGACCTTCATTGTTATAGCAGTATGTATAAGCAAGAGCCTCTCTGCATACAATTCCTTGGCATTAACTATTAACATAGGTCTTATCACTCTGAGAATGAACAGTTTTCCACACAATATGCTGTTAATTTCAGAGAGTTAGAAGAGGCTTAGCTAAAAGTAAAATTACTGAACAGAAAGTTGCTTCTGTTTTACCTCAAATCAGGACATGCATTAGGTAAGACAGAAGGTCTGCCATAGTAGTGAACATGTAAGAAACATCAGGAAAAAAAAAGACAAAACTGATCAAGGGACTGACTGCTTGGGAAGATTATAAAAATGCTGTTAGAGTATGCAGGGATGAAATGAGGAAAGCCAAGGCCTCCTTGGAATTAAAATTGGCAAGGGATGTCAAACTAAACAAGAAGGGTTTTTTCAAGTATATCAGAGGCAAAAGGAAAATGAGAGAAAATGTGGGCCCACTGCTGAATGAGGTAGGTGCCCTGGTGATGGAGGATGCAGAGAAGGCGGAGTTGCTGAATGCTTTCTTTGCTTCAGTCTTTACTGCTCAGGCCAGCCCTCAGGAGCCACAGAATTTGGAAGAATCAGAGAAAGTCTGGACGAAGGAAGCCTTTCCCTTGGTGCAGGAAGACCAAGTTAAGGAGCAGTTAAGTAAACTCGATACCCACAAGTCTATGGGTCCTGATGGGATGCACCCGTGAGTGCTGAGGGAGCTGGCAGAAGTCATTGCTGGGCCGCTCTCCATCATCTTCGAAAGGTCCTGGAGAACAGGCGAGGTGCCCAAGGACTGGAGGAAAGCCAATGCCATCCCAGTCTTCAAAAAGGGCAAGAAGGAGGACCCGGGAAACTACAGGCCGGTCAGCCTCAACTCCATCCCTGGAAAGATGATGGAATGACTCATTCTGGGCATCACCTCAAAGCATGTGGAGGAAAAGAAGGCTATCAGAAGTAGTCAACACAGATTCACCAAGGGGAAGTCATGTCTGACTAACCTGATAGCCTTCTATGATGGCATGACTGGCTGGATAGATGAGGGGAGGGTGGTGGATGTTGTCTACCTTGACTTCAGCAAGGCTTTTGACACAGTCTCCCACAGCATCCTCATACATAAGCTTAGGAAGTGTGGATTAGAAGAATGGACAGTGAGGTGGATTGAAAACTGGCTGAAAGATAGAGTTCAGAGGGTTGTTATTAGGGGCACAGAATCTAGTTGGAGGTCTGTAACAAGTGGAGTCCCCCAGGGGTCAGTACTGGGTCCAGTCCTCTTCAATATATTCATCAGTGACCTGGATGAAGGGATGGAATGTACCCCCAGCAAGTTTGCTGATGACACAAAACTGGGAGGGGTCGTTGACACGATGGAGGGCTGTGCTGCCATACAGGGAGACCTGGACAGGCTGGAGAGTTGGGCAGAGAGGAACCTGATGTACTTCAATAAAGGCAAGTGTAGGGTGCTGCACCTGGGGAGAAATAACCCCATGCACCAGTACAGGTTGGGGGCTGACTTGCTGGAGAGCAGCTCTGAGGAGAAAGACCTGGGAGTCCTGGTGGACAATAGGATGACCATGAGCCAGCAATGTGCCCTTGTGGCCAAGAAGGCCAATGGCATCCTCGGGCGCATCAGGAAGAGTGTGACCAGCAGGTCGAGAGAGGTTATCCTCCCCCTCTACTCTGTCCTGGTGAGGTCCCATCTGGAGTACTGTGTCTGATTCTGGGCTCCCCAGTTCAAAAAGGACAGGGAACTGCTGGAGAGGGTACAGCAGAGGGCTACAAGGATGATCAGAGGCCTGGAGCATCTCTCATGAGGAGAGGCTGAGGAACTTAGGTCCTTTTAGTCTGGAGAAGAGAAGGCTGAGGGGGGATCTTATTAACACCTATGAATATTTCAAGGGTGGGTGTCAAGAGGACAGGGCCGGTCTTTTTTCACTGGTGCCCAGGGATAGGACAAGAGGAAATGGGCACAAACTTGAACGTAAGAAGTTCCATCTAAACATGAGGAGGAACTTCTTTACTTTGAGGGTGGCAGAGCCCTGGAACAGGCCGCCCAGGGGGGTGGTGGAGTCTCCTTCTCTGGAGACATTCAAAACCCACCTGGACAAGTTCCTGTGAAGCCTGCTCTAGGTGGACCTGCTTTGGCAGGGGGGTTGGACTAGATGATCTCTGGAGGTCCCTTCCAACCCCATATCATTCTGTGATTCTGTGATCTTTAAACATTTGTACTGAGTCTGTCTGGGATAGAGTTGATTTTCTGCATAGTATCTCATATGGTGCTTTGTTTTACACACTGATGTTCCAGCTGATGCTGAACAGTGCTCACGCAGTGTCAAGGATGCTTCTCTCATACTGCCCTGCCAGCAAGTAAGTTGGGAGTGCACAAGAAGTTGGGAGGGGACACAGCTGGGACAGCTGACCCCAACTGACCAAAAGGATATTCCATACCATATGATGTCGTGCCCAGCAATAAAAGCTCAGGGAAAGGAGGAGGAAGAGGGGCCATTTGGAGTTATGGCATTTGTCTTCCCAAGTAACTGTTATGCGTGACAGAGCCCTGCTTTCCTGGAGATGGCTGAACACCTGCCTGCCAATGGGAAGTAGTGAATGGATTCCTTGTTCTGCTTTGCTTGCGAGTTTTGCTTTGTCCATGAGTTATTTTGTAGATAAAGGTATGTAACATGGCACCAATGGCTGCCCTACAAATCTCCCTGAAACATTAATTTCTTCTTTAAAAAAACAATTCTTTGATTAGCTTCTGAAAACAGTTGGCAATAACTGACACAAACTATTTGGTCTTTGATCTGTGATTTCTGTCATTAGTAAACCTGAAGAGCCTTTCAACTTTCCAAGCTCATATAGTCTACCTTTATGGCTCTTCAGATGAAACAGGATTCAAGTGGAATATATCTGTGCTTTTAAGGTGTTAACTCTGGAAAGGGCTGCTGCATGGCTTTTCTCTCCCATAAAAAACACACCTGTCTCCTTTTGTAACAGACAGATGAAAACACAGGGCTGGACCAGAACTATGATCAGGATTCCTGTCATTCCTGTCCCTGTGTTGCTTTCTGCTTCATAGGTAAGCTGCCAATCTAGCTACCTCTTAGTAAGACATCCATCTAGCAATTTAAGCATTTAAAGAGCTTGTTTTTTATGGTAGAAATTAGACATAGCTAAAAGTATACTGAGGTAACAGTGGCAATGAATTTTTGTAGTTTCTAGTATGGCTTTTAGAGTGGGAGTTTTCCCCAGTGTTCTGAACTTCCTTACAGACTTTATTGCTATGTATATGTAGTTATAGAAACAGATACAAACAATCCAGTTCTGCATTGTTGCTGTTTAGAAAATGTAAAGCAATAGACAAGATACATACTGAATACAGATGCTTTGCTAAATAATATTAGCAGCATTTAAACAAGGAAAAAAAAAATCTGATGCAACACAAATCTGCTCCAAGCACTGCTCTCAACTCAAAATTTAAAATTCCTTGGAAACAGAAAAGAATGATTACCTCCCAGGAAGAGGAAGACCTTGAAAAACACTCCCCTGATCCAAATAAACAAACTGGCCAGACTTATATAGAGAGCTTTAAACTAGATTTAGTGGGGGAAGGAGGTGGAGTTTTGAGGAACAGAGAAGAGCCAGGGGCTGCTGATGTATTAAGAACCAACAGGGAAACACCTGTGAAATGTCTCAAAGGAATTAGGTTGTGTTCCTCTAAAAAGGTGACATGGTCAATACTCCAGATGAAGTGCCTCCATGCCAATGGTACATGGGTAATAAGCAGATTGAGCTGGAAGCCACTGTGCAGCTAGAAAGCTATGGTCTAATTGATACCACTGAAACTTGGTGGGATGAACTACACGACTGGAGCATTGCAATTGATAGCTATAAACTGTTCAGAAGATATAGGCAAGGAAGCAGGGGCGGGGTTTGCCCTCTATGTAAAAGAATGGATTGACTGCACAGAGCTGTCTTTGAAAAACAGCGATAAACAAGTCAAGAGCTTATGGGTGAAAATTAGAGGCCAAGCCAACAAAGGAAACCTTGTGGTTGGTGTTTACTACAGGCCGCCCACCAAGGGGATCCTGTTGATGAAGCGTTCTTACTTCAACTACAGGAAGCATCATGCTTGCAGGCTCTGATCCTGCTGGGGGACTTCAATCACCCTGACATCTGCTGGAAAAGCAGCACAGAAGCTGTAAGCAGTCCAGGAGATTTGGAGAGCATTGAGAATACTTTTTTAATCCAGGTGATAGCCCAACCAGAGGAGATGCGTTACTAGGCCTGTTGCTCACCAACACAGATGAACTAATTAGAGATGTCAAGATGCCCAGGCTGCCATGATCGTGTCCTGGTGGAATTCACAACCTTGAGGGAAATGGGCCAGGTGAAGAGTAGAGTCAGGACCCTGAATTTTAGGAGAACAAACTTCAGTTGTTTAAGGAATTAGTGAATGAGACCCCCTGGGAAACTGCCCTCAAGGATGAAGGAGCAGAAGAGAGCTGGAAGCTCTTTAAGGACATTTTTCTCACAGCACAAGAGCTCTTGATTCCCACGTGTAAGAAATTGGGCAAGGAAGGCAGGAGACCAGCATGGCTGAGTAAGGACCTCCTGGTCAAACTGAAGTGCAAGAAGGAAATGCATAAGCAATAGAAGCATGGACATGTATCCTGGGAAGTATACGGATGCTGCCTAGATGTGTAGGGATGGGATCAGGAAAGCTAAGGCACAGCTGGAGCTGAATTTGGCAAGGGATGCATAGAAGAATAAGGGCTTCAACAGGTACAATGATCAGAAAAGAAAACTCGAAGAAAAGGTACCATTCCTGATAAATACGATAGACCTAATGACAACCAACATGGAAAAGGCTAAGGTACTCAACGATATTTTTTTTACCTTGTATTTAACTCTTCCTACATCTCTCAAGTCCCTGAACCTCAAGGCAGGGACTGGGGGAATGAAGGCCCTCCCATCGTAGGAAAAGATCAGGATCATGACCACCTGAGGACCCTGAAAGTACACAAGTCCATGGGACCTGATGACATGCATCCCAGGGTCCTGAGAGAATTGGCTGATGTAGTTGTCAAGCCAGTCTCCACCATATTTGAAAAGTCACGGCAGCCAGGTGAAGTCCCGAGTGACTGGAAAAAGGGTAACCACCCCCATTTTTAAAAAGGATAAAAAGGAGGACCCTGGGAATTACCAACCAGTCAGCTCCACCTCCATGTCCAGTAAGATCATGGAGCAGGTCCTCCTGGAAGACATGTCAAAACATATGGAAGACAGGGAGGTGATTAGAGACAGCCAATTCATGCCTGACTAATCTAGTGGCCTTCTATAATGGAGTGACTGCATCAGTAGATAAGAGAAGTGCTACGGATGTCATCTACCTGGAATTCTGTAAGGCCTTTGACACGGTCCCCCACAACATTCTTGTCGCTACATTGGAGAGGGATGGGTTTGACTGTTAGATGGATAAAGAACTGGCTAGATGGGCGTGAACAAGGAGTTACAGTCAACGGCTCAATGTCCACGTGGAAACCAGTGATGAGTGGTGTCCCTCAAGGGTCCATACTGGGACCTATACTGTTTAATAACTTCATCAATGACATAGACAGTGGTATCGAGTGCACCCTCAGCAAGTTTCCGGATGACACCAAGCTGAGTGGTGCAGTTGATTCACTAGAAGGAAGGGATGCCATCCAGAGGGCCCTTGACAAGCTTGAGGAGTGGGCCCATGCGAACCTCATGAAGTCCAACAAGGCCAAGTACAAGGTCCTGCACCTGGGTCAGGGCAATCCCCAGTATCGACAGAGACTGGAGGATGAATGGATTGAGAACAACCCTGCAGAGAAGGACTTGAGGATACTGGTGAATGAAAAATTGGATGTGAGCTAGCAATGTGTGCTTGCAGCCCGGAAGGCCAACTGTATCCTGGGCCGCATCAAAAGAAGCGTGGCCAGCAGGTCGAGGGAGGTGATTCTGCGCCTCGACTCTGCTCTCGTGAGGCCCCACCTGGAGTACTGCATCCAGCTCTGGAGCCCTCAGTACAGGAAAGACACGGACCTGTTGGAGCAGGTCCAGAGGAGAGCCACAAAAACAATCAGGGGGCTGGAACACCTCTCCTCTGAAGAAAGGCTGAGAGTTGGGGTTGTTCAGGCTGGTAAAGAGAAGGCTCCGGGGAGAGCAGCCTTTCTAAACTTAAAGGGAGCTTATAAGAAAGACGGAGAGAGATTTTTTTTACCCGGGCCTGTAGTGATAGGACAAGGGGCAATGGTTTTAAACTGAAAGAGGGTAGGTTTAGATTGGACATAAGGAAGAAATTTGTTTACGATGAGGGTACTGAGACACTAGAACAGGTTGCCGAGAGAAACTGTGGGTGCCTCATCCCTGGAAACATTCAAGGTCAGGTTGGATGGGGCTTTGAGCAACCTGATCTAGTGGAAGATGTCCCTGCTCATGGCAGGGTGGGAGTTGGACTAGATGATCTTCAAAAGTCCCTTCCAACCCAAACCATTCTATGATTCTATGATTTTTTTCTACAAGAACGTAGAGATAGAGAAGCTCATGATTGTTTCAGCAACCTTTTCAGTAAGAGATTCTCCAAGGGGGGAAAAACCCTCTATTGCACTGGATTGAGTATATGCCATACATTATGATTTCTACAGTGTAAGAGAGTGGCCAGACATGAAAGAATGCAATGCCTGGCATTGCATTGCCTACCTTGCAGTTTCAGGTTCTTTGTCCTTAACTGTTGCCTTGTCTTGTAGTAATGAGACACCAACAGAAAACACAAAGACTCAACTCGGAAGGAACTACGATCCCAGTTTAATTTTTTTACAAAGCAAGAGTGGGGAATAGCAGCAAGAAACAGTACTGGAACAGGAGAAGAGAACAGAGCTACTTTGGGTGATCTCCCAAAGTTTTAGAAAGCTGCAGAATTGATAAGTGAGAAAAGATTAGTGAATGGGCAGAAGTAAAATTGTTCAAATAACACAAAGAACAAATTACTGAGTTAAAAGAGTAGGCTTACAAAAAAAAGGTAAGAGGTTTACAAAAAAGGTTTAAGAAGACTTTGCTAGGAGATGGTCAGTTGTATTTCAGAACTTCCACAAAATTTGCTTACATAAGTTTTCTGCATATTTTACAGTCTATTTGCTCTCCCAGTACTGAGAGTTCTCAGGTCTATTCTAGTCCTATATTTCTGTGAGTTAACTCACTCTGCTGTCTCAAGGCAGGATCAACTATATTTCTTACCCTTGACAAACATTTAAGAGTTTCTGAAGACAGAGTTTCCATACCTTACCCCTGAAAGTTATCCCCATGTTGCAATATCTTTATTACTCAAAACCTTTTCCTAATGAATCTTTCTTACTTCTGGTGGATAGGACAAGAAATTGCAGGGCATAAAATCACAGCACCTCCAATCCATACATTACTTGCTTCCTCTGTCTTTGCAACAACCTTTTATGTTAGTGAGGATTGTTACAAAGTTCCTGCTCAGCATTCCCTCGGATTTTTTAGAACTAAACAACTCCCAGTGTGTTCTGTTCTCACTGATATGAGATCTAGAAAGCAGTGTAATAAGTCATATTTTCTCCTACATTGCTTTCTCCTGTGGTCTCTCTCTCCCATTGACTTGCATCTTTCTTGGAATGCAGTACCTAAAACTGGACATGGTACTCCAGCTCAGTATATATTCCACTTGTCATTAGTAAGGATGACTCCCTCTTTCTTACACTTTATATTCATCTTTCAAAACTCCAACATGTATTTGCCTTTTTTTGCAACAGCATGACATTAGTGACATGGTCAGCTTGTGATCCACAGTCAGTTTGTGATGCATGATAAACACCAAATCCTTTCAGGAAAAATTGTTATCTAATCTGTTGGATCTGGGCCACTGATTATTTTTGCTAAATGCAGCACTCACCATCAGTTTGTATTGAATTGCACCCCATTTTTCCTTTCTTAAATAATCTTTCCAATTTACCAAGTTTATTATTAATTCTACTCTTGATTTTCAGAGCATTCACAGTCACTTTCACCTTGGTGTCAATTGCAAATTTAAATAAGCACACTCTCTATTACATCATTGAGGTCATTAAAACATAAACATCAACACATATGGGACCTTGAACAGACCCCTCTGCAATACTACCCAATAAATCCTTCCATTGTTGATATATGCATGTGCTTCTGCATACCTGTGCCCACATATGCACAAATATATGTGTGTGCATGCACATCTACATTCTGCCTGTATCTGAATATATGGAGATTACACTGACCAGAGTACTTGGCTGGTTTTGGTGCTTGCCGAGTGCTAACTCATTTGGCTTTCCTCCAATACAAACAAAACTTGTAAATGTATCATAGAATGGTTAGAGTTGGAAGGGACCTTAAAGATCATCTAGTTCCAACCACCCTGCCATGGGCAGGGACACCTCCCATTAGACCAGGTTGCTCAAAGCCCCATCCAGCCTGGCCTTGAACACTTCCAGGGATGAGGCATCCACAACTTCTCTGGGCAATCTGTGTAAATAGCATTTGCACTAGAATCAACTAACTTGTACCTTCCTCAACTAACTGACAGCATTTTTTAAATAGAAAATATGTCAGAGCCATTTTATTGATGCACATATAACACACATCAGTTATCACATTGCAAAAATTTATATTAACTTTTACAAAATTATCCTACAAGAAACCCCACCAAGAGGGAAAACCAAAACATATTTCCAACAGTTGATCTACCTCAAGCTTAAAAAAACAAAACAAAACAAAATAAACCCCACAACTTTCCTTTTATCTTTTCATTTACAATAATGACAGTGAGCTCTGATCCTAACACAGAATTCCTCTGAGGAACTGTATAACGTGATAGTATTTCAAAAATATATTTAGAACAGAAAGAGAAAAATACAGGCTCATTTTAAAATTTTGCTTAGTTAAGGAAAACTGTAAAGCAAGTATGGAAGGTGAAGCGTGCAAGAAAACAACAGACTTGCACAGACTTGCTAGTGGGGTGCTCAGTTACACTGCTGTTAGAAATTCCCTACGTAAAACTAAGAAGAAATGGTTTGTGCTCAAGAAGTTTTATATATTCCTCAGAGATACCATGGATAGTAATAAGAACATTTTTTAAAATAGTAAAATATTTAAAGCATGGGCATGTATGCCATACTAATGTACAACAACTGAATAAAAATCTGATCTTCCCACAGGATTCACTAAAAGATTTTTTGCTTTCCAGAGAAATCCTTGTTAACTCAAACTAACATGTTCAAAATAACATGGTTCAATGATCTGGCAGTTTTTAAGAACAGATTGCTGACATGGTTTTGAATGTTTCTTAGATGAAATCACTACCATTAACAACTTCATGTTAATCAATTGGTGCCAGCAGAATTCTCAAGAGCTATTCTGTAGGCTCCAACACCAAACAGTAATCAATTAAGGAAGTCAGATGAAAAGAAATGATGCAAAGATCAGAGACATCAATGGCAAAATCTCAGAGGTATCAAAGGAAGAGTAAAAAAATATGCCATATACTTATTTTATAATGCAAGTAAATTATTCTAAACAGTCAAAAGCTTTATTTATCTAACAATTCCCAAATAACTATTGTAATCAAAATTTATGAACTAACTTCACAAATCTATATTCTAGAACATATAAATTAATTTATGTATGAATTATACTTAATCTCCAAATAATCAACACTGATTGTGGTGGGTTCGCCTTGGCTAACAGTCAAGCCCAGCAGCTCGCTCCCCCCCTCCTTCAGCAGTGCTGGGCAGGGGGGAAGAGAAAATAGGAAGAATAGGAACAAGAAAGCTCTTGGGCTGAGATAAAGACAGGGAGATTGCTGAACAATTACCATCACAGGCAAAACAGACCCAACTTGGGGAAAATTAACTTAATTTATTGCCAATTAAAATAGATATTAAATTACTGATTCGGGTAGCTGGAAACAAAAAGACAAACATTAAAACAACACCTTTCCTCCCCCCTTTTTCCCCGGCTCAACTTCACTCCAGACTCCTCTACCCGAGTAGTGCAGGGGGAATAGGGAAGTTCTGCTCAGTATATAACGGTTTCTCTCTGCTGCTCCTTTCTCCTCACACTTTTGCTCTGCTCTGACACGGGTTCTCCATGGGCTGCAGTTCCTTCTAGAACATACAACAGATCTGTCATGAGTCCTCCACATGCCGCAGGGAATATCTGCTGTGCCATAGAACACCATGTTCTCCTCCTCTCCCTGTCTGGCCTTTTCTACAGTTTCTTTTCAGAGGCACAAGCTTTGCTGATGGGCTCAGCTTTGGCCTGATTCGGAGAATGAATGGTTAAAGGTCGTTAGTGTAGATTTAGCACAGCTTGGCAAAGAACAGAGCTCAGAGCCCAGGAGCCCAGCATTCCAAGATAAGGAGCTGGCCTTGTGTATAAGATAGCAGGAACAGCCTGCATGCTAAGGAGGAACCCAATTGTCTGGGTAAAGTGCCCATCTGGTCGGGACCAGTTCCGCGGTTTGGGGTCCAGCCAGCCCAGCATTCTAAGCCAAAGGTAAAAGTACACGGTGAAGAAGACTATGAGCCTTCCTCCAGAAGACCCCGGCCCACGACCACCAGGCGACAGTAGGCATGCGGCAAGGGGAGGAGACTTATGATAATGAGTTCCTAGAAATAATTAGAATAGTAACACCTTTTCTTAGAATTAATTATAATAACCCAGCCCACATTAATGAATATGTATGCTTTTCATCATAAATAGATGCTTGTTTTACAAGCCAATGTGCAAGTTTGGAGGAGCGATCCCCCTTGTACCCGGCGGCGCAATAAACATACCTGCTTTATAACTCTCTGCGAGTTGTAGGGTTTGTTTCCGCGCGTCAATTTGGTACCCCAGATGGGACCCCCTCTGTCCGGCTGCGGGACCTGCTGAGGATGGGACTCCTCTGGGCGCCCCCGAGATTTCTCGGGAGGACTCCCCCACTCATCCAGATCACCGTGGGGACAGACAAGGACCATCCACTGCAGACCAGGTATGTTTAGGTTTTTCTTAAGGGGGACCTGTAAGTCGTGAGGAGACGTCCTACGCGTGGTAAAGAGTCGGCGTACTCGCCCCAGGGTATGCTCAAGCTTGGGCTAATGGTTGGGTTATGCTTGTGTGGGATCCCTCGGTTTTGGTTTTTGTGTTAGTGTGTGGAATTGTAATACTGTTGGTTACTTGTTGTATTTGTCATAAGGTACCACTACTGTGTTATTGTCTAATATAAGGTGGAAATTATTGTATGAGTGAAATGAGTAATTGAGACGCGGCACTGCTGCAGAGCGAGTGCGGAGTTCCGATCCGCGGTTCCGTGTTCTCCGCGAGGAGAGCGGCCGGAGACGAACAAAGCGTATGACAGACTGTAAAGAAACATTGTGTGAACCAAATATTGAGAATATTAAGTGGCAGTGTCTTGGACATTCGGATAACGTTTGTGATCCTATTTTTATCTTAAAGTGCTTTGCTTGTAATACGGAGGTTTGGGTAGATCGGGAGGACGATTTTTGGTGTCCACAGTGTGGTAGCTGGACTGAGTGGGAAAAGATCGAGCGGGTGGGAGAGTTGAAACAAGTAATCTGTGGAGACATAGCCTACCCCTGGAGATAAAGGTAGCGACAGGGATATAGCTGTACCATTTCCCGGGAGGGAAACAAGAATAACACCCAGGTGACACACGGAGATCAGGGTCACCTCTTAACCAAGGGGGTAAGGAGGACATAAAATGGGCAATAATCAAGGAGGTGAGATACTGAAAAAGAGTCCCCTAGGGTGTATTTTAGCACACTGGAAGGAGATCGGAGGCTCACCAGGTGGCAGTGTGGACAAGAAAACCCTAATTAAATATTGTAATCAATGGTGGCCCCTTTACAAGTTAGATGATCAGGAGAAATGGCCCTTTAACGGGACCCTTAATTACAATACTATATTACAATTAATGCTATTCCTTAGAAGGGAAGGAAAGTGGGATGAAGTCACATATGCGGACATGTTTTTCACCCTTTGGAACCACCCCAAATATCAGCAGGACTGTGGACTAGTGGCTCCACAAGACCCGCTAGTGTAATAAGAAAGAAGGAAAAGGAAATTTGAAGAGATGTTGCAGCAAGTGATATCTGGAGAGAGTTGAGGCTGGCAGAAAGCAGAGAAGCGTGGAGAGTGTGAAGACGGAAGGAAAGATAAGTGAGAGTTAGTAGCGGCGCTACAAGAGAGTAAAGGATTTGGAGATATGGGACCTAAAAGGCCTCTGAGAAGGGAAGGATACAGGTCCAGGCAAAGGGGGACTGACGGGGACCTGGGGAACTACCCTAGCGGATCCACTGGTTACTCTAAGGCTAGGGAAAAAGCAACAAGAAATAGAATTTTTGGTAGATACAGGAGCAACATTCTCGGTCTTGAATCAAGCCCTGACCCCTATTGATACTGATTTTGTAACAGTAAGGGGAGCCACTGGCCAGAGTGAAAAGGCATATTTTCTCAAACCTCTTAGGTTCAAATTGGGAAAACAGTTGGGGATACACAAATTCTTATATATGCCAAGCTCCCCGAAACCCCTGCTAGGACGAGATTTATTAGAACAATTGGGAGCAGAAATTAAATTCAAAAAAGGGAAAATGGAACTTCGGATAAGAGAAGATCAACTAATTGAAGTACTAAGTTTGGCCCTGATAGGAACTCCCATTACTCCAGGAGTGCCTGAGGAGATTAGAGACCAAATTTATCCGGGGGTATGGGCCTCGGGAGTGCCGGGGAGAGCAAAAGGTGCTTCCCCAATAGTGATAAAACCCAAACAAGGAGCACGACCGGTGAGAGTCAAACAGTATCCCCTCAGGATAGAGGATAGGGAGGGGATCCGACAAATTATAGACCAGTTTATCCAGTATGGGCTGCTGAAAGAATGTGAATCAGAGTATAACACTCCAATATTACCTGTCAAAAAGCCGGATGGTAGCTATCGCATAGTACAGGATCTCAGGGCTATCAACAAAATTGTTGAGGATTTACATCCGGCAGTAGCAAATCCATACACTCTCCTAACTAAATTGGTACCTGAATTGGCATGGTTTACCGTTTTGGACCTAAAGGATGCCTTTTTCTGCTTGCCTCTGAGCCCAGAGAGCCAACTTTTATTTGCATTCGAATGGGAAAACCCAGAATCTGGAAGGAAAACACAGCTTACATGGACTGTGCTACCACAGGGCTTTAAAAATAGTCCAACACTTTTTGGAAATCAGCTAGCTAAAGACTTAGAACAGTGGAAACACCCGCCTGGGACAGGAGTGGTATTGCAGTATGTGGATGATATGTTACTTGCCACTGACACCAGAGAAACGTGCCTAGAATGGACTGTGAGCCTGCTAAATTTTCTTGGACTTAATGGCTATAAAGTTTCTCCACAGAAGGCATAGATAGGTCACTTGCTGCTGGGCTATCTGGGATATGAAATAACCGCAGGCCAACGGACACTAGGGAAGGAGAGGAAAGAGGCCATTTGCCAGACACCTCGACCACAGACGCCTAAGGAACTTCGGACCTTTCTAGGGATGACAGGATGGTGTCGTCTCTGGATATATAACTACGGACTCTTGGTAAAGCCGCTATACGAGTTATTAAAATCTAACTCAAAGAATATTGTGTGGAATAAGGAAGCAGACAGAGCCTTCCATCAGTTAAAAAAGAAGTTAATGGAAGCACCTGCCCTGGGATTACCTGATACTACTAAACCTTTCTGGTTGTTTTCCTATGAAAAGCAAGGAATGGCCTTAGGAGTCCTAGCTCAGAATTTGGGACCCTATCGAAGGGCGGTGGCATACTTCTCCAAACAGCTCAACGAAGTAAGTAAAGGGTGGCCTAGCTGTCTCCGAGCAGTGGCAGCAGTGGTAATAAACATCCAAGAGGCCCGTAAGTTCACCCTAGGCCAGAAAATCACAGTTATGGTATCACATATCGTCTCAGCAGTACTGGAAGTAAAAGGGGGGCATTGGCTTTCACCTCAGGGGTTTCTTAAGTACCAGGCTATCCTGATAGAGCAAGATGATGTAGAAATAACAGTAACTAATATTGTCAATCCAGCCTCTTTCCTCAGCGGAACCGAAGGAGAATCAGTGACCCATGACTGCTTGGAAACAATCGAGGCTGTGTACTCCAGTCGACCAGACCCGAAAGAAGAACCATTGGAAGATGCAGAGGATTCCTGGTTCACCGACGGGAGCAGTTTCATTCAACAGGGGATACGCAAAGCTGGCTATGCGGTAACTGCCACAGAGGAGGTAATAGAATCCAAAGCCCTGGCCCCAAATACATCAGCCCAAAAGGCTGAGATAATAGCACTAACCCGAGCGCTGGAATTAGCCAAAGGAAAACGGATAAATATCTGGACAGACTCCAAATATGCTTTTGGGGTGGTGCATGCTCACGGGGCAGTCTGGAGAGAAAGAGGACTCTTATCTACACAAGGGAAACACATAAAACATGCTGAAGAAATTCTCAAGCTCTTAGATGCAGTATTACTGCCTACCAAAGTGGCTATCATGCACTGCAAAGCCCACCAAAAAGGGAACACCGCTATGGAACTGGGCAACGCACTGGTGGATCGAGAAGCCAAAAGAGCAGCAGAGATGGGTAATGCAGAGGTACAATCCTTGGTCCCAGATGGTAAGATACAAATTGACGACGAACCTAGATATTCTAGGGACGATCACAAATTGATCAAAGACTTAAATGGGAAAATTGAAGGGAAATGGGCCAGAACCCCACAGGGAAAAATAATAGTGCCTTTTTCGTTATTATGGGCTGTAGTCATGGCAGAACATAGGAAATCCCACTGGGGAACAGAGGCACTTTACAGATACCTGAGTAGGATAATATGTGCTCGGAATCTATATGCCACTGTCAAACAAGTCACTCAGCAGTGTGAGGTATGTTTACAGAACAACCCTAGGACAGGTCCCAGAGTCCAATTTGGCCAAATAGGAAAGGGAAACTATACGGGACAACAATGGCAAATTGATTTTTCAGAACTTCCAAGAAAAGGGGGGTTTCGATACCTATTGGTGTTAACTGATACCTTTTCAGGATGGCCAGAGGCGTTTCCCTGCCGAACCAATAAAACAAGAGAAGTGGTTAAAGCGTTGTTGCAAGAAATCATACCAAGATTTGGGGTTCCTGCAGTGATTTCCTCGGACCGAGGATCTCATTTCACTGCAAAGGTTGTTTCAAAAGTAAGCAGATTATTGGGTATGGATTGGCAACTTCACACCCCATACAACCCACGATCGAGTGGTCAGGTAGAAAAGATGAATCACTTGATCAAAATGCAGATTGTGAAGCTAGGCCAGGAAGCTAACTTGGCCTGGCCTCAGTCATTACCATTAGCCCTTCTCAGGATAAGAACAAAACCCAGAACCAAAGAAGGTTTGAGCCCCTTTGAAATACTGTATGGGAGACCATATAGTGTACAAGACGGGACATCCACAGAGTTGGGGAATGAAATATTGACAGATTACATGATAAATTTACAAAAACAGCTCCGAGGGGTAGAAAAACTGGTTCTGGGAACAAGAGCTCGTGGGCTGGATGGACCAGTACACGAGATCGAACCTGGGGATTATGTATATGTCAAGTCTTTTACAGATTCACCACTGAAGCCAAAGTGGGAAGGTCCTGGTACTTCCAGGTACTGCTGACCACTCACACGGCCATAAAGATCAAGGAACAAGCCGCTTGGATCCATTGGACTCGAGTCAAGAGAGCTTCAGAACCCCAATGGACATCAATGCAGGCCGGACCCCTGAAACTTTGCCTCCAACGAAAAGATGGACATTAATGACATTAATAGTCGTCAACATGCCAGGACTTTGTATTTCAGGGGGAGGGACATGGGATATGAATACATATTCACGAAGTCTGGAAACATTGGTAAGGGCTACTAATCTGTCAGATTGTTGGGTATGTACTACCCTACCCAAAGGAGAAATGAAATTGCCTCTATATGGGGTGGCAGCAAGCGATTGAAACAGTGCCAATGGAACCTGGCCCAAATTTTGGGCAAGAGAGGGAAATGAGTTGAACAGGTATTGTGAGTACGATGATAATATCTACCCCTTAGGACCCAGATTTGATTTACAAGTGTTGAAAGAAGAGCTTGTTGTGTTAATTAGCAGTAACAATTGTACCTGGGAACACGGAGAATATAGACACAGGGGGCCGGTGAATAGGACAATAGCCTGGGGATGGAGCAAGTTCATAGCTAAAACTCAGATTTTGCATCAGACTGCGCAAGATGACACCACATTCAGGTTTTCAGACCTTTGGGAAAAGTTAACCTCGTGGTTACCTAACCTGGCTTGGCTTAAACAACTGTTTATCCTTCTAGTAGCAATACTTTTGTTAGGAATCTTAGTGTGTGCATTAACTAGATGTCTTATGTGTTGTACCAGGGGGGGCAAAGATGAATACATTCAATGGAAGAAGCATCAGCTCCGTGAACGAGTGGAGTCAGGGAAGTATTTTAGAAATCAGATGGAGAAGGAAAGTGTGTTATAGGCAATTGTAAAAGAATTTACAAAGGTGAAAGAAAAGGGGGGACTTGATTCAGAGAATGAATGGTTAAAGGTCGTTAGTGTAGATTTAGTACAGCTTGGCAAAGAACAGAGCTCAGAGCCCAGCATTCCAAGATAAGGAGCTGGCCTTGTGTATAAGATAGCAGGAACAGCCTGCATGCTAAGGAGGAACCCAATTGTCTGGGTAAAGTGCCCATCTGGTCGGGACCAGTTCCGCGGTTTGGGGTCCAGCCAGCCCAGCATTCTAAGCCAAAGGTAAAAGTACACGGTGAAGAAGACTATGAGCCTTCCTCCAGAAGACCCCGGCCCACGACCACCAGGCGACAGTATGCATGCGGCAAGGGGAGGAGACTTATGATAATGAGTTCCTAGAAATAATTAGAATAGTAACGCCTTTTCTTAGAATTAATTATAATAACCCAGCCCACATTAATGAATATGTATGCTTTTTATCATAAATAGATGCTTGTTTTACGAGCCGGTGTGCAAGTTAGGAGGAGAAATCCCCCTTGCACCCGGTGCCGCAATAAACATACCTGCTTTATAACTCTCTTCGAGTTGTAGGGTTTGTTTCCGCGCGTCAGGCCTGTGGTGGGTCTGTTGCAGAGCCATCTAGAACCAGCTGTGTCCAGCACAGGGGCAGCCCCTGGTCTCTTCCCACAGAGGCTTGCAGGCCTCTTCCCTGCAAGCCTCCTGCCTGCTACCAAAACCGTGTCACTTATACCAAATATACCAACTTAAAAACTGAGTGAAAAAAAAAAATCAAATACATACAGTTTAGTCCCTGGAGATTACTCGATATTTTTACATCTCTTGAGCATTTTTCTTTTTGAATAGGGAGAAACAATGCCTTTTTTTTTTCCCTCTATATATTCCACCTGTGAACAACTATTAAGCACAAATAACATTGCTTTGTTAAACAGCTACGTTTTTGAACCTGCTGAGTTAGCAAAGACATCCACAGCAGGGTATTAAGATGGGGGGCAATTAAATACCACTCAAAATAGGGTTCTTATTTTTCCATCCTGAGGGCCTCTATCATGTTACATGCCATAGAAAGCTACCTGACAATCTGTAGTGCATTCTTTACCTTCCACAAGCAAACTATCAGAATCTATTAAGATTACTTTATGCTGATAGCACTAGAGACAAACAAATCACAGACCAAGAATCAGATACCAAATAATGTGTCTCAGGGTGCTGAGGCCAGGCCCATTTGCAAGAAAATGATATCATGTGAAGCTGACATGCTCAATGCATGACAACTGATGCACTGCAAGAGGGCTGGACTAGACGGTCTCTAAAAGATCCCTTCCAACCCAAACCATTCTATGATTCTATGTGTTGCTGCCTTTGATATAATATCAATCTGTTATAAATGCTACTTTTAAGAACACCAGTAAATAACTAGAGAAAGAAAATAAGAGTTTAATGTTTCACAAGATACATTTCTTTATTATCATAATCACAGAAACATGAATAGACAGGAATATGTAAGTGAACATTAATCAATGCAATTAAATTTGTTTCAAAGATCAGGTAAACATACTACAGAACACTGTATTGTAAAGAAACAAAAATATCTGCTTTCTGGCCTTACAGTGCACATTTTGGTGCAATTACTAAGACACAATAGTGTTCAATTCAGCAATGTATTGCAGAACATCATGACAGTCCACTTCAAAAAGGGTCATGACATGCAGCTTGCTAATAAAATGGTATGGTATATAAAACCACCACATGTTAATTCATAAAATATATAGCGGTTTATTTGGATGATTTTGAAGTGATTTCAGTGTGGAATTTAGTTTTTATCCAGGACAAACATCCAGAGGCTCTTATTATTTGCAATAGTCTTCTTTTAGGCGATGGATTTGGCTTCAGGTAGGAACGCCTCCCAGTATTTTATTAGCTTGCAGAGAAGGAAAAAAAAAAATAAACCTTACTTTAAGTACTGAATGTTCGAAAAGAACATACATACACCTTCCTCCTCTTGTACTGAATTTGTCTCCACTAGACAAAGTAAGAACACAGATGCTTCCATTCACATTATCCATTGTCCATTCATTAATTATCCATTCACATTATTACATGATGCAAGAAAAACACAAGTAATAAATACACAAATCTGCTCATGCAAACAGTTATTCTTACACACTGAGCACATTGCCACAGAATATAGTTATACAAAATTTGTTTGCACAGTGAGTTTGCCATTCTTACCTCTAAAGGTGCTTTGTTTTTTAATTATTTTATTTTATTTTTATTAAACAAAGCTGGAGGGTTATATTCCCAGATTGAAAAATGGAAAGATTCCAGACACTCATTTGGGAACCAGGCCTACTTCTGAGTCACTGAAAGCTGTTTTACTGCTGTACTTTTGGGGTTTTTTTAAAAGCAGATAAGCATTAGAGTATTCAAGTCTCTTCAGTAAGCCTAAGCACATATTTCATGCATTTTACTCCAATCTACAAGTAAAAGTATTACTTGAATAGAAAAGATTCTCCCCCCACATCCTTGACAAAGCTTCTCTCTTGCCCCCCTGAATTAGGGCTATGCAAGTGAGAACAGTAATAAGCTGGGAAACAGCAATCACTATGTTCTCCTATTACAGACTAGAGTTAGTTATCTATGTTTTAGAAACTGCTATACTTAAAGCCTGCCTTTTTTAACTACCCTAATATGGAATATATTAAGTATTAACTCGTACAAAAATTTTAAAATTTCATACCTGCTGTTGTGTTTGCACTAACGATTCTAAGTACTTGATAATAACAGTTTTAAAGTCTTTCACTCGTTCCCTCTGTTAATAGAGTAAATAATTATGGCAGATTAACCTCTTAACCAAGTTTGCTTGGAACATCAATATTATCTAAAGCAAAACTATCATTTACTTGGACAAAATTATACATGCCTCAAATCTTTGCACTTCCTCACGAATGGTTTCGGAGATCTGTTCAAAATCTTTTTCTCCTTGCTGAACTTTTGTCTCCCACTGGCAAAGGAAAAACATGCAGAGATAAGACTGCGTTTTCTGTTCAGTCTATCGGTATCTGAACTTTTATTTAGTATGTTAGTGATAGTCATTCAAGAGTTGAAAAGCACCTATTTGGTTTTTGACATACTTAAGGGAAAGTCTCAGTACAGTAATTTCAAAACAACAATTTATAGAGAAGGATGTCATCAGATCAGTTCAAACAGTGGTATCTCTAAGGCAATGTTATTTGTATACCAAATATAAAAATATCTTAATATTGTTATTAACAAATATTTAGTAACAAAAAATTTAAAGATTCTTTAGCAAAGAAAAAGGATCTCTACAGCTTTATTAGCTATTCCCTTCACAAACACTGCTATGAAAGGAACCTAAACCTTTAAGTTTTCTTACCTGTTCAATCAAATACGAAAAGGTCTCAAAAAATAGTTACCTGTACTTTCCTATTCACAGAAGAGATTATTAAATCTTCATCTCTGCCTATGCTCAAGTAAATGCTTATCTTTGTCATATTTCTGCTGCAGATGACAAGCTAAGAAGGATGTGTTTTTTGATCAGAACATATTTAGGCAAGCCAAAGCACAAGCTCTCTTGCTCAGTGGGGACTGTTTTAAGAGACAGAAGGAATTAAAAAACAAACAAACAAAAAAAAAATGGCAGGTAAGAGCACAGAAGGAAAATTCAGAGGAAGTGAAGCTGCTTGTAGGGTTTTGCCATACTGGGAAGAAGGCATTAATAATACTATAAAACACTTGGTCATGTTTATCCTTATTTTATGTCAAAAGACATCCAGCTACACAATTAAGAAAGTATGATCATTACTAGACTTTCTTTTGCACCTCCTTTTATGCAACTATTATATTGCTAAATTTAAACCATCTGTGTAAGTATATTATGAAAAAAGCTATCATCCTGACACTGCAGACATATGCATGCTAACAGACATTCTAAAAATGCAACTGTATCTGTTAATCTTAACATACTAACTGAATTATGGAAGCTAAAAGAACTGGTAACAGTTATCTTCCTCAGAAAAAAAGCAGCCAGGAAGCAACATACACCAATATAGTATATTCCTGCTAGCAATCTAGTGGTGCTATTTAATGACAAGAGCATTTTGTGGTACAGTGTCATCTTACTGTTGCAATATGTAATGAACATCTATTCAAATAAATAACTTGAGATATTTATGGTTTTAGTCTGTATTTATTCAAAGTTCCCTTATTATCTTTTCAGATGTACGCTTCTGGAGCTATGCAATAAGTCATAACAGGATCATAGAATTGTCTAGGTTGAAAGGGACCTTTAAGATCATCAGTTCCAACCATTAACCTAACACTGCCAAAACCACCACTAAACTGCGTCCCTAAGCACCACGCCTACCCGTCATTTATATACCTCCAGGGATGGTGATTCAATCACTCCCCTGGGAAGCATGCTCCAATGCTTGAAAACCCTTTCTGTGAAGAATGTTTTCCTAATATCCATCCTAAACCTCCCCTGGTGCAACTTGAGGCCATTTCCTCTTGTCCTATCGCTTGTTACTTGGGAGACCAACACCCACCTTGCTACAACCTCCTTTCAGGTAGCTGTAAAGAGCAATAAGGTCTCCCTTCAGCCTCCTTTTTCTCTAGGCTGAATAACCCCAGCTCCCTCAGCCACTCCTCATAAAACTTGTGCTCTAGACCCCTCGCCAGCTTTGTTGCCCTTCTCTGGACATTCTCCAGCACCTCAACGTCTTTCTTGTAGTGAGGGGCCCAAAAATGAACACAGGTTTCGAGGTGGGGCCTCACCAGTGCCCAGTACAGGGGAACAATCACTTCCCTAGTTCTGCTGGCCACACTGTTCCTGATACAAGCCAGGATGCTGTTGGCCTTCTTGGCCACTTGGGCACACTGCTGGCTCACATTCAGCCAGCAGTTGACCAACACTCCCAGGTCCTTTTCTGCCAGGCATCTCTCCAGCCACTCTGCCCCAAGCCTGTTGTGACCTAAGTGCAGGACCCGGCACATGGCCTTGTTGAACCTCATACCATTGGCCTTGGCCCATCAATTCAGCCTGTCCAGATCCCTCTGTAGAGCCATCTGACAGATCAACACTCACGTCCAACTTGGTGTCCTCTGCAAACTTACTGAGGGTGCACTCAATCCCCTCATCCAGGTCGTTGATAAAGATCTTAAAGAGAACTGGCCCTAGTACATCCCTGGGGAACATCCCTTGTGACCAGCCACCAACTGGATTTAACTCCATTCACTACAATTTTTTGGGCCTGGCCATCTGGCCAGTTTTTTACCCAGCAAAGAGTACTCCCATCCAAGCCATGAGCAGCCAGTTTCTCCAGGAGAATGCTGTGGGAAAGGGTGTCAAAGGCTTTACTAAAGTCCAGGTAGGTGACATCCACAGCCTTTCCCTCATGCACTAAGCAGGTCACCTTATTACAGGAGGTGGTCAGATTTGTCAAGCAGGACCTGCCTTTCATTAACCCATGCTGGCTGGGCCTAATCACCTGGTAGTCCTGCACATGTCACATATTGGCACTCAGGATAATCTGTTCCATAACCTTCCCAGGCACCGAGGTCAAACTGACAGGCCTGTAGTTCCCCGGATCCTCCTTCTGGCCCTATCTTGTAGGTGGGCATCACATTTGCTATCTTCCAGTCAACTGGGACCTCCCCAGTTTACCAGGACTGCTGGTAAATGATGGAAAGTGGCTTGGTGAGCACATCCGCCAGCTCCTTCTGTACCCTTGGGTGGATCCCATTCGGCCCCATAGACCTGCGTGTGTCTAAGTGTCACTCACCATTTCCCCTTGGATTATGGGGACTTAATTCTGCTCCCTGTCCCTGTCTTCTAGCTCAGGGGGCTGGGTACTCAGGGAACAGCAGTAGCCAGATGAAGTTCCAGTTGGGCTTTGCCCCTTCTAATTTTTTCCCTACATAGCCTCTCAATATCTTTGCAATCCTCACGAGTCACCTGCCCCTTCTTCCAAAGACCATAAACTCTCCTTTTTTCCCTGAGTTGCGACCATAGCTCTCTGTTCAGCTAGGCCAGTCTTTTTCCCCAACGGCTCATTTTTTGGCACATGGAGATGGCCTACTCCTGCACCTTTAAGACCTCCTTCTTGAAGAACATCTAGCCTTCCTGGACACCTTTGCCCTTCAGGACTGCCTCCCAAGGGACTCTGTCAAGCAGGCCCCTAAACAGGCCAAAGTCTGCCCTCCAGAAGTCCAAGGTAGCAGTTCTGCTGACCCCCCTCCTTGCTTCTCCAAGAATTGAAAACTCTGTCATTTCATGTTCACTGTGCCCAAGACAGCCTCCAACTGTCACATCACCCACAAGTCCTTCTCTGTTTGCAAACAACAGGTCCAGCAGGGCACCTTCCCTAGTTGTCAGGAAGTTATCCTCAACACACTTCAGGAACCTCCTAGACTGTTCCCTCTCAGCTGTATTTTATTTCCAGCAGACATCTGGTAAGTTGAAGTCCCTCATGAAGACAAGGGCTAGTGATTGTGAGACTTCTCCCAGCTACTTACAGAATATGTTATTGTTCTCTTCATCTTAGTTGGGTGGTCTATAACAGACTCCCACCACGATATATGCCTTACTGGCCTTCCCCCTGATTCTTACCCATAAACACTCAACCCTATTGTCACCATCATTAAGTTCTAGACATTCATAACACTCCCTGACATACAGGGCCACTCCACCGCCTCTCCTTCCTTGCCTATGCCTTCTGAAGAGTTTATAGACATCCATTGCAGCACTGCAGTTGTGTGACTCATCCCACCACATTTCCATGATGGCAACTACATCATAGTTTTCCTGCTGCACAATGGCTTCCAGCTCCTCTTGTTTGTTGCCCATGCTGCATACGTTAGTGTAGAAGCACTTCAGTTGGGCTAATGGTCCCACCACCTTTTTGCTGGGAGAAGCCCTAATTCCTACTTGACCATTCCCAGGTGCTGCTGTAGTTTCTAACACTTGCATCTTTGCTGCCACATGGATCTCCGTCCTCTACCTCCATTGAGACGGCAGACAGAAGGACCTCACTAGCATACCGTCCCAGAAACATTGGCACGCCACTCCCACGCTTATCTCTAGCGAGCCTGGTTTCATCCCCTTCCCCCTTCAAATCTATTTTAAAGCCCTTTCGATAAGCCCTGCCAACTCTTGGTGCCAAGAACCTTTTCCCCCTTTGAGACAGGTATACCCAGTCTGTCGCCTGCAGGCCTGGTGTTGCGTAAACTGACCCATGATCAAAACACTCAAAGTCCTACTGCTGACACCAGGCTCGGAGCCAGGTATTGATCTGTTAGCTCTTCCTGTTTCTTCCCTCGTCCTTCCCTGTAGCTGGAGGGATAGAGGAGAACACTACTTGTGCTCCTGATCCCTTAACCAGTCGTCCCAAGACCCAGAATTCTCTCTTGATTGCCCTTGGGCTTCTTGTTGCCAGTTCATTGCTGCCTACCTGAAAAATCAGTAACAGATAATAATCTGAGGGCTGTACCGGGGAAGGAAGCTTTTTCTTTATATCTTTAACCCAGGCCCCTGGGAGGCAGCAGACTTCCCTAAGTGGATCTGGTCTGCATATTGGGCCTTCTGCTCCCTTCAGGAGAAAGTCACCTATGACAATGACTCATCTTTTTTTCTTTACTATAGAGGTTTTGATGTGAGATGTCATTTGACTTAATCTCAGAGACACCTCCACGCTAATTGATTCATTGTCCTTGTCATTGTTTGGTTCTGCATGCAGAACCTCATACCTATTTTACAAGGGTACCTGGGAAGTTGGGGGAGTTACTGGGGAGACACGCCTGCTACATGGGGCAGGAACTTGTTGCCATTGCCCCCCATCCTCTAAGTTACCACATTCGGCCAGGCAGAGAGAGTACAGGGAATTCTCTGTATCATGTGCCCTGTCTGCCTGTTGGGCCTGTCCCAGGGAAGGTAGGGTGTGACTCCAGCAATCTATCTCTCTCTCAAACTCCCTGGTCGTTCTCAACTTACTTACCTCCTCCTGGAGCTGCATCACTAAGTGGAGGAGCTCACTGCAGTCACCTGATATTGGCATAAGAGTAGGGCACACCCTGCAGCCTGATAACTGTGTGGCAGTGTGCTCCCATGAGAGCTCCACCTGGGAAGCTGAATCAGTCCTGCTGGGTGCAGAGCTTAGGGAGGCCAAGGCTTTCCGCTGGGTAGATACCATGGCTCCCTGGTGGAGCTGGTACAGCTTCCGTGCAAACTGTCACACCACACTCTGTTTGCCTGCTCTGGTCGCAGAGCTCCCTAGGGCTGCCTTTTATGAGAGTGGGGGTGGCCACTGTTACTGCTGGCCCTGCCTCATCAGCAACCCTTGTGCGAGCTGCTGGCTCCCGCGGGTTGCCTGTACTCTCCTAGTGTTTCCCTGGCTCCAGAAAGCTCAGGAGAAGCCCCTTTTTGCCCTGATCCCATGCTCCCTTGCAGATGTACCTGCACTGGAGCTGTTCCTCAGCGAGTGCTTCAGGGAAACACTAATATGTGCACAGCCTCGAGAGTTAGCTAATAACTAAATCAATATAAAATTCAGTCCAGGAGAGAGAGATTAAGACTGCTTTGAAAAACTTGTGCCTTCCTATTACAGCATCTTAGAGGTGCCCAAGACTTCAGAGAAAGCCTCTATAGGCCTATGGACCCACATCCCAGTTTCATCATACCCAAACACTAGGGTTTGTAGGAATTGTCACTGGACAAGTATGTCATCTTACAGTTTCTGACAAGGAAAAAATGTTCCCCTTCTTTAATATGGTGTTTTGAGGACTACTCTTTTACCTTTTATCTGTGCAAAGGAACTGAGTCACAGATGAAGCTCAAGCTGCATAGGTTTCAACTTTTCGATATCTCTATCAAAAGGACTACTATTAAAGAATTCAGCAGCTCTGAATATATTTCAGAGGAAGCAATAATTTTCTGCGAGAATATTCAAATTCTGGGTTTACTAACAACCTTCTCTAAACACACAATAAAGTAGGAAAAAGAAATCCTTCAGGAACAACATCATTAATTCTTTTTATATTAAGAATGAGAAAGGGTCATTGAGTATTTCCTACTACTCCAAACACTCAGGAATTAGTTTTGCCAATGAGTTCCAGCTCACTTGTTGCATGGTGGATGGATGACATCAAGAGAGCCAACCAGCAAGAATGCGGTCACAAGAGTGACACTTTTTTCCCCCCAGTCAACAAGGGCCTTTTTAAAAAAAAAAAAAGTCATGTTAATGAGCGGCTTCAACACTGTACATAAAATATACTGAAATGCAGAAAGAACAAATCAGCTTTGGTTAGTGACCAATGAGGCAGCCAAACAAAATAAAGTGCTTAAGAGACTGAAATCTGCAATGATGTTCTCCATTATTTCATGAGAAAATGAATGTCCTACCTCTTCAATTTCCTTAGTGAAGCATGTTAGAAAAAGTGTATAATTTATGAAACTTCAACACATTATATTTTGACTGAAATTATAATATATGTATATATTAAAAAAAAAAAAAGTAAATATGCTGGATCATTAAGCAAAACATGAGAACAGTTCTCCATTAATCTTTTTAGCTAGATTTTAGCTTTAGAAGCCAAGAGATGTTCTTCTGACTACCAAAGTCATCTGCAACAGTTAAAAGCATTTTTAAACTTGTTCATGTTCCCCTCCTCCCATCTCCCAGACTCTGTAGAGACAGTATTCAATTGCCTTAAACATCTCAGAATGGGTAACAATTGTACGCATGTCATATTTTAAATAAATTCCATTTAAAATTTCAGTAAATATGGAAAATAGCAAATACATGACATAAACAAAAATTGTATAAAATAGTACATTAATGGGGACTGAATGAATCAGTACAAAAAGTCTGGCCTCCAGAATAATATAAATACTTGACAACATTACCTCTTTTATATCATCTTTAGCTTGCTGCAGTTTATCAGGTCTATTGGCAAGTTGGAGCTTTGCTTCAGCTTCACGTTTTTTTTGTAAAGTGACCTGAGCATCTTGCCATTTCTGCCAGCATTTCATTCGATGATCAAACACATCCTGTAAGCATGGGCATTTAATAAGCAATTGCAATTGTTAAAGCTATCTAAATTCCTATTAGGAAAAGAAATTTCTGGATAAAACTGGAACAAGTGTATTCAAAAGAAACTTCACTGTGTCTTGGATTTTATTTGACAGCATGCTTGCACAGCTAAATACCATCTAAAAATAACAGAGGACATTCAAGAAGCCTCTTTAGAGCAGACACCTTGGTGCTCCAAATCATTGTGTTCCTTGTCCCAACACAATACCACCAAAGCGACCACTGCAAAGTGCTATAATACACAAATGCTTCTTTAAATACAGATTCTAGCAAACTTTTTCATTGACTATACACATCTGGCAGTACATTTTTGTTAGCAATGGATGGAGGTAGTAGAATTAAAGTATACATTTTTAACATATTATGTATTCTATATAATATATAGAATAACAATATATAATAACATATAGACTATAACTATATATATATTTTATGTGTGTGTATAGATATATAAAATATAAAAATTCCCAACAGCCTGACAAGTTCAAAGATATTTCTGGATAAAATTCTTAGACACCCCTGTGATGGGTTGATCCTTGGCTGGCTGCCAGACCCCCACCCACAGCTGCTCTCTCATTCCTCCTCCTCAACAGGACGGGGAGAAAATAAGATGAAAAAAAAGCTCACGGGTCAGGATAAAGACAGGGAGATCACTTACCAATTACCATCACAGGCAAAACTGACTCAACTTGGGGAAGATTATTTCACTGACAATTTAAAAACAGAGTAGGAAGGTGAGAAACAAAGACAAAAACTAAACCACCTTCCCCCCACCTTCTTCCCAGGCTCAACTTCATTCCTTCATTCCCAACTCTTCTACCTCACCCCTGTCTGAGCAGCATAGGAGGGATGGGGGGTGCAGTCAGTTCATAATAGCTCCTCTCTGCCGCTCCTTCCTCCTCACACTTTTCCCCTGCTCCAACATGAGTCCTTCCCCTGGGCTACAGTCCTTCAAAAACTGCTCCTGCATGGGCTCCTTTCCGCAGGCCACAGTTCCTGTCAGGAGCCTGCTCCCATGTGGGCTCTCCAGGACTGAAGCTTCCTTCAGGGTATATCCACTTGCTCGGGTGTGGTCCTCTCTAAAGGCTGCAGGGAAATACCTGTTCCAGCACCTGGAGCGCCTCCTCACCCTCCTTCTTCTCTGTCACGTTCTTCTGTGACCTTGGTGCCTGCAGGATCGTTTCTTACACTTCCCCCTCACATACACACTCTGCTGAGCACCAATATGTCCTTTCTTAAATCACGGAATCACAGAATCACGGAATTGTCAGAGTTGGAAGGGACCTCTAGAGATCATCTAGTCCAACTCCCCTGCTAGAGCAGGATTGCCTAGAGCACATTACTCAGGACTGCATCCCGGTGGGTCTTGAAAATCTCCAGAGAAGGGGACTCCACAACCTCCCTGGGCAGCCTGTTCCAGGGCTCTGGCACCCTCACCATAAAGAAGTTTCTCCTCATATTTGAATGGAACCTCCTATGTTCCAGCTTGTGCCCGTTGCCCCTCGTCCTCTCACTGGCAACCACTGAAAAGAGTCCGGCTCCCTCCTCCTTCAACCCACCCTTTAGATACTTATAAGCATTAATAAGGTCTCCCCTCAGCCTTCTCTTCTCCAGGCTAAAGAGTCCCAGCTCTCTCAGCCTTTCCTCATAAGGGAGATGCTCCAATCCCTCAATCATCTTTGTTGCCCTTCGCTGGACTCTCTCCAGTAGTTCCCTGTCTCCCTTGAACTGGGGAGCCCAGAACTGGATGCAGTATTCCAGTTGTGGCCTCACCAGTGCAGAGTAGAGGGGGAGAATGACCTCCCTCGACCTAGTGGCCACACTCTTCCCTATGCAGCCCAGGATTCTATTGGCCTTCTTGGTGACAAGGGCACATTGCTGGCTCATGGAGAGTTTACTATCCACCAGGACCCCCAGATCCTTCTCCTCAGAAGTGCTTTCCAGCAGGTCCACCCCTAACCTATACTGGTGTCTGGCATTCTTCCTCCCCAAGTGCAGGACCCTACACTTGCCCTTGTTGAACCTCATTAGGTTCCTTTCTGCCCAGCTCTCCAGCCTGTCCAGGTCATGCTGGATGGCGGCACAGCCCTCTGGAGTGTCAGCCAGCCCTCCCAGTTTGGTATCATCAGCAAACTTGCTGAGGATACACTCTGTCCCCTCGTCCAGGTCATTGATGAATATGTTGAATGTTGAAATGTTTTCACAGAGGTACCACCAGCTTTGCTAATTGGCTCAGCTTTGACCAGTGGCGAATCCATTGGGGAGCTGTCTGGAACCAGCTGTGTCTGGCACTGGGCAGCTCCTGGCCTCTTCTCACAGAGGCCACCCCTGCAGCCTCCCCACTACCAAAGCCTTGCCACATAAACCCAATACAACCCCTCCCCACGTCAAAACCTAATCATGCTGTACACCAAAACTGAATACCTTCTTTAATGAGATGTAGGTCCACAAATGATATTTTTTGCTTATTTACTGAAACTACAGGTTATCTAATATGGCCAAATTATGTTCTTGAAAAGATTTTATGAGCATACTGTAAAAATCAGTTACCTGAAAGAAACATGTACAGCATGCTAACTAGTATGGTGTCCCTAAATACTCTGCACAATTAATATTGCTCTAATCAGAAGACAGTCACCATTTAGATTTTGTCTGGATCCTATTAATCCATGCCTGTTTTTTGTCACAACAATTTTTTTTATCATGGGAATAACTGATCATGGATTCATTCATTTTACTTGATTGGAATTTCAGGCAAAAACTCAGCAAGTCTTAACTGCGTAATGAAGCATGCAAATGCATAAACATTCATAGAATGGTTTCAGTTGGAAGAGGCCTTAAAGATCATCTAGTTCCAACCCACCTGCCATGGGCAGGGATACCTTCCACTAGACCAGGTTGCTCAAAGCCTCATTCAACCTGGCCATTTACCTTAAATATACAAACTGCAAAGTGTGACCCTAAACACAAAAATTAAGCATTTTTCCTAGCAGTACTTACTTTTAATGCAGCAATAAGACGAATGTAGTCACCAAGCAGTTCTGAGAACACATAAAAATCAGCAAAAGCTTGTTCTTGATGCAACCGATCTATCTTCTCCTCAACCTCTGCAAGCTGAGACAAAGCTCTAGAAAGAGCAGTGTGGTCCTCAGAATTACCTAACATAGCAGCACTTTTAGCAAAGGCAGCTGTGTTGGCTGAAAGCTCTGAAATACAGGAGTGACATTCAGTACAACAACGTAAATTTGTTATGTTACTCTTCAAGACAGATCAACCAAGCAGACCTCTGCCCTACAACAACCCTAACTTTACCAACTGAAAAATATAAACTATATTTCCCAAAGCTCATGATAAAATACACAAGGAGATCACAGTGAAACCAAATTTAGGAGAACATATCACACTAATTGTTGCTTAGTCTTATGTGCTAAACAAGTGGAACATCTGCACTTAGATAACGTAGGCCTGGGATGGACTCAGGGGCACCTTATCAAACATGCCTGAGATTCCTGCCCTGCTGTTGAAGAAGATCAAAACACAGCGAAGAACTATGCCTGCCTGAATACTTGAAATACAGGCCAGAACAGCAAGTCTGAGCTCTCGCTGCCTCACTCCCTTGCTAACAAGGACTCTCTTGATAATAAGAACTCTCTCTCGTTCTGCGGTGCCCGCGTCCCCTGCTTGCATGCCTCTGCCCGGGTGCTGCTTCAGAGATTCCCCCGATCCATGAGGTATCGAGATTAAATTTGTTCTTTGCCTTTCATCCATGGTTTTGTGGTTGTTCTCGCGTCCTGCCTGCATCAGCTCACACAACCAGGTTACTCAAAGCCCCATTCAGCCTGGCCTTAAACACTTCCAGGGATGGGGCAGCCACAACTTCTCTGAGCAACCTGTTCCAGTGCCACACCACCCACATAGTAAAGAATTTCTTCCTAATATCTAATCTAAATCTACCCTCTTTCAGTTTAAAATCATTACCCCTCATACTATTGCTACACTCCCTCATAAAGAGTCCCTCTCCAACTTTCTTGTAGGCGCATTTCAGGTACTGGAAGGCTGCTATAAGGTCTCCCCAGAGCCTTCTCTTCTCCAGACTGAACAACCCCAACTCTCTCAGCCTGTCTTCACAGGAGAGGTGCTCCAGCCCTCTGATCATCTTCATGGCCCTATTTTTGTTATTTTCTTATTAATATTATCTTTTCTTATTAATATTTTATTACTAATATTTCATTAAAGTACTTTAGTTTCTTTTCAACTCATGTGTCTCTCTCATTTTCTCTCCTCTGAAGGGAGAAGTAAAGGAGAGCATCTGTCGTTCATTTTAGTGGCCAGCCCAGCCCAAACCACGACAAACCAAGATGCTAATAATGACTAAAAGGAAAGGACACAGTCATACACACTGTTTTCTTTCAGCCTCTTTCTAGTCACACCATGAGAAAATCATAAATATATAAAAAGAAATCTGTGTCATCTTGAAGCCACCGAAATGTCAGGCATTATTTTATCTGTAATGCTAAAGCTTGAGATGTAAGAACTTGTGAATAGTTCTCTCCTTGGAGATTCTGACTGCTGAGTTTAGAAAGAATGTCCTTCATTCCTGCTGACATCTGAGGAAGTTTCAGGACTCATTTCTTGGCAGGAGGTCATAGAATCATAGAATAGTGTGGGTTGGAAGGGACCTTTAAATTAAGGTCATCTAGTCCAACCTCCCCTACAATGAGTAGGGACATCTTCAAGTAGGTCAGGTTGCTCAGAGCCCCGTCGAACCTGACCTTAAATGTTTCCAGGGATGGGGCATCTACCACCTCTCTGGGCAACATGTGACAGTGTTTCACCACCCTTATTGTAAAAATTTTTTTCCTTATATCTAGTCTAAATCTTCCCTCTTTTAGTTTAAAGCCATTACTCCTTGTCCTATTGCAATAGGCCCTGCTAAAAAGTTTGTCCCCATCTTTCTTACATGCCCCCTTTAAGTACTGAGAAGCTGCAATAAGGTCTCCCTGGAGCCTTCTCTTCTCCAGGCTGAACAACCCCAACTCTCAGCTTTCCTTCAGAAGAGAGATGTTCCAGCCCTCTGAGCCAAAGCCAATGGTAAGAGGATCAATAAGGCCAAGTTCCGGGTCCTGCATTTCGGTCACAACAACCCCAGGCAATGCTACAGGTTTGGGGAAAAGTGGCTGGAAAGCTGCCCAGAAGAAAAGGACCTGGGGGTGTTGGTGGACAGACAGCTTAACATGAGACAGCAGTGTGCCCAGGTGGCCAAGAAGGCCAACAGCATCCTGGCTTGTATCAGGAATAGTGTGGCCAGAAGGAGTAGGGAAGTCAGGCAAAATAGCCAGAAGGCCTGCATGGATGAACAAGGAACTGCTGGACAAGCTCAGGACCAAAAAGGAAGCCTATAGAGGGTGGAAGAAAGGACGGGTAGACTGGGCAGAATATAGAGAAGCTGTCCGAGTGGCCAGGAACCAGATCAGGCAAGCGAAAGCCCAGGCAGAACTAAATCTAGCCAAGGACGTCAAAGACAATAAGAAAAACTTGTATAGATATGTCAGGGATAAAGGCAAGACTAGGGAAATTGTGGGCCCTCTCCGGAAGGAAATGGGAGACCTGGCCTCCCAGGATATGGATAAGGCTGAGCTACTGAATGAGTTTTTTGCCTCAGTCTTCACCGGCAAGGGCTCTAACCACACTGCCCAAGTCATGGAAGGCAAAAACAAGGGCTCTGAGAATGAAGAACTGCCCACAGTAGGAGAAGAGCAGGTTCGAGACCACCTAAGGAACCTGAAGGTGCATAAGTCCATGGGACCTGATGAAATCCACCCAAGTGTCCTGAGGGAGCTGGCAGATGAAGTTGCTAAGCTGCTTTCCATCATATTTGAGAAATCGTGGCAATGTGGCGAAGTTCCCGCTGACTGGAAAAAGGGGAAACATAACCCCGATATTCAAAAAAGGAAAAAAAGAAGACCCAGGGAACTATAGGCCAGTCAGCCTCACCTCTGTGCCTGGAAAGATCATGGAGCAGATCCTCCTGGAATCTCTGCTAAGGCACATGGAAAATAAGGAGGTGATTGGAGACAGCCAACATGGCTTCACCAAGGGCAAATTGTGCTTGACAAATTTGGTAGCCTTTTGCGATACTGCCACACACTTGGTGGACAAGGGCAGAGCAACAGATGTCATCTACCTGGACTTATGCAAAGCATTTGACACTGTCCTGCACCACATCCTGGTCTCAAAATTGGAAAGTCATGGATTCGATGGATGGACCACTCGGTGGATAAGGATCTGGCTGGACGGCCGCACTCAAAGGGTTGCGGTCAACGGCTCAATGTCCAAGTGGCGGCCAGTGATGAGTGGTGTTCCTCAGTACTGGGACCAGTGCTATTTAACATCTTTGTCGGAGACATGGACAGGGGGATAGAGTGCACCCTCAGCAAGTTTGCAGACGACACCAAGCTCGGTGGCGCAGTCGACACGCTGGAGGGAACGGATGCCATTCAGAGGGACCTGGATAGGCTTGAGAAGTGGGCTCGTGCAAATTGCATGAAGTTCAACCAAGCCAAGTGCAGGGTCCTGCACCTGGGATGTGGCAATCCCAGGCACAAATACAGGTTGGGCGGAAAATGGCTGGAGAACAGCCCTGAGGAAAAGGACTTGGGAGTGCTCGTGGATGAGACATGAGCCGGCAGCGCGCACTGGCAGCCTGGGCTGCATCAAGAGAAGTCTGGCCAGCAGGTCGCAGGAGGTGATTCTCCCCCTCTACTCTGCGCTCGTGAGACCCCACCTGGAGTACTGTGTCCAGCTCTGGAGTCCTCAACACAGGAAGGACATGGACCTGTTGGAACGGGTCCAGCAGAGGGCCACGAAGATGATCAGAGGGCTGGAGCACCTCTCCTATGAAGACAGGCTGAGAGAGCTGGGGTTGTTCAGCCTGGAGAAGAGAAGGCTCCTTATTGCAGCCTTCCAATATCTGAAGGGAGCCTACAGGAGAGCTGGAGAGGGACTCTTTGTCAGGAGATGTAGTGACAGGACAAGGGGTAATGGTTTTAAATTTGAAGAGGGGAGATTTAGATTAGATACCAGAAAGAAATTCTTTACTGTGAGGGTGGTGAGGCACTGGAACAGGTTGCCCAGGGAAGTTGTGGATGCCCCATCCCTGGAAGTGTTTAAGGCCAGGCTGGATGGGGTTTTGAGCAACCTGCTCTAGTGGGAGGTGTCCCTGCCCATGGCAGGGGGGGGTTGGAACTAGATGATCTTTAAGGTCCCTTCCAACTCTAACCATTCTATGATTCTAAGTGATCGTGCCTCTGTACTTGGCACTGGTGAGGCCTCACCTCGAGTACTGTGTTCAGTTCTGGGCCCCTCACTACAAGAAGGACATTGAGCTGCTGGAGCGTGTCCAGAGGAGAGCTACCAGGCTGGTGAGGGGTCTAGAGAACAAGTCATATGAGGAGAGGCTGAGGGAACTGGGCATGTTTAGTTTGGAGAAGAGGAGGCTGCGGGGGGACCTCATTGCCCTCTACAACTACCTGAAAGGAGGTTGTAGAGAAGTGGGTGTTGGCCTCTTCTCCCAAGGGAATAATGACAGGACCAGGGGAAATGATCTGAAGTTGCGGCAGGGGAGGTTTAGATTAGATATTAGGAAGAATTAATTTACTGAGAGGGTGGTCAGGCACTGGAAGAGCCTGCCCAGGGAGGTGGTTGAGTCACCATCCCTGGAGGTATTTAAGAAATGTGTAGATGTGCACTTCTGGGCATGCTCTAGTAGCATGCTCTAGTGGCCGAGATTGTAGGTTTTTTTTGTGTGTGTGTGTATGGTTGGACTCGGTGATCTCAGAGGTCCTTTCCAACCATGACGATTCTGCGATTGTTTTTGTGGCCCTCCTCTGGACCCGCTCCAACAGGTCCATGTCTTTCCTGTACTGAGGGCTCCAGGCTGGACACAGCACTCCAGGTGGGGTCTCACCAGAGGGGAGGGGCAGAATCACCTCCCCTGACTTGCCCGCCACGCTTCTTTTGATGCAGCCCAGGATACCGTTGGCTTTCTGGGCTGCGAGCACACATTGTTGGCTCATGTCCAGCCTTTCATCCACCAGTACCCCCAAGTCCTTCTCTGCAGGGCTGCTCTCAATTCCTTCATCCCCCAGCCCGTACTGATACCGGGGTTGGCTTGTCCCAGGTGCAGGACCTAGCACTTGGTCTTGTTGAACCTCATGAGGTTCACACAGGCCCACTTTCTGAGCTTGTCCAGGTCTCTCTGGAGGGCATCTGGTCCCTCAGGTGTGTCAACCACACCACTCAGCTTGGTTTCATCTGAAAATTTGCTGAGAGTGAACTCGATCCCACTGTGTATGTCATCGATGAAGATATTAAACAGTACTGGTCCCAATATGGACCCCTAAGGGACACCACTTGTCACCAATCTCCATCCGGACATTGAGCTGTTGACCACTATCCTCTGGATGCGACCATCCAACCAATTTCAGGTGGCTCAAAGTCCCATCCAGTCTGGCCTTGAACACTTCCAGGGATGGGGCATCCACAACTTCTCTGGGGAACCTGTTCCAGTGCCTCACCACCGACATAGTAAAGAATTTCTCCCTAATGTCTAATGTAAATCTACGCTCTTTCAGTCTAAAACCATTACTCCTCATCCTATCACCACACTCCCTGATAAAGAGTCCCTCTCCAGCTTTCTTGTAGGCCCCCTTCAGGTACTGGAAGGCTGCTATAAGGTCTCCCCAGAGCCTTCTCTACTCCAGGCTGAACAACCCCAACTCTCTCAGCCTGTCTTCATAGGAGAGGTGCTCCAGCCCTCTGATCATCTTCATGGCCCTCCTCTGGACTCACTCTAAGAGGTCCAGGTTCTTCTTATGTTGGGGGCCCCAGAGCTGGACACAGTATTCCAGGTGGGGTCTCACGAGAGCAGAGAAGAGGGGCAGAATCACCTCCCTCGAACTGCTGGCCACACTTCTTGCGATGCAGCCCAGGATGCGGTTGGCCTTCTGGGCTGCAAACACACATTGTTGGCTCATGTTGAGCTTCTTATCCACCACCACCCAAAAGTCCTTTTCAGGGCTGCTCTCAATCCATTCTCCGCCCAGCCTGTATTTGTGCTTGGGATTGCCCCGACCCACATGCAGGACCTTGCACTTGGCCTTGTTGAACTTCATGAGGTTTCCACAGGCCCACCTCTCAAGCCTGCCAAGGTCCCTCTAGATAGGATTTCTTCTTCCCCTCCCTGTCAGCCTCAAGATTCCTGGGTGCCAGGCTGACTATTCCCTTCCTGACTGGCCTTGAAAGTCCCAGGCACCCAACCAGATAAACGACCTGCTCAGGCAGGTGGTGGAACTGAGAGAAGAGGTGGAAAGGTTAAGAAGCATTAGAGAATGCGAAAGTGAAATAGACTGGTGGAGCCGTACCCTGAGGCAAAGGCAGCAAGAAGAGGCTCTAATAAAAGTAGATGATCCCCTCCCGCCCTGTCACCAGGCAGAGAGAGGGGACTTAATAGAAAGGGGGGAATGGAGGCTGGTCCTTCCTCGGAGAGGCAAGCGGAACCCCCAACAGCCTCCCTCACCTTCCCAGTTACATCTGCATAATAGGTTTGGAGTTCTGGATTTTGGGGATGAGGTAAATGAGAACGAAGAGGACGATCTACCCAGTGAGTCACCCAGGACTAGTCACCCACCCCCATGCCTCAGGACCTCATCAACTAAGAAAAAAAGAAAGGTGACTGTAATAGGTGACTCCCTTCTGAGTGGAACAGAGGGCCCAATCTGTAGACCAGACCCGTCCCACAGGGAAGTCACCTGCCTCCCTGGGGCCAGGATTAAGGATATACAGAGGGAAATTCACTCCCTGGTTCAGCCCTCAGATTATTACCCACTACTGATATTTCAAGTGGGCAATGATGAGGTAGCCACCAGAAGCCTAAAGGCAATGAAAAGGGACTTCAGAGTGCTGGGACGATTGGTCAAGGGATCAGGAGCACAAGTGGTGTTCTCTTCTATCCCACCAGTCACAGGGATGGATGGGGGGATAAATAGGAAGAATCAAAAGATCAACTCATGGCTGAAAGACTGGTGTAAACGGCAGGACATTGGATTCTTTGATCACGGGCAGATCTACAGCTCACCAGGCATGCTGGCAGCAGGTGGGGGAAGCCTAACCCAAAGGGAAAAAAGGATATTGGGACAAGAATTAGCAGGGCTCATTGAGAGAGCTTTAAACTAGTTTTGAAGGGGGACGGGGTTGGAACCAGGGCTACTGAAGTGGTGCCCGGGAGTAGCGTGCCAGTGCTAGTAGGTAAAGGTGCCAGCAAGGCCTTGCAGCCTGTTGCAGCAGTTGATGTGGGAGAGAAGGACACATGTGGCAGTGAAGACATGAGTAGTGATAAGATGGTAACTGCAGAAATGTCTGCACATGAACAGGTGGGAATTAGTGCTTGCCCTCCCAGCAAAATAGTGGGACGATTAGCCCAGCTGAAGTGCATCTACATGAATGCACGCAGCATGGGTAACAAACAGGAGGAGCTGGAGGCCATTGTACAGCAAGAAAACTATGATCTAGTTGCCATCACAGAAACGTGGTGGGAGGACTCGCATAACTGGAGTGCTGTGATTGATGGTTACCAACTTTTCAGAAGGGACAGGCAAGGAAAGAGAGGTGGTGGGGTGGCCCTTTATGTTAAGAGCAGTATTGTATGCCTCGAACTTAGCAATATGCACGATGACAGCGTTGAGTGTCTATGGATAAGAATCAAGGGGAAGACCAATAAGGCAGACATCGTGGTGGGAGTTTGTTATAGACCCCCAAACCAGGATATAAAGGCAGATGAAATATTCTATAAGCAGCTGGCAGAGGCCTCACGATCACTCCCCCTTGTACTCATGGGGGACTTCAACTTCCCAGATATCTGCTGGAAATATAACACAGCAGAGAGGCAACAGTCCTGGAGATTCTTAGAGTGCATGGAAGACAACTTCCTAACGCAGCTGGTGAGAGAACCGACTAGGGAAAGTGCCCTACTGGACCTGCTGATAGTTAACTCAGAAGGTCTTGTGGGGGATGTAAACGTTGGAGGTTGTCTTGGACAGAGTGATCACGAAATGATACAATTTTCAATTCTTGCTGAAGCAAGGCGGGGGGCCAGCAAAACTGCCACCTTGGACTTCCGAAGGGCAGACTTTGGCCTCTTCAGGAGCATGGTTGAAAGTGTCCCTTGGGAGACAGTCCTGAAGGGCAAAGGTGCCCAGGAAGGCTGGTCGTACTTCAAGGAGGCACTCTTAAAAGCGCAGGAAAGAGCCATACCCAAATCCCAAAAAACAAGCAGGAAGGGAAGAAGACCAGCCTGGCTAAATAGAGAGCTTTGGCTGGAGCTCAGGAACAAAAAGAAGGTTTATGATCTTCGGAAAAGGGGCCTGGCAGGCAAGGAGAAATACCAGGAAGCGGTGAAGATATGCAGGGGGAAAATTAGAAGGGCCAAGGCTCAAGCCGAGCTCATCTTGGCCACTGCAGTTAAGAATAACAAAAAGGGTTTTTTTCGGTATGTAAACAGTAAAAGGAAGATTAGGGATAATGTGGGCCCACTGATGAATGAGATGGGCACCCTAGTGGTGGAAGACACAGAGAAAGCAGAGTTGCTGAATGCCTTCTTTTCTTCAGTCTTCACTGCTAAGGCTGTCCCTCATGAATCTCTGGCCTTGGAGGCAAGGGGGAGGGTATGGAGAGAGGAAGTTTTTCCTCCAGTAGAGGAGGACCAGGTTCGGGACCACTTGGCCAAACTGGACATTCATAAGTCCATGGGCCCTGATGGGATGCACCCACGAGTGCTGAGAGAGCTGGCAGATGTTATCGCTGGGCCACTCTCTATCATCTTTGAAAGGTCATGGAGAACAGGAGAGGTGCCAGAAGACTGGAGGAAGGCCAACATCACTCCAGTCTTCAAAAAGGGCAAGAAGGAGGACCCTGGGAACTACAGACCAGTTAGTCTCACCTCCATCCCTGGGAAGGTAATGGAGAGACTCATTCTAGATGTCATCTCCAAACATGTTGAAGAACAGGAAGTTAGTGGAAGTGGGCAACATGGGTTTACCAAGGGTAAATCATGTTTGACCAATCTGATAGCTTTCTACGATGCTATAACTGGTTGGTTGGATGAGGGGAGGGCAGCAGATATCATCTACCTTGACTTCAGCAAGGCTTTTGACACTGTCTCCCATAACATCCTCGTTGGGAAACTAAGGAAGTGTGGGCTGGATGAGGGGACAGTGAGGTGGATTGAGAACTGGCTGTGTGACAGGACCCAATGTGGGAGACTGGCTAGCTGAGAAGGGTCGCGTAGACATGATCCAGCTGGCCGAGCAAGAGCTTGAGAAACATCGGATTCAGCCCCCGTAACTGCTGAGCTGGCAAGGACACCCTGTCCTTGACTGTAATTGTTGTATGATAACAGGGAGATTGCAGCTGCTCAGGCATGGGAAAAGAGGATGAAAGTAACTGTAAAGAAGGAACTAAGGGCGGGGTTGAAGTTTGGAGGACAGGCCAATCAGAAAGATGTATTGCAGAATATGTATTAGCTAATTATAACGAAGCATAAAAGACGGCTGTACTATTCAATAAACGAAGCTTGCTGATCACTCATATTGAGTGGCCCTGTCTTCCCTCCGTCGCGACAAATGGCGCCCGAACAGGGACCCTAGAGAGGGCTGAACCTGCGAGCCACGAGTCGATGGAGCCTGGGTACCGGTCCTGAAAGCAGCGCAGGAGGCGAAAGGGATTAAGGGATTGATCCCCGCGCCCGGGAGCACCTATAGAGGGTCCCGCCGGCCACGCGCTGCCGAGGTCTTGCAAAGGCTGCAACAGCACTGACGAAGGTATGAATAGACAAGCGGTGTGCCTGGGTACCGGTCCTGAAAGCAGCGCAGGAGGCAAAAGGGATTAAGGGATTGATCCCCGCGCCCGGGAGCACCTATAGAGGGTCCCGCTGGCCACGCACCGCCGAGGTCTTGCAAAGGCTGCAACAGCGCTGACGAAGGTATGAATAGACAAGCGGCGTATGATTTGCTCAAATGCTTTTTAGAAAAGCGGAGCATTCAGGGTATAGATAACGAAGGTATGAATAGACAAGCGGCGTACGATTTGCTCAAATGCTTTTTAGAAAAGCGGAGCGTTCAGGGTATAGATTGTAAAAGGGAGTTGCCTGGGTTATTAGCGTATGGAGTAGCGAGAGGTTGCTTTGATAATCCAGATACGGTTTTTGAACACGAGGAATGGCGTAAATATGGGGATAAATTGCTTGACGAAGTTATATGCGATAATAAATCAGCCAAAAAGTTGATAAAGCCGTGGCGGGCAGTTGCTAACGCCCTGTTGCAACACCGAGCTGAGGAAAAAAAAAAAAAAAAAAAGAAAAAAAAAAGAAAAAAAAAAAAGAAAGAGCCGTTCACTCAAAAAAAAAAAAGAGAAAGAAAAAAAAAAAAGAAAAAAGAAAAAAAAAGCCGTTCACTCAAAAAAAAAAAAAGAAAAAAAAAAGAAAAAAAAAGAGAAAAAAGAGAAAAAAAAAAAAAAAGGGAATCCCTTCATATATGGTGTATGGGAGCACCCAGCCAAACCGGTTTCAGAGCACAATAGGTGAGATGCAGGGGGTTGTCATCCGACTCAGCTTCATCTCCGCCTTGCCTTGTCTATGCAGAGATAACTTGGGGGGAGCTGCAAAAACGGCTCAGCCCGGGATTGTCTCAAGATTGCATCACAATAAGAACCGAAACCGAATGGAGCCTTAACTCCCTTAACAAATAAAATGCCCTGAGTCCCATCCCACCACTAGTCCCATGACTTTGAGTGCTAGACATCACAAAATTGGCAACAGAGACTTGGCCATCGCACCACTAGGGGTAAACATCCCAGATAGTGTAATCCACTCAGGCATAATCCTGCACCCCCACAGAATTAGGAAATATAAACCGCAAGGTTTGAGGAGGAAAATGGGGGTAATCTTCCAACGATACAGCTGGCCTGTAGGAGATTCGTCACCCCCCTTGTCCAGGACGCTGTACAGGGTAACTTCCCAGGGATTGAGCGACCTTACCTGAGAGAAAGGGTAAGTGATAAAGAAACATACATATGGTATATGGCATGCTATTAAGATCGTGATTTGTGCACTCTTTTAAGGTATTAATATCTAGCGCGCTTGTGGTTTGTGTTGTTGCTTTTCGGGATCACTTGTAGGTTGCAATAGTGTATTCCGTGAATTGTTTTTAAATTGCAATAGTGTAATCGCCATTGTACACATAGAACTCGCAATAGTGACGTATTGGACCTGTGAGTGAAGTCCAAATAAATTGTTAATTTGAACCTCTCAGTGAAGTCCTTTTTCCCGTTTCGTCACAAAAAATGGCGCAGCGAGCAGGGTGTATAATGGACGAGCTATTGCAGAAACATGGTTGTAAACCCTCTCCCGCGGATAGGGAGAAGGCTAAGAGGTTGTGGAAAAGTGAGGGGAAAGTGGTGGAATGGGTAGAGCAGTGTCAGAAGGAACAAAAGAAAAAAGACGGAAAAGGTAAAGGTGCTCTGTTTTTGGAGCATGTTTAGTCTGTGCACAGGAGGAGGCACGGAAATCTGAGGCTGTTCAGAAAATGGGTGTAGCTAACTCGGAAGCAGACGCGCTGACTAATTGTAGTAAAAAGGTGTGTGAATTGCAAGCTGAAGTTGAGGCTACCAAAGCTGCTTTAGAGGAAGAACGAAAGACAAAAGAGGCCTTAAGGGCCCATGAAGGACAATTGGAAGTTGAAAACATGTTTTTGAAAGACGAATTAGCTGCTGAAAGGGAGAGGAATCGGAGGTTACAGGAAAAATTAGATCTTTTGTTGTCAAGTGCTCCGACCCCCTCTCCCACCCAAGTCAGGAACTTAATTATGTGTGCCGACCCTGATACTTGGGACGGGGACATCTGGGGTGACCCAGATGTGGAGCCCGAGGGGACAAGTAATATTGAAATTCGACCCCTCATTAAAACGGAGGTGCAGTCAAATGATAGAAATGCTCGGAGATGTACTACAACACGTATCACCCCATGGTCCGGACCCGAGCTTGCCCGAATGCAAGAACAATTTTCACGCAAGCCAGGGGAAAGTGCAACTGAATATTTATGGAATGTTTCGCTAAAAGGAGGCGATCGTATCTTGCTGAGTGAGGAGGAAGCAAGAGGTTACTGGGGTCCTGGCGTATTTCTGGATAGGGGTCCGGTAGGGGATCAACCCTTAACACTTAGAGTCGCCCACTGGGCAGGGGGGATAGATTCTAGAGAACGGGGCGAGCCACTGGCTATTAAAACTGCTGGGCTGTCTGGGCTAGCTGAGTCTGTACAAAAGGCTGCCTGTATACAAGCCATGTATGAGCGTGGTGAGCAGGGCATTCTCCTTGCCGCTCCGGTAAATCCGGTCCACCTTAAACCATTGATTAGAGGTCTCCCTGATTCTGTGAAAATGTATGTGCAAAACCTAAAGGAAAAGATTGCACAGGCAATTAACCATAATACTGGCAACCCGCACCAACGGCAGCAGCCTGTTTTGACTTGGGGGGAACTATTACAAGAAATAGTGATTTTTGGTAGAGACATGGGTTGGTTAGAGGAAGGCTCACATTTACAGCGCCGGGTCCGGCAGGCACAGTTTGTTGGGCATAATAATCCTCGTCCTCCCCGACAAACTAATTCTCGCTTTGACCCCCAGCGTAATGAATTGTGGAGAAAGGCTTTAGCATTAGGAATACCCCGATCAATGTTACATGGGCAGTCCACAGAGAATATTCGTATTATGGTAAACCTGGTGGAGCAGCCTATTAGCAAGACTACAGAACATACTGATACTGCTAAAACACAGAGAGATAAACCCTCTGCTCCTGCGAATCCTTTCTCAGATTTAAGGAAGGATTTAATAGATCTAAAAAACTAGAAAGCGCGGGGGGTATTTTAGGCCGACCCACCCGCGTAATATCTAACTTAGAATGGCCTAACCATTTAAGTGACCCACATATTACTTTAGCTACTGGCCCCAGACGAATACCTGTAAATTTTCTAATTGATACTGGAGCTCAAATAAGTGTCATCACTGAAAAAACAGCAAAAAAGTTAGGTTTAGTCCCCACACGGAAGAAAATAAATGTAATAGGAGTAACTGGAGTCCCTGAAATCAGACCAATTGGTACGGTGTGTGTCTGGCTTCCAGGAGAAAACCGAATGACTAAGATAAAAGTAGTCATCGGTCCTTATCGTAATGACATTTTGGGATTTGATGTATTAGCAAACAAGGTCTGGAGGTTGCCAGATGGGACAGTGTGGAGCTTTGGAGCCCCACCATGTGAAGTTCGGTTACTGGAGACAGCCATTAGACTGCCTCCTTCCCAGGTAACGAATGTTAATCAATATCCACTACCAGCCGCAGCCAAAACGGGGATCAGGGAAGTTATTAAAGACCTGGAAGCCCGTGGCATTATAATCAGGACACACTCACCCTATAACTCCCCAGTACGGCCGGTACGTAAAGCGGACGGTAGATGGCGACTCACAGTTGACTACAGGAGGCTTAATAGCAATGCAATGCCCCTTACGGCCGCTGTTCCTAGCATTGCTGACTTGGTTACCCAGATTCAAGCTAACCACCACACATGGATGTGCACATTAGATGTTAAGGACATGTTTTTTATGATTCCTCTTCAGGAGGAAGATAAACCTCAATTTGCATTCACGTGGGAGGGAGTGCAATATACCTTTAATCGGCTCCCACAGGGATACAAACACTCTCCCACTATTGCCCATAATGCATTAGCAAAAATATTGAAGGAGATAAAAGTACCAGATAGGGTAAGCATGTACCAATACATTGATGACGTCTTAATAGGTGGGGACAATGAAGAGGCAGTCAGAGAAGTGTCCAGTAAGGTCTGGGACACACTGACTTCATTGGGATTAGAAATCCCTCCATCCTGGTCAACCAGTAATGGTCAAAATACCTCAAACTGGAGTTATGCCCCTGACATTGACCAATCCAAGGGGATCACATGCTTGGGAAGCAAAAGATAACTCTGACCGCATACGTCGAATAAGTAGTAGGTGGATCATACCAGATTTTTAACTGACTCATTGTCGATCATATATACGGTCGAGCAGCACTTTTCCATTTGCTTGCAGGTGCGCCTCAACAAAAGGAGGGACGAGGAGTACGACGGGGTGGAGACCTAAGATGCGTCGACCCGAAGTATGAACTGTGCTTGCATGGAATGGACAAACTGTGCAGAACTTGAAAGTGGACCAGAAGTTCTTGGTTGTTTTCTGAGTTGTTGGTTTGGGTTTTTTTTTCTGATCTTTGTATATTTGTTTTGATAAGAATAGTTTTGGTTGTTTGTTAACCTAAGTTTTAATATTAGATGCTGTATCATGGCAGTGATTGTAAGGCCTTCTGTAATAATAGTCATTAGCTCCATAATAATCATAGGTATAAGTAGGCAATCTAGAATATGGAATAGACAGCCTCGGGCTTTTGAACAACATGTTGATGGATCCCCAATTATAAATCATGCTGAACCAGACAATGTGATCTATAAGATGATACAAGGCTTTGCCCGCATGCTTAATTTTTCTCATGTAACTACCTGTCTGCCTCTACCACATACCCCCACTCAGGGGCTCCCCATAACAGCTCTCCCCGTGGATATGGGTAAAAATTTAGACTGGCTCTGGAATCAAAATAAGTCTATTATTTGGGGTGAATTTGAATGGAGGTGGCCGTTTAACAATACACTAAATCGAACTTCTGTTTGGAGTTTAAACTGTTCCTATGCCCCGCTTTGTCTGGACAATAAGACTGTGGGATGTAGAGGTAAACAACCACAATTCTTCCAACAGCCGTGCTCCAAACACCCTTGGGCAGATACGCGTTATGGGGAGAAACCGTACTGGGGGAGACGTTTAGTCCTGAGGTATGTGGAACCGGTAAACACCCAGTGGTGCTTTGAGTTTCCTTCAACACCCAGTAATTCATGTACATGGTTCAATGTAATGCAGGGGCCACCTGCTGATTGTTTATGGTCTCACGTCCATGAGGAGAAAAGAGATGACAGGAAGGATTGCTATCCATGGAGGTCTCAACAAAAGACCTCAACACAACCCAGTGTAAAAAGCCCACTGTGGAATTGCACAAATATTATCAATTGTACCACTGGTGGAAATCTACAAAACAGTTGGGTTTGGTTAATCCCTTCATTACGGCATTTAATTAGTGTTGCCTGCTTGTGTCAAAATTACACAAAGCCATATCCTCCAGCAATGGGGTGTAACACCAGCATAAGCTATAAGGACTTAAAATATTCAGAAAAATCCTCCTGTCGGATCCCTCGAACCATGGGCAATTGTGATGACTCACCTATATATGCTCCTCGCCAGTTAACTTGGATATGCTCAGATGGGACTATTACAGATATGTTAAACCCTATTCATCCTGGTCTGCAATGTACTTTGGGAGTACCATCATTATGTCCTTCTTACTACTCTGAAAAATTTATTTCTCAAGGACTGTGGCATCCCCGTACTAAACGAAGTACAGATGGTACTGGTTGGACTGTATCCCAGAAATTAGCAGTATGGGCGGAAGGATTCTTCGGATTAGGAATAGGTCACCTTAGAACTAGAATTATGTTGTCCAATTTAACTGCACAAGTAGAAACTTTAGCAAACCTTACTAATGACAACTTTGAATTGCTCAATGCCCAAGTGCAAGCTGTTTTGAAAGTTGCACTTCAAAACCGACTCGTGCTAGACATGATACTACTCAAAGAACAAGGAGTGTGTGGATACCTAAAGGCAAACCACGAACAAGAAGAATGCTGTGTCACAATTCCTAATGTGTCACTACCTCTCCGGGAAAACCTCCAGAAGATGAAGAAGATAGCTGAAGTGACACATGAGCTGCAGGACCAAATGAAGGACACTTGATTGGGAAATATTTTCGCTAAAATAGGATGGGTATTTACTGGATGGATTACTAACTTGTTGCAAACATTGTTTGTTATCATAATTTGCATTATTGTAGTATGCATTGCCGTTAGCTGTGTCAAAAGAATTATTGTAAAATCTATCTCTCAGGTAAGGGTCCACCTGGAAACTGGGGAATACCTGGATCTACTTAAACACTCAGATGAAAATTATACAGACACATTGGGTGATGATGACATATCAGTGGTGGATCTGTGACTCAGGTCACGGGGTGGAATGTATGGGAACACCCAGCCAAACCGGTTTCGGAGCACAATAGGTGAGATGCAGGGGGTTGTCATCCGACTCAGCTTCATCTCCGCCTTGCCTTGTCTATGCAGAGATAACTTGGGGGGAGCTGCAAAAACGGCTCAGCCCGGGGTTGTCTCAAGATTGCATCACAATAAGAACCGAAACCGAATGGAGCCTTAACTCCCTTAACAAATAAAATGCCCTGAGTCCCATCCCACCACTAGTCCCATGACTTTGAGTGCTAGACATCACAAAATTGGCAACAGAGACTTGGCCATCGCACCACTAGGGGTAAACATCCCAGATAGTGTAATCCACTCAGGCATAATCCTGCACCCCCACAGAATCAGGAAATATAAACCGCAAGGTTTGAGGAGGAAAATGGGGGTAATCTTCCAACGATACAGCTGGCCTGTAGGAGATTCGTCCCCCCCCTTGTCCAGGACGCTGTACAGGGTAACTTCCCAGGGATTGAGCGACCTTACCTGAGAGAAAGGGTAAGTGATAAAGAAACATACGTATGGTATATGGCATGCTATTAAGATCGTGATTTGTGCACTCTTTTAAGGTATTAATATCTAGCGCGCTTGTGGTTTGTGTTGTTGCTTTTCGGGATCACTTGTAGGTTGCAATAGTGTATTCCGTGAATTGTTTTTAAATTGCAATAGTGTAATCGCCATTGTACACATAGAACTCGCAATAGTGACGTATTGGACCTGTGAGTGAAGTCCAAATAAATTGTTAATTTGAACCTCTCAGTGAAGTCCTTTTTCCCGTTTCGTCACATATGGGTATTAAGCAAGGAAGAGAGGAGCCATTTGGTTTGTTTATCGATCGAGTAGCAAACGCCATACAGGCGGCCGGGGTGCCCGATTATCTCAAAGGCACTATACTAAAGCTGCGTTATACAAAATAGTAATCCGGCCACGTGTAACATCTTGGCTACATTGCCAGGGACATGGACCATCGAGGAAGGACTAGAAAGAATGGCACAGGTACCGGTGGGGCCACAGGCAATGTTAGTTGAGGCAGTAAAGGAGCTAGGGAATAGTTTAAAGGAACACGCGCAGGCTACACAGAGTCAGGTTTTAGCAGCCCTTGCTCCTTTGCAAACCTCCGCTGGGCGGTCAAATGCCCGCGGCCCACCTCGTTTGCGGTGCTTCCGTTGCGGCGTCGCTGGACACATGAGGCGGGACTGCAATGCCAACTCCGTGTGGTGCAAGAACTGTCGATCAGACACTCACAACGAAGCTGCCTGTCGTCGAGCTGGATCGGGAAACGGACGACCCAGCGGGAAAAGCCGCCCCGTGCCGACACAAAAAGCGGCTGCCTACCCAGCAGCGCACAACCCCTTCCTCTCTGGCCAGCCACAAGCGGAAGCCTCGAAACGGATCCTGCAACGCCAGTGCAGCTTACTGAGCAACAAAGACAAACGCTGCAACAAATAGCTTCTATGGTAACTATGTGTTCCACGCATCGGCGTGTTGAAGGTCTGCCCATTGACTTGACTGTTTTATGTGGTGAGCAGTATCTTATGGCAGCCTTAACTCAGCAAAAAAAATAAAAACGGGGGAGAAGCAGGGGTCCACCACTATCGTATTGGAATGGATAGCCCCTCCGCTACAACCACGGCGGACAATACAGGAAAAAATTGCCACGCTAGCAGATCTGATCAGGAAGGGTCGCTGCCGTCAGCCTCCACGAAGTTCAACCAACTAAAAACATGTGGGTCACGTGGGCCAACCAAACAGGGCAGACCTCCTTTTGTCTGTCCCTCGCCTCGGCTACTGATCCCTTTCGAACCTGTTTGTTTGGCGCGCCTATAGGAGACCCTGAGCATCTAGCCACTGTAATGAAAGGGTTCTTTACAGGCAACTGTACTAACCAAGACAAGGTGTCTGAAACTGCATCATGCATAATTAATAGCCTTAATGTTACGCTAGGCCCCTGCTATCTGGGCCAACTAACACTGTTTGCTCCAAATATACATACCCTCAGATATCATACTAGAAATAGACGATCTCTTTCTACCCTAGGTTCTGATTGTAATGACAATGTGGAGTTGTGGGGGACAGCAACTAACGTAGTCGCCTCTATCATCCCCGCTGTTGGGACCGCACATGCTTTAGCTAACATAAAGAAGCTTGCTTGTTGGGCAGTTAAGCAATCTAATGTAACCACGCAAATAATTATGGAATTAAGGAAGGTCTTCGTTGGGTTGGTATCATTATACTGATTTTGATAGCAGTACGTGCAATACTGGGATGTGTAGTTAAGAAAGTTGAACAAGTCACCAAAAAGGTATTACTTGCCCAAAATAAAAACGGGGGAATTGTGGGAGACTGGCTAGCTGAGAAGGGTCGCGTAGACATGATCCAGCTGGCCGAGCAAGAACTTGAGAAACATCGGATTCAGCCCCCGTAACTGCTGAGCTGGCAAGGACACCCTGTCCTTGACTGTAACTGTTGTATGATAACAGGGAGATTGCAGCTGCTCAGGCATGGGAAAAGAGGATGAAAGTAACTGTAAAGAAGGAACTAAGGGCGGGGTTGAAGTTTGGAGGACAGGCCAATCAGAAAGATATATTGCAGAATATGTATTAGCTAATTATAACGAAGCATAAAAGACGGCTGTACTATTCAATAAACGAAGCTTGCTGATCACTCATATTGAGTGACTCTGTCTTCCCTCCGTCGCGACAACCCAAAGGGTAATGATTAATGGAGCAGGTTCAAGCTGGAGGCCTGTAACCAGTGGTGTCCCCCAGGGGTCAATACTTGGTCCAGTCCTGGTCAACATATTCATCAGTGACCTGGACGAGGGGACCGAGTATATCCTCAGCAAGTTTGCTGATGATACCAAGTTGGGTGGGGTGGCTGACACCCCGGAGGGCCGTGCTGCCATCCAGCGAGACCTGGACAGGCTGGAGAGCTGGGCAAGGAAGAACCTCATGAGGTTCAACAGGGAAAAGTGTAGGGTCCTGCACCTGGGGAAGAAGAATGTTAGGCACCAATACAGGTTAGGTGTGGACCTGCTGGAGTCAAGTTCTGAAGAGAAAGATCTGGGGGTCCTGGTAGACAGCAAAATGACAATGAGCAAGCAGTGTGCTCTTGTGGCCAGGAAGGCCAATGGAATCCTGGGCTGCATAGGGAAGAGTGTGGCTAGTAGGTCGAGGGAAGTCATTCTCCCCCTCTACTCTGCACTGGTGAGGCCACAACTGGAATACTGCATCCAGTTCTGGGCTCCCCAATTCAAGAGGGACAGGGAACTACTGGAGAGAGTCCAGCGAAGGGCAACGAGGATGATTCAAGGATTGGAGCATCTCCCTTATGAGGAAAGGCTGAGAGAGCTGTGACTCTTTAGCCTGGAGAAGAAAAGGCTGAGGGGAGACCTTATCAATGCTTATAAGTATCTAAAGGGTGGGTTGAAGGAGGAGGGAGCCAGATTCTTTTCAGTGGTTGCCAGTGAGAGGATGAGGGGCAACGGGCACAAGCTGGAACATAGGAGGTTCCACTCAAATATGAGAAGAAACTTCTTTACGGTGAGGGTGCCAGAGCCCTGGAACAGGCTGCCCAGGGAGGTTGTGGAGTCCCCTTCTCTGGAGATTTTCAAGACCCGCCTGGATGCAGTCCTGAGTAACATGCTCTGACATGCTCTGGGCAATCCTGCTTCGGCAGGGGAGTTGGACTAGATGATCTTTATGGTCCCTTCCAACTCTAAAAAATTCAGTGAAACCAACCAGGTGGTGGTGATGACCCCATCACAGAACAGGGAAGCGTAACAGCACACAGAGCACTGTCTATAAAATCAAGCAGTTACAAGTCCTAAGTGGGAACTTGGACCAGAACTGCTGCTGGACAGTGAGACCTGTGACCTCCCGGTGGCCAAGGACACCTTCACCGTTGTCTACTTCCTCCGAGGACTGAGTGACTCGTATTCTTTTATATGTTTATCGAGTCTAGATTATGATTGTTATGTTGATACAGCAAACCAAGTATTAAGATTTGACCCAATCTGCAGAGGGTCCAGGTGATTAGAAACCATAAGCTAAGTGGTGCTATAAAATTCTGTACTACGCTATTAACAAATTGTACTACACTGATTCTGCTTATAGAAATCTTGTCTATTCTGATTATAAATTCTATGCTATAATAATCATAAAAACCCGTTAAGAAAAATATAGCTTTAATTGTAAATACGTGTTAGCACTGTCATCATTCTGCCAAGGATCCCTAAAAGAATCCGTCTGTCCCCTTGGTGTTGGATGACACCATGAGATCTAGATACATTTATAGATGTCTACTGTAGCGTATCACTTGCTAGTTATGGTATTAAATCTCTGCAAGAAAAAAAAATTCATGCTAATCAATATAGTAAGTTCAAGTTTCAAGTTCAAGAGAAGGAATTATATATATTCTGGATAAAATTAAGATTAAAAACAGATATACCAGAAATGCTAGAGCAGTTTAAATTAAAAGGTAGAGTTAGAAAACTTTTGCATTGAAATTTACTGTAAAACTATTTGTTAGTTAAGAGCTATGACATACTAAGTTCCTGTTAACATTTTCTAAAGCTCTAAGCACTTAAGCTCATGCCATCACATAAAAGTAAAGTTACCTCTTCTGTGGCAGACTAATGCTTCAACACTGGCATGAAGTTTCCTAAGTTGCTGATCCAGATTCTCAAACTGCTGGTGTTTTTCTTCAAACCACTGACAAAAGAGGAAAGAATCTAGCATTATAATTTAGATTACCAACAGCATTTCTTGTTTTAAAGCAGCAAATTATCCATTTATTGCTAGGATGGTTAACTGATACAGCTAAGAATCCAAGCCAATAAGCAAATTACTATCTTATTTTCTACTTCTACAGCTTTAAAATGCAATTGTAGAGAGTCATTAATTCGACTCATTATTCAAGTAAAAAAAAAAATAAAATCAGCTCTTACTGCATCTGATTCATTCATCTTGATTGTCATTTTGTTGACAGCATCAGCAGCCTTGTTTACCATCCTCAATATTCCTGCTCCACTCAGAGCCTGGGTGTTAACCGCTCTCGGCAGCTGGAAATGAATGACAAATAAGGGCAAACAGACTGGTTAAAAGGATGGAGGTTTAACTGGGTACAAGGGGGAAAGAAAAGGATAGACTATTTTCTTTACTCCTACATGTTACAATATAGTGGAATCTAATTTCTCAGTTTTACTATTTTTACATTCTCAGAGGAAAACTTAACAATATAGACTATTTACTTTTCTTCTACCCCTTTAACATTTAAATGGAACAACCAACCTACTTGTCAGAAGTTATGAACTAGTCAAAGGTCCTAACTAGCCACCTATATACTACAGAGAACAAACTGCCACTACAGAAACAGAAAAGCTTAGATTTATAAGATACAGAAATTCTGTAAAAAACTTCATTATAATGCAAGATTCACACTGTGTACAGATCATAAAAGGTTGATGTCTTTTTGCTTTTAAATATAGGCCAGGTTTCAAAACCTACCTTATGAGTATGCAAGAACTGTGCATTTGTGAGGTACTTAGAAATCCTCAGGAGTAAGTTAACAAACTTTAAACTGATGATATTCTTTGTTAATGTTAGTCTAAATATGCTGTACAAAGTGGTCCCAATGTCAGGTCATTTACCCTTCGTATCTGATACTTTGTGTCAGCAGCATTGACACTGAGTTATCTATTGATGATGCTTTTGTCAGTATCGAGGCCTCTGTGACTTCTTAGCATAGCTAAGATATTGACATTGGCCAAAAGACAATCCACTACTACAGCAAATCCACTGTGCACATTTATAGAATTATGTTTTTGGAGACATAACAGACAATCTGTTCCATAATATATTTCATTTTGTGAAAGGTGTCAGATTGATAGTACTGGTGACTGAAGTCCTCTATCACAAAACATCTAGCATGGCCAGCAGCACTGCATGTCTGTTCGCATTATCATGCCAATAGACCTCAAGCTTGACTCCTAGAGGCAAGAACTGTTTTCAAGCCAGTTTAATTCCTGATCTTAATTAACCCTCAGTAGCACTGATCATGGATTTTCTATCTGTGTATGATGAGCTTCACTCGGAATTGGACAGACCAACTCGCTTGGCAGAAGTCATTGAACAGCAGATAGCTTTTGGTCACTACCAACCTAAGATTTATCAGAGGTAGAGGCAACAGACTTTGTACACGATTATCTAAGTAGCCTTTTGTCACTCTGTCCCATGAAGGGTACAATCCAATTTTATTTCATATGAATTTAGGAGATTATGTCTCAATACAAATAGTACATTGCTTTGTACATTACCACATCTGGAAACAAATAAGGAACTTAAAAGAATGTAAATACCTCAGAACTTTCCAAGAACTGCCTTAAATATGAATCCTGCAACAAGGTAGGGTGTTTTACTGTTCTTTGTAGGTACCTATGATTTAAAAAAGTTAAAATATTAGATAAGAAAACAGATTTCATGTGCCTGACAGCATTGGAAAGTGTCCTTTAGCTAAAGAATGGGTACAATGCAGGTAGCATGTAACCTTTCTTCATTACCTAATGGGGTTTGAACACTTGTAAAGTCACCTCTAAAGACAAGTTGCTGGCAGTGGATTCTAACCTATTTTGTTTACATCAAACTTCTTAAGGTGTCATAATTTGCCATAAATGTATGTTGCACAGTATTGAAATAATATACTTGATATTTTTAACACCTCACTGAAGGCTTCCTGCTCTAACAACAACCAATTTAAGCCAGAAAACAGATGGGCATGTTTAAACACATTCTCATACTGTGCAGCAAACAGGCTTGTTGTTACAGCTAATTCTGGCTGGCTCGTTTTAGAATTAAAGGAAGTCTTGGAGAAGCAAACTGATCTTGTTCTGGGTATGAACTATTTATTCACTGCCTAAACAGCCTTCAACCTATATTAGTCCTACGGGACTCATCCACCCAGAAGTAAAATTAGTGCAATTCCTTCCTTTTGCAATTTTTTGCATTTATGCTTGGATCTAAAAAAACTATTGATTCTACAAATATGAGTTGAAGAGGTAAATTCCTACAGTGGCTCATTAACTAAAAACTGCTGCAAGTTTGTCATAACTGATTTTAATATTATGTATTAACGGAAAGTGTCTAATACTTACAAGAATGCTTTACAGAAACTTAATACCTCAAAAGATCATGGGAGCATGAGAAAGTATGCAATACTGCCAATGAAGATTTACTACTAGAACACCATTAACAGTATTTCTACTTTTTGCAAAGCTTTAGTTTTGCTCAAGCCTCAGCTGTAAAGTACCAGAACTGCCCCATTACAGTCACAAATTGCTTGGAAAGTGTCCTAGAGAGTTATATAGACTGGGACTTAACGGAAAGTTTGAGTACATTGATAATGTAAATACAATGTATTTTATCCATCCTCCATTAGATATGGCCACCAGATCCTTATTTTTCTTCCTAAATAAGCTAAGAGTTACACTGAAACTATTTCATACATTAGATTTGTTGTTGACACAGCAAAGAGCTTTTCCCTTAGAAAACTGCTGCTAGAGAATAGCACTTACTCCAAGGGAAATAACTAACCTGTTCACTGGAAACAACTAGAGATATGCTCGAAGACACCTGTCAGACTTGTAGTACTTAAGTTCACTATTCTAAGGCATAAACTTCAGTGAAATCAATAAAAAAGACACGTTGCTTTCCTGCCCACTTTACCCATAGGTCTGGGCAATCTAGAACAGATTTTTTTGGTCTTTCTGGGGCATACTGATATGTTTTCATAGAATCATAGAATGGTTTGGGTTGGAAGGGACCTTAAAGATCATCGAGTTCCAACCCGCCCTGCCATGGGCAGGGACACCTCCCACTAGACCAGGTTGCTCAAAGCCCCATCCAACACGGCCTTGAACACTTCCAGAGATAGGGCATCCACAACTTCTCTTGGCAACCTGTTCCAGTGTCTCACCACCCTCACAGTAAAGAATTTCCTCCTAATATCTAACATAAATTTACCCTCTTTCAGTCTCAGTTCCGTGCCCGGCAAGATCATGGAAGAGATCCTCCTAGAAACTCTGCTAAGGCACATGGAAAATAAGGTGATTGGTGACAGCCAACATAGCTGCCCTTGAGCTTCACATTCCCCACCAGCCCCTCCTTGTTGGCAAGAACAAGATCTAGCATGGCACCTCTCCTCATTGGCTCTTCTATCACTTGGAGATGGCAGTTATCATTGAAGCATTCCAGGAACTTCCTGGATTGCTTATGCCCTGCTGCGATGTCCCTCAAACAGATACTGGGGTGGTTGAATCACAGAATGGTTTGGGTTGGAAGGGACCTCAAAGATCACCTTGTTCCAAACCCCCTGACATGGGTAGGGACACCTCCCATTACACCAGGTTGCACAAAGCCCCATCCAGTCTGGCCTTGAACACTTTCAGGGACGGAGCATCCACAACTTCTCTGGGCAACCTGTTCCAGTGCCTCACCACCCACACAGTAAAGAATTTATTCCTGATATCTAACCTAAATCTCCCCTCTTTCAGTTTATAACCAGTACCCCTCATCCTATCGCTACACTCTCTCATAAAGAGTCCCTCCCCATCTCTCCTGTAGGCCCCCTTCAGGTAACTGGAAGGCTGCTATAAGGTCTCCCCGGAGTCTTCTCTTCTGCAGGCTGAAAAACCCCCAACTTTTTCAGCCTTTCTTCATAGTAGAGGTGCTCCAGCCCTCTGATCATCTTCGTGGCCCTCTGCTGGACCCATTCCAACAGGTCCATGTCCTTCCTGTGCTGAGGACTCCAAAGCTGGATGCAGTACTCCAGGTGGGGTCTCATGAGAGTGGAGTAGAGGGGTAGAATCACCTCCCTCAACCTGCTGGCCACACTTCTTTTGATGCAGCCCAGGATGTGACTGGCTTTGTGGGCTGCGAGCGCACATTGCTAGCTCATTGGATTCTGACACTGCCAGAAGTTCCCCACAAGGACCAGGGCTTGTGAATGTGAGACTGCTCCTATCTGTCTATAGAGGGCCTTATCCACTCAGTCTTCCTGGTCAGGTGGCCTGTAGCAGACCCCCACTGTAACATCACCTGTCCCTGCCCTCCCTTTAATCCTGACCCATAAAGTCTCAGTCAGCTCCTCATCCATCCCCAGGCAGAGCTCCATGCACTCCAGCTGGTCACTGACATAGAAGGCAACACCCCCTCCTCCTCGTCTCCCCTGCCTTTCCTTCCTGAGGAGCCTGTATCCTTCCATTCCAACACTAGTTATAGGAGCCATCCCACCACGTCTCCATGATGCCAATAGGTCATAGCCCTGGAGGCGTGCGCACGTCTCTAACTCCTCTTGTTTATTCCCCAATGCTGCGTGCATTTGCACAGAGGCATTTAAGTTGGGCCCCTGATTAAGCTGATTTACTGGCTGGAGTGGCTGGTATTCCTTTGTGCTGCACTCCAGGTGCTCTCCTGTTGACTTGTGACCCTTCTTCATGCTCTGGGCATCTATTACTGGCATTAGCATCATATTGGTAGGAGTGGGATGGATTGAGGTTCCCCTCCCCCAGCAACTTTAGTTTAAAGCCCTCTTCACCAGCCTGGCAAGCTTCTGACCAAAGATGCTCTTCCCCTTCTCTGACTGATGGACCCCATCAAGCCCCAGTAGACCAGGTTTCTCAAAGCGAGTCCCATCGTCTAAGAAGCCAAACCCCTGGCTGTGACGCCAGTCCTGTAACCATTTGTTGATTTGCCAGATTCAATTAGCCCTTTCAAATCCCTTCCCTCTGATGGGGAAGATTGATGAAAAGATTGCTTGGCTATGGGTCCATTGCAGAGTGTGCTTGCAACCAGCTATCTAACTCCTTCTCAGCCTCCCTGATGTTATTCAGCCTCCTCACTGCCTTCTGCAGCTCTGCCACCTGCTGCAGGAGATCCTCCACCTGGGCACACCTTTTGCAGGCAGGTCTGCCACCTATCCCTGCCCCAGGAGAAAGGTCTAGGCACTTCCTGCCATCTGAGGTCTGCACTGCAGCCTCTCCCTTCAGCACCTCCATCTGGATCTGCACCATCTACCACTGGGGTAGATGGTGCAGACACCCAGCTGGAGCTTCAACCTTTGCTCTCAGACAAGCGCCCACCATTCTCCCTTTTCTCCCTTGAGAATCAGGTAGGATGAGTGCCCTTGACCTGTACAGATGGTCACAGAACGGTGCCTGGTTGCTGGGTTATGTGTCCTTCACAAGTCTCCCACTCAGCCAGTGGAATGCCCCTCCTTCAAAGAGGCGCCCTCCCATGCGAACTGCTGCACAAGCTGCCATGCAAAGTGCCACACTACACCCTGTTTGCCCATCCTGGTCACTCACGCTGCCATTTGTGGGAGTGGGGAGTGGCCACTGTTACTCCTGGCCCCACCCACACCTCATCACCTGCTCTCACGAGAGCTGCAGGCTTGTGGTGGGTCTTTGTGCTCCCCTGGGGTTTCCCTGGCTCAGGAAACCCCCCTGTACACCATGATCCCCTACCCTGCTGCAGAAAGCACCTTCACCAGAGCTGATCGGATCGCCTTGGCGAGTGACCTCAGCTTTAGGAAACAGCAACATAACCACTGCCTCTTAAATACCTTTTGAACACCTTAATAGGTAGGTGACTTTTTGGTTCTAAATGGAAAAGCTACCTAAAATTGGCTTAGGAACATGATGAAAAAGTTGCTCATTGCCAGATAAGACATTCATGGTCTTTCTGAAAAAAAGAAACAGAATATACCATGAAGCCTTCTCAACTGTCAGAAGTACTGAGGAGTCCCTTCCCCAGTATGGGAAGAGTGCTTAACAACCACTGAAAGTATTATACTAATTTAAAGAATGAACACAAATTTGTGAATTAAACTTTTTCTAATCTGAGTTCTTTTGTTCAAATGACCAACCAAGGAGGAAACCAGTCATCTCTATCACAGACAGAGACCTAAAGTTGTCTGGAAGTGGTTGTTCAGTTGCCTTAAGTCTAATTACTTCAATTCCAGCTGTTATTCCATGTTTTCATATCTTTATAACACCACTCTTTCAGCAACAGGCTTGTTGTATAGCCAGGATGTGTTTCAGAGTTCTGCTCCAAGTGACAGAACTACTTCAGTAACTTCAGGGTGAAATTTTAAGTAGCAAATGTTAAGCTGTATACCAACATTTAGTGATGGACAGCTGTAAGACAGGACAATCTATCAATATTTTGAGGGTCAACATCACTTCAGATGCTATTAGTTAATAAATGGAAGGATGGAAGCAACAAGATTCTGGAGATATTTTTCCAATTAAGATTGTTTCTGGAACTCTAAAAGCTCAAGAGCTTCATATATGCTCTTTGACATACAATCAAAAACCTTTGATTTCTATTAGTTTCTAATTTAACTGAAACTGTTAAACAGTGTATTGTTTTCATATGATGTAATAATCACATAGAATCACATCACAGCAATGGGCGTATGTAAGAGAGGACCTGTAATTTCCTCTTGAGTGTTTGAGCCATGGGATGGTGTAAGGGATGACTACTAAACAAAGCAGCCTGAAGGAATGTCTCAAAACCTCCTAAGTACCAGGCCTTCTGCTCAAGGAACCGATAAGACTAACACTTACTTATCTCTTGTGTGATTCATGGTAAAGAGAGAAATGGTGCCTGGAGGATGAGTTTCACAGAAACAGAATAGCCCTGGTTTTTCTCTTGTGAAGGACGAGCTGTTTCTCTGGAAAGACGCTATGCCCAGTGCTCACCTTTGCCTCATTATCTGAAAAATGCATATTAAAGTTCACACCACCACATATGCTAATGAAGATTATCGAGATCATGCTAAACATATATGACCATAGCTCTCATATCCCCACCCAAATCATGCTACATATCACCTGGGGGTGGGGGGGAGAAACCTGAGACGAAACTGCCCCTAGGCGTGGGCAAACATAAAAGGGGGAAGACTTTCCCTGAAGGGGAAGATTTTTGACCTGGGAAGATTTTTTTCCCTGAAGAGATTTTACACAGAGGAGCACTTCTATGACCTGCGATGACCAGACTAACGCTGGAACTGGGACCAGTGATTTCTATCTCATTCTCTCCTTCTCTATCCCTTTGTTTCTTTTCTTTTCTCTTTTCTTTCAAAGAAGTAACGCAATGCATACCTTACCGCTTGCCATGATTTGTTATATACCTAGCCAATTATCGTGGACCTAGTTAAGACCTGGTTACTAATCTAATAAACATTTGTATACAGACCTTGAGAGTTGTCTCACCTTAGTCCGCGCCACTGGGGATTTACGAATCTGAGTCACTCCCCCTCTCTTCTGAGTGGGGTGTGACAGCACATTATAAAATCATACCAGAATTAAGTCTGTATACTTGACTCAGCTGTATGTGAACATAAGTTATAGAAATTTTACTAGTTGCTTTCAAAAGGCTTTACCAGCCATGTCAACAAGAAGGGATGATGCAGCACATCAATGACAGTACCCTTTGTGATGGGTGCACTCCTCTTGTTTGAACTAACTGAACTTTGGTCCAGGCAGATGCTCAACAAGTAGGCCTAACCGAAGTTAATCCTATTGTGCAAGGCTATCAGCAAGAACCCAGCACCAAAACCACAAAAACAATTTTGCTGGAGACTGGGCTGATAAGCTGCAGAAACTGCATGAACACAGCAGAAAACCTGACAATGAGTCAACCACTTTACACTATAATTATCTGCAGCCATCAGGGTCTGTTGAGCTCTCCCTCCATAGCAGCTGGCTGTGTGGTGGTGATCTCCCCTTGAGTAGGGATGCCTCTCAAGGTTACCCTTTGAGGCTGAGAGATCCCTTACCTGGCACCAGGCATCAGTGGGCTGGTAAGTGACATTTTTTGCATGCATGTAACATTTAGATATGTATAATAAGCTTACATGATGATCTTTGTATCTCATACTAACTTTAAGTGTAGTAAATAGTAGAATATTGACTGCCAATCCACCTGTACTTATTAAATATTTTACATACCTAAATTTACTGATTAGAACTCAATAAACTGAAGTAGTAGATCAGACCTGTCTGAGCGATCTCTGAGTCTTCTTCTATGACACCCTTCCATAGCAAAGGTATCTGAACAATACTAGCTGTATGCCAGTGCTGAATGACAGAGATCTGCTATTTCTTACATCAAAATGGTCAGGGAAACACCCAGTATCAATACAGGCTGGGGGATGAAGGGATTGAGAGTAGCCCTGCCATGATGGACTTGGGGGTACTGGTGGATGAAAAGCTGAACATGAGTTAGCAATGCGCGCTCTCTGTACCTAAGTACAGATGGTCCAGATCCCAGTTAGAGAGCCCATGTAGTATATTAAAATTCATTTTGATGCTAAACAAGTTTTAGTTAGATATATATATTACCTTTCTAATGCTGCTCTTCTTTTTTCTACGAATTCAGCAGATGAAGAATCTTCCTTGCCTACTTTAACCTTGGTCATGCCTTTGAAGAAAATGGCATCATATTGATTTTACGTTACCATAAAGAAATCATTAACATAACTGATATGATTAGAAGATTAAGCTCAACTACGTTTAAGCCAAATTACAATGAAAAGCGCCACAGAAAAATATGAAGAACACAAACATCACATGCTGCACACTTCTGTGGGAAACAGATCTATGAAATATGCAATTTCCTGTAATACATCTATTGTGATTAAAGTTATTAAAAAACTAGTTGAATTTGCATTTATGAAGACAATCTAAATAAAAGTCACAGTCTTACTGGTCACTTGTGTTCAGAAGAAAACAGTTACTCTAATAAAGCAGAACAAGAAATTAAATCTTAGTTTATAATTCTATTGATTAGTATGCTAATACTAATTTCTAAAAATAAGTGTGCGGGATTTTTGGGGGGAGGGGTTGTTTTTTAGGGTTTCTTTTTAATTAATGTATTGCATATAAATGACAAGGTTGGGGGGGGAGGCAAGCCCCGCAGGGGTGATCTCTGTAGGAGGAGATCAGTGGCTACGCTAATGCCAGTCACAGCTGGTTCCAGCTGGCTTAGCAATGGACCCACCATAGGCCAAAGCTGAGCCAGAGAAGTTTGTGGTGCGCCTCTATGAAAACATATTTAAGAAAGGGTGGTAAATATCAAGGGAAAAGAGAAACAAGGCCAGAGCAGTAGGGGGAACTCCACACCAGAGCAGATACTCCCCTGAAGGGACTGCAGCCTGTGGAGGAACCCATGCCAAAGCAGAGGAAACGAGTAGAAGGAAAGAGCAGCAGAAGATAAGAGTAAGGAACAAGGAGTGGCAGAAAGAAACCGCTATGCCCTGACCTCAGTCTCCTGCGGCCTCCCAGTGAAGAGACTGAGTGTAAGATGCGCCAATAACAAGGGGAGTGGAGACTATGAAGGGGGGACAAGAGGTGTCTGGACTGAAGTTAAGCCTGGGGAAGGGGGAGGAAAAGCGTTTTCCTTAAGTGTTTCTCTTCTTTCCGCTCCCCCCCTGGCAAAACCCCAATTCAGTAATTAAGTGTTTTAAATTAAGTTAAATTCCTCAAGTCAAGTCTGTTTTGCCCACAACAGCCAAAAGACGTCCATACAGGAAAATTACTGCTCCAGTTTCTATTGGGCAGAGTAGAAGGGCTGATCTTACTTCTGGCCCTGATGAAGGGACTTCTGGTTTGCAGTTACAAAAATCAAGTACTAAATACTCCAACCAGGAATAAATAGACCCTGCCTCTGCCCAGACAGAGGAAAGCAACAACCAGGTTTACTAGACTGTGTGGGTTCAATGTGTGCCCCAAAGGAGTATAAGACTGCAGCTGACACCAGTGCACAGCGTACCGTAATGCCATCAGGTTACAAAGGAGCACAACCCATCTGTATTTCTGGATTAACAGCAATCTGTGTTGGAGGCTAATGTCAAGATGCTAGGAGGAGCTGTGCTTCTGTACCAACCACTTTGGAAGCAGACTGAACCCCTTTCTATGCTGTCAATAACTCTTTTTCCTTTGGAGTATAGCAGGCTTCGGATTCTCTGTATCCCCGACTCCAAAACCCTAGGGGTCGACCTCAAGTCTCCCCTGGTGCTTTCTGCCAGAGGCTCCAGGTAGGGCCCTTCTCCTCGGCTGCGGTGTAGAGCACGTTTTTAACATCTTGTCCCACCCGGACTGGTCCGAGAGCTACTGTGTGGACTATTTCCTGCTTAATTTGTTCAAAGGCTTGTTGTTGCTCAGGACCCCATTTAAAATTGTTCTTCTTCCAGGTCACTTGATAGAGAGGGCTCACAATCAGACTGTAGTCTGGGATATGCATCCTCCAAAAACCCACAACACCTAAGAAAGCTTGTGTTTCCTTTGTACTTGTTGGTGGAGACATAGCTGCGATTTTATTGATCACATCCATCGGGATCTGACGGCGTCCATCTTGCAATTTTATTCCTAAAAACTGGATCTCCTGCACAGGTCCCTTGACCTTACTTTGTTTTATGGCAAAGCCAGCTCTCAGAAGGATTTGAACTATATTCCCTTTCTCAAAATCTTCTTCTGCTGTGTTGCCCCATGCAATGATGCCATCAGTGTATTGCAGATGTTCTGGAGCTTCAGCCTGTTCCAGTGCAGTCTGGATCAGTCCATGGCAAATGGTAGGGCTGTGTTTCCACCCCTGGGGCAGTCGATTCCAGGTGTACTGGACACCCCTCCAAGTGAAAGCAAACTGGGGCCTGCACTCTGCTGCCAAAGGGATTGAGAAGAATGCATTAGCGATATCAATTGTGGCATACCACTTGGCTGCCTTGGACTCCAGTTCGTATTGAAGTTCTAACATGACCAGCACAGCAGTACTCAGTGGCGGTGTGACTTCATTCAGGCCACGATAGTCCACAGTTAGCCTCCACTCTCCATTAGATTTCCGCACTGGCCATATGGGACTGTTAAAGGGTGAGCGAGTCTTGCTGATCACTCCTTGGCTCTCCAGTTGACGAATCAGCTTATGGATGGGAATCAGAGAGTCTCGACTGGTGCGATATTGCCACCGATGAACTGTTGTGGTAGCCATCAGCACCTGTTGTTCTTCGACCCTCAACAACCCCACAACAGAAGGGTCCTCTGAGAGACCAGGCAAGGTAGACAACTGCTTAACTTCCTCCGTCTCCAAGGCAGCTATGCAAAAAACCCACTGGTACCCTTTGGGGTCCTTAAAACATCCTCTCCTGAGGTAGTCTATGCCAAGGATGCATGGGGCCTCTGGGCCAGTCACAATGGGGTGCTTTTGCCACTCATTCCCAGTTAGGCCCACTTCAGCTTCCGGTACAGTCAATTCTTGGGATCCCCCTGTCACTCCAGAAATGCAAATGGCTTCTGTCCCTCTATAGCTTGATAGTATTAGGGTACACTGTGCGCCTGTGTCCACTAGAGCCTTATACTCCTGTGGGCCTGATGTGCCAGGCCATCGAATCCACACTGTCCAATAAACCCGGTTGTCCCTTTCCTCTGCCTGGCTGGAGGCAGGGCCCCTCTAATCCTGGTCATAGTATCCATTACTCGCTTCTTGCAGAAATGACTTGGAATTCCCTTCAAGAGGATCAGAAGTAAGCTCAGGCCTTCTACTCTGTCTGAGGAACTGCCAATTGGAAACTGGGGCAGCATTTTTCCTGGAGGGATCCCCTTTTGCAATTGTTCTCCCTTGCAACTCATGTACCCGTGCCTGTAGGACTGAGGTAGGTGGTCCATCCCACTTCCTCATGTCCTCTCCATGGTCACGCAAGCAGAACCACAGGGTGCCTCATGGTGTGTACCCTCTATACTCTCTCTCTTGAGTAGAGAAACGCCTACTCCTAATAGCTGAGATACTGGCCCATACCGGTGGGGAGAAGGACATATTCTCTTCAAGTTGCTGGACCTTCCGGGACAGTTTCTCCACAGCTGAGATGAGGGGAGAAGAGAGACTTTCTTCGTATTGCCGAAGTCAGGCAGCCACCTCATCCACCTCTGGTCCCTCTTCGCCTTTCCATTCCATCACCACCAATAAGTTGGCATATGACGATGGTGCGCTCTGTACAAACTTCCACCACCTGGGCCTTGTACATTGGATCTCATCAGGATCTGTGGGTAACTGCGTGTTGTCTGGGTCATAATAAACCATCTCCTGCACAGCTAATTCCCTCAGGTACTGGATACCTCTTTCCATGGTGGTCCACTTGCTCGGATGACATACAACATCTTCACTGAAGGGGTACCTTTCCCTCATGCCTGACAGGAGTTGTCTCCAGAGGCTTGTGTCTTTGTCCCAATCACCTTGCCAATGCCCCCTTCCCTGGACAGGGATCCCAGCTGCCTGGCTTCCCTACCCTCCAATTCCAAGCTACTGGCCCTGTTATCTCTGCATTGGAGCAGCCAGGTGACAATGTTCTCACCTGGAAGTTAACTGAAATCTTTTCACATATCCCGTGGCTCACTCAGGGATAAGGATCGAGTTATTATCTCTGGTTCTGCCTCTTCCTCCTGTTCTCATGATGACCCTGGTTCATCGTCATCCCTCACTAAGCGAACTGATTTCTTGGTGTATTTCTTCTTCTGGATAGGGGCAACTGATACCGGCACAGGTTGGATTTCTGGTTCAGCTGCAGTGCCTGCCACCAGGGTTGCAGTAACTGCAGTGCCTGTTGGTCTGGTTTTCATCTGTTTCCCCTGAGGGTGCTGCATAATATGGAGCAGAGTTTGGTAGATACTGGCCAGGACCCAGCACAGTGCGGTAAGTTGTGCCTCTCTGGAATAGCCACTGCATTTTCCTTTCAAATATTCTATCACTTTATCAGGGTCCTGTAGTTGTTTGGGGGTGAAGTCCCAAACCACTGGAGGTGAGAAGTTCTCTAGATAACTGCCCATATTCTCCCACATGCCATGCCACCCATGATTATCCAGCCTCAGGGCAGATCTTGGTGTGGTAGTCTTAAATAGTTGTTTAACCCTAAACAACACCTGAAACACATTCAGTAGACATTGCAATAGGAACATGCTGGTTTGAACATCCCAAGGATATTCAAAATTCTCAAAAGCTGTCATACCCGGCCCGAAGGAGAAAAGGGAGATGAAAGCTGGGGAAAATATTCCCCCGTTTCCCCCAAGCAGGACAGCAATGCCACATAAACACTCCAGCATAACTGCCTGAACAGTGATGTTATCATATCATAAGTTGATATTACACAGGACAGCAAAATGATAATGCTGATCCCTCTCCCAGAGCTGATAAACAGCATCGCAGGAACTACATGGAACATGTATGGTTCTATGAACCATATGGTTCATAGAACATGTTGGTGGATGAGAAGCTCAACATGAGCCGGCAGTGCGCACTGGCAGCCCAGAAAGCCAACCGCATCCTGGGCTGCATCAAGAGAAGTGTGGCCAGCAGGTCGCAGGAGGTGATTCTACCCCTCTACTCTGCGCTCGTGAGACCCCACCTGGAGTACTGTGTCCAGCTCTGGAGTCCTCAACACAGGAAGGACATGGACCTGTTGGAACGGGTCCAGCAGAGGGCCACGAAGATGATCAGAGGGCTGGAGCACCTCTCCTATGAAGACAGGCTGAGAGAGCTGGGGTTGTTCAGCCTGGAGAAGAGAAGGCTCCTTATTGCAGCCTTCCAATATCTGAAGGGAGCCTACAGGAGAGCTGGAGAGGGACTCTTTGTCAGGAGATGTAGTGACAGGACAAGGGGTAATGGTTTTAAATTTGAAGAGGGGAGATTTAGATTAGATACCAGAAAGAAATTCTTTACTGTGAGGGCGGTGAGGCACTGGAACAGGTTGTCCAGGGAAGTTGTGGATGCCCCATCCCTGGAAGTGTTTAAGGCCAGGCTGGATGGGGTTTTGAGCAACCTGCTCTAGTGGGAGGTGTCCCTGCCCATGGCAGGGGGGTTGGAACTAGATGATCTTTAAGGTCCCTTCCAACTCTAACCATTCTATGATTCTATGACTGGCTGGGCATTGGTCAGCTGGTAGTAAGCAATTTGAGGTTTTTTGCACCACTTGTTTATCTTGGTTTTGTTTTCATTTGTGTTGGGTTTTGTGTTTTGTTTTTTTTCCCCTTTTTTTCTTGTTAAAATGTCTCTATCGTCTCAACCCAAAAGTTTTCTCACTCTTACCCTTCCAATTCTCTCGGCAGGGGGAGCAAAGAAGCAGCTGTGTGGTGCTTAGCCACCTACCAGGGTTAAACCACGACAGTAGGACATTTCATATTACAAAGTAAAATAAAATAAACGTGTGTGTAGTGTAAATGCATGTCATCTACTTTCAGCTGTTTTGCCAGCTCTCTGCTTTAAGATGTCTCATTTTAAATCAGCCTAGAAAACTCTGTTTTTCCTTCATCTCTCCAAAATTATAAGCATGTGGACTATACACTTCTAGATGGGACTAAATACCACTCAAGCACTGAAGGGTAGGCAGTTCAGGTTTAAAGTGGGAGCTCTGTGCTCTTTGGAGAAAGGTCCTACAGAGTCTGCAAGTTTTCCCAACTTATCTGTAGCCAAAGAAAGTCTCTACACTAAGCACTTCAGTCACACCCAGAACTTGCTTACGTAACAGTAAGTCCCACCATTTTACCAAGTTCCATGTATATTTATTTTACAAGCAGAATTGGTATTAAAGTATTTAGTTTATATTATAGTACTGAAATCACATGCATACATTCAACCTTACAGAAAAGTAGACTTACCTACAATACTTTTTTCTGGAGCAGGAGGCACAATGTAACCAATATGCATGTACTTCATTGCTAATTTGCTGTGCAAGCCAAGGAAATCACTGAATCTTCTTTTAACAGAGAATTCATTTTTGTGAAACATGGAAAGGGATGTCTTAAAAAAAAAAAAGAAGTCATTTTAGTTATGACTTACCAATGCATCTACTCAGCTGCAATCTAAAGTTATTTGCAAATAAATTTGTTGCACTAGTTACCTTTGTTGTTACTCTGTATGCCATATAAGCATTCATGCCTTCCCCTGTAAGAAAATTAAAATACTTATCCTAAGGCAAATTACTTTAATCCCTCCAGACACTTTTTTTTTCCAAAATACACATTAAATATTTTTTTATTTACATACTAAAACCCATCAAAAGATAATTGAATAAGGAATTATGCTAAAATCTCAGAACAGTCTCTAAGAGGTAAGACAGCCTAACTTATGACTTGCTAGGCTCAAGTAACTTACCAACTTTCTCTGGGTCTGATACACTGATTTCTATATCAAGCAAATCTCCATTTGCTTCCTCTTCAATCTAGAAAAAATGTATGCCGTATTTAACAAGTTAATGTGCATTCACACTACGCATGGGTACAGAGATAAGGATATAGGGGAAGGAAGAGTCAGTACATCCCAATGACTAAAAAGCTCTTCTAGACCCACCATCCAATTTTAAGTGAACATAATTTCACATCTTGGTTTTTAATTTTGAGCCTTCCTGAAATTTTTTTTTTAGTATGGCAACCTCTTCTTCAGACTTGTTGGCCTCATAGTTTTAGTAAACATTTATCTTAGGGAAATGCTCACTTTATCTCCTCCAATTCCAGCAGGCACAGAGGTTCAAAAATGCTCTCACTTGCAATGTTTCTATAAGCTTCTAATCAAAAGACAAATGTATTCCTCATTATTAATGGTATCTGTAGTTGAAGAGTTGGGGATGAGGAAAGCAACAACTATAGAATTTTCAGATACTTGCCTGAGCTGTGTGATCACAGAATTTCCTAATCTTTCATGCAATATATGCAAGTTTGACAGAACAGAAGTAGTTAAGAAACACCATGGCAGAACAGACAGTGTGCCAAGGTTGAAGAGGAAGAAAATCAGAATGAGATGTCAGCTTAGGGCATCTGGGGAAGCAGCCGTCATCGAGTTCCAGGCAAGTCTTGTTTGCCAAATCTCATTCATCAGTGACATTTTCTAGGAACATATTCTAGAACGAACAGCATTTGCCAATGCAGACTTTGAATGGAATGCCAAATGTAAATAGCAAATTAAGTGGTAAAACTATGACCAGCCTCAGATGTTTGTTAGTATGCAGAATAATGTTAACAACTGTTTCCTCCACTTCCTCGTTAACAACAGCTTCAGAAATCCAAGTTAAAACCTGTAACATGCTAGTATGAATTAATACACATCTTTAACATTTCTCCTCTATCTAGCTCAACGCTTGCTCCCTTCACACACTTTTACAATACCTATCCTGTAGGAATGGAGCATGTTACTCACACTACAGATCTCTCATCACCTAAGCAATGAATACTCACGATATTGAGTCAAATACATATTAAACACAAAATAAACAGAATAGCTCTTTTCTTGCATACTTTCCTTTACCAAAGAATGATCCTGTGAGTAATTTAGGAACTGGATTAAAAAAAAAAAAAGTAAAACCAACAAATAGATAACACACCCCCCACCCCCAAGACATTTCCATAGTTGTCAAAATATAACTTAATTTTCTCAGTACCTCTTCTCTGGATATATCAAAAATCACAGGGGCTGTTACACTTTTCGATTCCATTCTAGGAGCTACTAATATAGTAGGTGTTATAGGAGTGACTGCAGGAATAGGTTCTGGTGAAAGTACTGGATCCCTCTCTGGACTGTCCAACGAAACTTCTTCTGTGGCTTCTAGATAAAGATTTTGAGTTCACAAAAAAGTTTTTGTACAATAGAGATAGATGTGCACCACAAAAGATACCAAGTATACACATTATAAAGTGATAATACATAAGTGTAATAAGATCATTTACAAATAACATCCATTTGTCTGTCAGATAATTTCTCTAAATATGTCGGTAAAACTAGAGGCGACATCTGAGTTTCTACTGAATAACAGGTTAAAGTAAAATTAAGTATACAATTTTTTTAATATGCTGCTGGGTACAGTCTTTTAAAGTAGTCACAAAACTGCTAAATCTTTAATTTCGATATGATATATCATGAAAACTAATGACATTTTTCCACCACAGACTGCTCTTTCTCAGCACCTATGCCAAATATAGCTTTTGCACTGTGAACAACAGCTGATTAAGTCATATAGGCTGATAACTGAGCATACCAAGAAAAATTATATATATACACCCCCTACCAAAGGCCCACAATTCATAAAATAAAAATATTAGTAGATGAGGCATTCTGACCAGTAAGACTAACTACTTAATTTTATTTTCTTCAGACTATAGATAGCTCATCTATATATAAAGAGGATATATCATCTCTGCTCTGCAAACCCTTCATGCTTTCTTTATTCCACTAATTGATTTTGACCATCACCAAACCATACAAGAGACTATTTCAGTTGGAAGGAACCTACAGCAATCATCTAGTCCAACTGTCTGACCAATGCAGGGCTGACTAAAAGTTAAAGCGTGTTATTAAGGGCATTGTCCAAATGCCTCTTAAACACTGACAGGCTTGGGGCATCGACCACCTCTCCAGAAAGCCTGTTCCAGTGTTTGACTGTTTGACCAACCTTTCGGTATAGAAATGCTTCTTAATGTCCATTCTGAACCTCCCTTGGCGAAGCTTTGAACCATTCCCACGCATCCTATCACTGGATACCAGGGAGAAGAGATCAGCACTTCCCTCTCCACTTCCCCTCCTCAGGAAGCTGTAGAGAGCAATAAGGTCACCCCTCAGCCTCCTTTTCTAAAAACTACACAAGCTCGGAGTCCTTAGCCATTCCTCATAGGACATGCCTTCCAGCCCTTTCACCAGATTTGTCGCCCTACTCTGGATGCATTCAAGGACCTTAATATCCTTCTTAAATTGTGGGGCCTAGAACTGCACACAGTATTCAAGGTGAGGCCGCACCAACGCTAAATACAGCGGGATAATCACCCCTTTTGACCAGCTGATTATACTGTGTTTGATGCATCCCAGAATGTGGTTTACCCTCTTAGATGCCAGGGCACACTGCTGACTCATGTTGAGCCTACTGTTGACCAGCGCCCCCAGATCCCTTTCTGCAGGGCTGCTCTACAGCCACTCTTCTCCCAATCTATACTTGTGCCCAGCATTACTCCATCCTAGGAGCAGTGCCTTCTAGGCACTAAGGCAGATCTACTCCAACTTACACAAAGTTACCAAAATAGCTTACCATGCAGTTTGGAGAAGAGCTGTTTCTGTCTAGATGAACAGTTTAATTTTCAAAGGAAAATAAGGCATCTTTCAAACTTTTATGATCATCATACGCAACGAACTTTTAAAAAACCCTTGTTCAACTTTAAAGACCAGATCTATTTTAAAATTTGTGAGAACAGTTACAATGTTTTTTTTTGGTTTTTTTTAAAGTCTCATTTTTGTCCCCCACAACACTGTGGACCTCTCCAGAACAAATTGCAACCTATTAGCAATCTAAAAATCAGAACAGGAAAAAGCCTCTTGAGCAAGTGAATCCAATCTATTATTACCAAAAAAAAAAGTGATATTATGATCTTTCATAATCAATCAAAACCACTCAACTTCACCCCTGATGTTCAAATCAATTCCATTTCCCATTCTTCCATAACACTTTTTGCCAATCCTTATTTTTTTTTCATAAATGAACAAAACCACCCTTCTCTATTTCAGGGATGAGAAAGATTGCAAGCCTTTGCAAGCTTGCTGTGACCTTGTAGGTTCACCCCAGTAGGTAGCTAAACACCACACAACTGCTCACTCACTCCCCCTTCAGTGGGATGGGGAAGAAAATCGGAAGGGCAAAAGTGAGAAAACTCATGGGTTGAGATGAAGACAGTTTAATAGATAAAGCAAAGCTACATGCGCAAGCAAAGCAAAGCAAGGAATTCATTCACTACTTCCCATTGGCAGGCAGACGTTTAGCCATTTACAGCAAAGCAGGGCTTCCAGGAAAGCAGGACTTCAGAAGTGTTCAAGGTCAGGTTGAACGGGGCTTTGAGCAACCTGATCCAGTGAAAGATGTCCCTGTCCATTGCAGGGGGGTTGGACTACATTTTTAAAGGCCCCTTCCAACCCAAACCATTTGATGATTCATCATGCTTAAACGGTTACTTGGAAAGATAAATGCCGTAACTCCAAACATCCCCCCCCTTCCTCCCCGCAGCTTTTATTGCCGAGTGTGATGTCATATGGTATGGAATATTCCTTCGGTCAACTGGGGGCCAGCTGTCCCAGCTGTGTCCCCTCCCAACTTCTTGTGCATCCCCAGCCTACTTGCTGCTACATCTTTTTGAAGGATCGTACTGATGGCTTCCTACCCTCAAATGCCACAGGAAGGATATTGCATCTTAGACCAATAAAGGAGTTTAATTCAAAATTTCAGATCAGGTGGGAAGCCATGACAAAATAGTTGTAAGGCAGGTTTTAGGCTGAGATCTTGGAAGAACAACATTTAGGTATGGAAAAGAGGTAATCCTTATTGCTGTTAACCACCAAATGAGAGAAGTTATACAACTATTTCACAAAAAGAAAAAAATAGATATAAAGCCACTCAAATTAGTTCTTTTTCTGTCACAGCTATTTTCCTGCATGCATGTTTGGGAAACAAACCATTAAGCACTTTGCTATATCTTCAAATTTTAGACAGGCTTAATACAAGTCATGAAACGGTTTAGACCACACAGTTTTCCCACCTTCAGTTGAGAAAACATTCCCATTACTGTAAAAGTATGGCCTCATAAAAACAGCATGAATTCAAAATAACAAACCAGCACTATAAGATGAAACAGTAGCACACACTCTCCCACCACTCCTCCTTTTTAGACCTGTATCCACACATGGATTAATATCATGAACTGATCTAGATTATTTTTGACATGAACTCCAAGAAGGATCACCTACCTGCCACTGTTCAGCAGATAGCTGCAACTATGCTGATGCATTACTTCTGCAAGAGACAAAGGGGCAGGAACAACCAGATGGAAATGGAAGAAGGCTTCCTTTCAGCAGGAATGCCAACTTGCAACTTCAGGATTACAACTGACATAACATTAGACTTCATCTGAACCAGTATCTCTCAAACTGTGTGACCCCAGGTCATCTGGGCATTACCAAATTTTTAAAGCTGCTGCCTACTAATCTTCCTTTTCCAGTTTCCTAACTAGAGGAGATAAATGCCTAGACAGTTTATACTAGCCAGGGAAACATTAACTGTTTCTGATTGATAGCAGCAGGTCAGTTCTTTTAAGAGAAAAGAAAGGGGAATTTATGCCATCCTCCCTCCTCTTACCTCTCACCCACAAGTTTGCATGCATCCAACACATTAAATAATTCCAGATGAGCAAATAGAAGAGCCAGTGGAAAGGGGTAAGGGGAAAGAGAAAAGGATGTTATACTTTTTGTTTAGAATCAAAACATTAAAAGTTAATTTCAGAAGTAGGCCATTATCATTGAAGACTGGGATTCTAAAGGGGAAAAGAAGTCTGTACTAGCTCTCTAATAAAAACTGAAGGCTACTACACTGTTGTGGTGGGTTGACCCTGGCTGAATGCCAGGTGCCCACCAAGCCGCTCTATCACTCCTGCTCCTCAGCTGGACAGGGGGAGAAAAATATAATGAAAGGCTCGTGGGTCGAGATAAGGACAGGGAGAGATCACTCACCAATTACCGTCATAGGCAAAACTGACTCAACTTAGGGAAATTAATTTAATTTATTGCCAATTAATAACAAAGTAGGATAATGAGAAACAAGAACAAATCTTAAAACACCTTCCCCCATTCCTCCCTTCTTCTCAGGCTCAACTTCACTCCCAATTTTTCTCTACCTCCTCCTCTCAAGTGGCACAGGGGGATGGGTGTCCTGGTTTCAGCTGGGGTAGAGTTAATTTTCTTCCTACTAGCTGCTGTGTTTTGGATTTAGTATGAGAATAACGTTGATAACACATATTGGTTTAGTTGTTGCTAAGTAATGCTTATATTAAGTCAAGGACTTTTTTCAGCTTCCCATAGAAGCTGAGAGGGACCATAGACAGGACAAGGTGGCCAAAGGAATATTCCATACCATAGACGTCATGCTCAGTATATAAATGGGAGTTGCCCGGGGGGCAGGAATTTGTGATTGCTGCTCAGGACGGGCTGGGCAATTGATCATCAGGTTGTGAGCAATTGTACTGTATCACTCATTTTGTATGTTCTTTTATCATTATTGTTATTATTATTTTCTCTTTCGTTACAGTTCTATTAAATTGTCTTTATCTCAACCCATGAGGTTTCCTTTTTTCCCTGATTCTCCTCTCCTATCCCACTGGGAGGAGGGAAGAAGGAGTGAATGGCTTTGTGGTCCTGGTTGCCGGTTTGGGTTAAACCATGACAACAGGGAATGGGAGTTGCGGTCAGTTCATCACATGCTGTCTCTTCTGCTCCTTCCTCCTCACACCCTTCCCCTGGCTCCAGTGTAGGGTTCCTCCCACAGGAGACAGTCCTCCACAAATTTCTCCAACGTGTGTCCTTCCCACAGGCTGCAGTTCACAAACTGCTCCAGCGTGGCTCCTTTCCACAGGGTTCAGTCCTTCAGGAAAAGACTGCTCCAGCGTGGGTCCCCCATGGGGCCACAAGTCTTGCCAGCACACCTGTTCCAGCATGGGTTCCTTTCTCCATGAGGTCCCAGATCCTGCCAAGAGCCTGCTCCAGCACAGGCTCTCCACAGGGTCACAGCCTCCTTCAGGCGCATCCACCTGTTCCGGCATAGGGTCCTCCACAGGCTGCAGGTGGATATTTGCTCCACTGTTAACCTCCATGGGCTGCAGGGAGACAACCTGCTTCACCATGGTCTTCACCATAGGCTGCAGGGGAATCTCTGCTCCAGCACCTGGAGCACCTCCTCCCCCTCCTTCTTCACTGACCTTGGTGTCTGCAGAGTTGTCTCTCACATATTCTCACTCCTCTCTTCCAGCTGCTGTTGTGCAGCAGGTTTGGGGTTTTTTTCCCCTTCTTAAATATGTTATCACAGAGGCACTACCACTACCGCTGATTGACTCAGCTTTGGTCAGCAGCGGGTCCATCTTGGAGCCGGCTGGCATTGGCTCTATCAGACATAGGGGAAGCATCTAGCAGCTTCTCACAGAGGCAACCCCCATAGCCCCCCCACTACCAAAACCTTGTCATGCAAACCCAACACAACTGTCTAGATAATTTTTTTTCCCTCAGAAAATAAGTCTTAAAGCAGTAAATAAGCTGAGAATCTATTTCCTAAGAAAGTCTTTTTTCCAAAGAACATTGAATTTATGCTTCTTACATACTCTCTCACTTTAAGAAATCAGACAGCATGTTACAGATTAAGAAATTCTGTTTCATGGAAAGATGAATTTGGTAGGTTTCAGAGTAAAAACTATGGTGTGTTCAGAAACATTTGCTCAAGTTATTCAGTTTAGATTTTCCAATGAAAATTTAAGGATTTGGTTGGTTGGTTGGGGGTTTTTTGGTGTTTTTTAAGGCTTTTTTTGTAAACTCTGTATTAATATTTCCACGAAAAATGAAATCTAGGTCTCCTGCTTTCCTGGAAAGTGCTCAAAAGCACAAGCTCTTCTTGCATAAAGAGATGCAACTGCTTTGTCCAACTTTTAAGAGAAAAAAAAAACACATCGAGACCAACAGTCACATCAGTTATGGCAGTTATCAGCACATATTAAGCACTCCCAACAATCTAATGCCATAAGACTTGTATGCAATAATATCTACTTTACAATTCATAAACAGTCTTTGATACAAGATCACTGTCACAATGCTCAACTCCAACAGAACATGAAAACCTCTCAGCCTGATGCAGAAGATGACTATTTATGCTTAATTAACATTCCAGCGGAAACTATACCAAGTTTTTATCAGCACTCTTCAGCGCTTAAGCTTGGAACTCAATTTCAGCATTAGATACCTATTGTTTCATTACACAGAATCATAGAATGGTTTGGGTTGGAAGGGACCTCAAAGATCACCTTGTTCCAAACCCCCTGACATGGGTAGGGACACCTCCCATTACACCAGGTTGCTTAAAGTCCCATCCAGCCTGGCCTTGAACACTTCCAGGGATGGGGCATCCATAACTTCTCTGGGCAACCTGTTCCAGTGCCTCACCACCCACACAGTAAAGAATTTATTCCTGATATTTAACGTAAATCTACCCTCTTTCAGTTTATAACCAGTACCCCTCATCCTATCGCTACACTTCCTGATAGAGTCCCTCCCCATCTCTCCTGTAGGCCCCCTTTAGATACTGGAAGGCTGCTATAAGGTCTCCCCGGAGTCTTCTCTTCTCCAGCCTGAACAACCCCAACTTTTTCAGCCTGTCCTCATAGCATAGGTGCTCCAGCCCTCTGATCATCTTCGTGGCCCTCCTCTGGACCTGTTCCAACAGGTCCATGTCCTTCCTGTCCTGAGGACTCCAAAGCTGGATGCAGTACTCCAGGTGGGGTCTCACCAGAGTGGAGTAGAGAGGCAGAATCACCTCCCTCGACCTGCTGGCCACACTTCATCTCACCACTAGTATTTGTCAAACATCATCATCTTAGAAAGTACAAGTCTGCAATTCCTCACAAGCAGCATCATTTCAGCCAAATAAGTTATTTTTACTTATCACACTTCTAAATCTCTTCAGATGATTGCCATCTTAACCTGGTCATCCATAAACTTTATATATAGAGTTAAGAAGGGTGGTGAGACACTGGAACAGGTTGCCCAGAGAAGTTGTGGATGCCCCATCCCTGGATGTGTTCAAGGCCAGGCTGGATGGGGCTTTGAGCAACCTGGTCTAGTGGGAGGTGTCCCTGCCCATGGCAGGGGGCTGGAACTCGATGATCTTTAAGGTCCCTTCCAACCTGAACCATTATATAAATGTCATAGACCTCAAAATACTCAAGTGATGTCAGAATGTTGAAGTGGCTTATCGTTCAAAGTTTACTAAGATTATCACACAAATTTGGAAGTAAACTGAAGTATAAACTGTTGTCCAGAATAGTGGGCAAGTTACTAAAAAAGGCTTCCCAGTCTTTAGTGGTATTTGAGAGAAAAATATCCTAACAGAACTGAGAGAAACTACTATGCCCAAGTCAGAACCCATGACTCTTACCATTATAATAGGAGGGCTAAGAATAATCTTAATGAAAACATAAATAGTATTAACAGGATATTTAGCCACCAATAAGGCTTTCTTCTGACGTCAAAACCGTAGGTTCAAAAGCCTTTGCGTGTTTATTTCTTCCAGAACAGACCTGGAACTGAATAACCAGCTTCTGAAAATACATTTCTTCAGGTTCAGCTATACACTGAACTTTAGGCCAACATTTTAGAACAGTCATTCAAGATTTAGTTCTTAACTCTATATATAAAGTTTATGGATGACCAGGTTAAGATGGCAATCATCTAAACAGATGTTCCTACAGTATTCTCTTGACAAAAAAAACCACAAACAGAAAACCAACATTATCATCCACCACCCCCCCTGCATTGGGAGCTTTGCAGAAGACGTATTCAAGGATTTAGAGATCTAGAACAGGCCATATCTGCTCTATTGGGCCTCATACTTAGGTCTTAAGAAGCCGGTATGTTATTAATATAATCTGTAACTTAAAATATATCTCTGGGAAAGATGAACTCTATGTGGATCAAGGGGTAGAATCCTGACCGGGAGACTACTGCACATTGAGGAATCAGTGATTCACATAACAGTTAACCTGAGGAAGCCCAGGCCTGTGCTGGGCTGCACATCCAGCTTGGCCTTCGGGTTATGTTGCACAAATCCCTTGGCCGCAGGATAAACTCAGCAGCTCATTGTAACAGAGGAACTTGCCTTTAGCTGTTAGTGCAGCAAGGGGTTCTCATGAGAACAGCAGCAAAGTTTTTAAGTATAGTCAAAAAAGCCTACAAAAATTCCAGATTCTGAACTGCATTAAGACAGTATAGAACATTTTCTAATTTGTTGTCTCTCACCTCCTTTTCTATTAGGTTGCATTATTAGATGAAAAATGAAAAAGATTTATCAAGGCTACAGTAGCTAGAGAGGAATATCATCACATTTTTACAAATAAGTTCGCAAAACTACATTTTTTAATGCCCCCCAAAAGTCAGAGTCCCTCCTTTTTGGAGCCATTCATAGGACTTCCTTTTACCTGGGTTTTATAGCGTCTAATAATTCAACATGAAGGACAAACACAAGCTAGGAAGTTGTGGAACTTCATTCTCTTCCCATCCAGTTAACTGTCCCTATAATCTTTGTAAAAATACGATTTCTTTGGAATTTCAGCATATTGGGGAAAAAGAAGTTGCATTCAATTATTATTTTTTTTAAACTTGAGTCTTGCTTTTATAAAACAAGGCTTACACAATCAAGCTGAAAGCAAGGAAATAGAAATCTCATGTAGCCTCACGCTGTTTCTGTTTATCGCAAAACAGTGTCAGAAAGGCTGGATGACCATCACTGTCTAGCAAAACAGTGCTGGGGGAAAAAGTTATCCTCATGAATACATAGCACTGTAGCACTGAAACACAAGTTAGACATTGCTTTTGAGAACACATGCTGACAGTGATACAAAGTTAGATGTTCATCACTAGGACAGAACTGTATTATGCAAAATTCCTGTTTAGAACAGGCTACTGTTAAAGATATCATGTTTCTGCAAGTTGTTAGGCTCTATAAATCAGTCTTTTTTTCCCCCGTTTGAGAGTTTGTACTAGCCTTAATCTGTATATGAACTGACCTTTTAAAAACATCACTTGTAGTTGCATTAGAGCTGCAGCACATCAGATGCTTTCACAGCTGAATGCTGCTTGCATTTTAAAAAACGTCCTCCACAGTAAAACTCAAACTCATTAAATCATTTCTCTGTCTTTTCTCAATGTTCCATTCACTTGCAACAATCTGGCTGCTAACACGTTACTTCTGTCTGGATCCCATCAATATTTAGTCCAGCCACCTTTTTTCTTAATTTAATATTTTCCAGCCAAAGGAGAATCTGCTTTCCTAAAATATCTATTTGAGACAGATACAGCTACAAAAAGCTGGCTTTATATACTGAAGTTATATAACCAAATTAAAAATAAAGCTTTCTTGTACTAGTGAAGTGTTCAAAGTCTTTGTAGGCAATAAGATCAGGTAATATAAATACAAAAACAAAAGTACTAGGATTATCACTGAATTCTTAATTATTCTCCATTTCTCTTAAGACTATTTTATAGTTTGCAAAATAATCAATAGATTTGCTTATGACACTGTTAGAATGTAAGTTCAATTATATGCAAATATAAGTTTGATAAGTTGAGAACAAAGGTAATAGGCACATGTATACACTTATCTATATAAAGCAGCTCAGAACTAAATGCTATAAACTTGATTTAAAAATAATTACATCAGGGTACAAAAATAAGGAGTGTATTCAAAGAAGGCTGCCAACTGATTCACTAATAGGAAAAGCGTTAGCATTGAGAAGAAGCATTCAGAACTATCTTTCAACACACAATACTTTCTAAACATTACATCTCCTTTCTTGAATAGTAAATGCTCCTACACCTGTAATTGTCACAGCAACCATAATCCATGTTAGGAAAAACAGACTAGAAAACTAACAACAAAGTAGTGACTGACCAAGGATTAAAAATTAGTGTAATTGACTGATTACTTATCAAAACTTTCATACAACTCTCTCTAAAACATCCAGTACTGTCAAATATTAGAGACCAAATTTTACACTAGTGAAATGCCAGGACTGATCCCATATGTCAGTTTCTCACCTTTTTATTATAATAAAAAAGTCTTTTAATAAGAAGAAATACCCTCCAGCTTGCAATATGATCTGAATTATCAGTCTTCATAATTGGAAAAAAGGACTGGGACAACTATAAATGGTAGAAGGCATACAGTAGAAAACAAGGTTTTAACTCACCACATGTTTTTACACACATGAAGTTGAATATTATTACATAACAAGACATGCTATATTACCATCAGCAGAACAAGTTATTAACTAGCTAACACTGCCACACTATCCAGTGACAGTACATATAAGAGAAACCTGTATTTAGTAATCAAACTTAACTAAAGCTAGAATCCCACTAGAAAAAAATCCTATACATCACTGTCAAGATCTTAGGACATTAAATTTAACTTTTCTATCAAATAAGCTTCTCAAAATGCCATTACTTCAGTATGTAATTCTTAATAGTTCTGTTACAAAAATATGTATTGTTAAGAGTGTAATAAAGTTTTTACTGCTGAAATAACAATACACAAATTTGGTGAAAAAAAATCCCAATTTTAATTTCCTATTAAAATTTAAACAAGACTCATCTACCCCTAAAGAGAAGTCACATATCATTTTATTTTTGCCAATAACCGAGATTGTCTTCTACTTGCAGTTCAAAAAGAAAAGGCTACACTTCAAAACAGTTTTACAATAATATTCAACCAGTAGCTAGATGTGTTAACAACAGTAGAACAAACTTTGTGCAAAGAACCTCAGCTGTTTTTCCTTCTATAGTATGTCACTTCTCTTGCAAATTATTTCAAGTTCATAAATTTGACAGTACATTGCAGAAGATCACACGACTTCAAATAAATAGGTGATCATTGAATCCAATAAAGAATGATTGACAAAGACTAGTGATACTCCTAATATCCAAAGGAAAACATTACTTAAATTTTCCAGAAAGTATATCTTCAACAGGTTGAACAATGGTTAAGATTTACAACATTAAATTGCTTAAGCTTAAAATCAGAGTTTCCATTGCAAGGGTACTGCTTCATATTTCCTTACAGACATGCAAATTACCTTTTACAGCATTAAAAGGTTTTCTTCCTCCTCACAAAAGCACACCCCTTGAAGTCCAAGAGGAAAAGAGTCTATGCAGCCACATTAGAAGAAAAAAAGCAGTTACCAGCAAAGAGGTCTTCTCTTTCATCATCCGGCATGACTACTGCTGGCTTTGGACCATTAGAGTTTGTGCTGAGATCTTCTGCAGGAAGACTTGCTGGCTCTGGAAATAAAGGACTTGACTGTTAAAAAAAAAAAAAAAAAGTGAAATAGCAGAGAACCAGTTGTCACATATCAGTATATAAGTATTGCAATAAACATTCTTTCATAGCAAAGAAACAAAGCAAGATGTACAGAAAGGAAACCCAGTCAGCTATTTCCATTTCCTACTCCAAATGGGATAACAATAAACAAAGGATACAACCTAGTCAGCAGCTCTTTTCATTTCTGTCAGAAAAAAAAAACCAACCAATTTCCGCAAGTTTAATTTACATGAAAAATTGCTACAGAAATATCTAGAATAAGTTTGTTAGCATTCTGAATGTAGTTAGATTATGAAGGTCCTTTTGGAAAGGCTTATATTTAGATTTTGTTTAGTAATTTTTTCTATGTAGAAAAAAAAAGTGTCCAAGTGCTCCATACCAGTTTTTCAGAGATTAAGTGTACAAGTTAACTCCATTCAAACAATACACAGCTGCTTGCAGCCATAAGAAATTTCAAAGTTTCACTTATTTTTACTGTTCATAATATACATGAAATTTATATTTTGTTGGAACAAAATTAGGTAAGATAACAAAATCTCCTCTTATAAACCAAATGCTAACATTGAAGCTATTTGGAAGAATTATTAGCAATCGTACAGCTTTTCCACTGCTTAGCTTAGCCAAATTATAGGTAAAAAACAGAACAGCATGTCTCCTGTGAAATGCAAAAAGAATGAAAGCAGGGAGGAGAAAAAAAAAAGGAGGGGGGCAAGAACAGAAATTAATCACACAAAAAGCAAGCGAACAGCTTCAAGATTAAAACAGGAACCCTCTCAAAGCACCATAACCTTCACATAAATTGGTTTTGCAGTCCTGATTAATGTGCTATAGGCAATCCTGCTTTGGCAGGGGAGTTGGACTAGATGATCTTTAGAAGGTCCCTTCCAACTCCAACAATTCCGTGATTCCTCTCTAGTTAATCAGCAATCAGCCACTGTCATTTAGAAATAGCTACTTCATTAATATTATAGGACTACAACATCACTACAACAACACTCAAATACATAAATTTAATTAGACCCACACCATGATATAATCATTCTTCTCTGGACTAAGGTGCCCGGTACGCTTAAGTTAAACAATCTAGCTTTAAGCTAGGGAGAAGTTCAAACTCAACCGTCCATGATCTCTTCCTTCCAAATTTGCTAGAAATTCACAAGAGTAGGATTCTTTTAATCAACTAGAATGCTTCGGAAAGTCAAAAAGCTCTTTGTGTTCAAAGTTTCTCTTTAAACAATGAGGCTTCCCTTTGTTACTTAACTACTTTCTATCAAATAAACTGACTACAAAAACAAAGCAGTGCAACAGAACTATCAACCAAACCACTCAATACAGTGAAAGTGCATTTCTTCACCAGTTTTTCCAGCTATAGAAGTTTTCAGTAACTATTTTCAACGATTTAAGATGAGGACTTTTCATTGTTAGACTGTGGTTTAGGCATTAATTCTATCACATCTCTTGGGGATTTAATTTAAGAGCACATCAATAAAGAAATTATTGCAGTTTTTCTGAAAGTACAAGACTCCAATAATACACACTGTACCACATACAGAGGTACAGAAGTCTATTAAAATAGTTCTTGACAACTACAGGTTCACAAATCACATCATTTGTTATTCCTTCACAGTATTTTTCCACAGATTTTTTTTTTTGCAGCATTGCACAGATTATCTATAAAAAGAAAATAAATAAACAAAACTTTTAAAGCTACTTCAGAGAAAGCAAGTGTCTTTAAAAAACACATTTAAGAGCCTCTTTACTTACTGACCTTTTTAAGGGCAGGCAACAGTCAGAGCAAAACAAAAAAATACACACTGATCCTATGACTGTAAAGGTTAGGGACAGGAAACTTAAGGAAGAGAGGAACACAAAAAATTTTATTTTTAAATGGATAACTGTGTACAGGGAGAACAAAGTTTTTCTATAAGAGACTAGCACAGGTGAAACACGGCCACAACTTCAAAAAAAGTTCCTGCTTTAATGAACACACGAGCATTTTTCAGAACTAAGAAGTATTTACACATTCAGTTGTAGTGGGCTTTTTTTATTAGACTCCTGACATGGAAAGCGAGAGTGGTTTATAGATATATTCACCATATGTTTTTAGACTCTTGATTTCTCTGAACAATTGCAGGTGTGATACTTGGAGAAAGGCTTTTCCGTGGTGTTTTTTTGTTGGTTTTTTTTTGACAGGAGAAAGACTTCAATTCAGGGGAACGACCGAGTCCATGTGGGGCTGAGGGCCCCAGAAGGCCCCTGGCGAGGTGACTCTCCCCACCAAAACACAAAGACCAAGGAGCCGATGCTCCCAGAAAAGAGAGCGGCGAGGGCCGCAGCTCGAGGCCGAGATGGGGGTGGAAAGGGACCCCCAATAGTCAAGGAGGGCACGATGGGGACCAGCACGATCACAATCCACCACAGGGGTCTGGGAAACAGCTGGGCCTCACGGTAATAGACTGCACCAGGGAAGGAACGAGGGCGGCTGCAAGACGAACGGGCTCTCACCTCCAAAGTGGACACAGGGCTAGCAAAGACGTTGTTGTCATCCTCCAGCACCTCGAAGTCGGCGGATCGTACACCCACCAATAACGAAATCTCTCTCTTCGCCGCCATCTTCCCCTCCAGCCTGGGTCACCAGCCCCAGCCTCTTGCTCTCACGTGACACCCCGACCCCCGCCTCCTCGCGCCACGTGATTGGAAGAGCTAGGAAGGGAGGTGGGGGAAAAAAAAGGTAGTATGTAAGACTGCATTGCTGCAGCTCGCTTTTTTCCTGCTGCTGTGGGCGAGTATCTCCGCGGTTGGACTGGGGAGGTGTCAGCCTCTCGCATTGTTGGGGTTGTGTGTGTCCGCCTTCCTCCGCCCAACCCCTCCGGGGTTTCTCTTTATAGGGCAAGACGGGAACGGAGAAATAGGGGGAGAGGGTTGTGAATGTGAGTGCCCGTGCTTGCCGACGTCTGCCTTCCCTTGGGCCCGCGGGCTCCGTCGCGGGGCGGGGGGGGGTGTGGTGTGTGTGGTTGCGCGCCCGCGGAGCAACCTTTTGTCCTTGCCCGGGGTGGATTCTGTGGAGGCACTGGGGTGGCTGTGTACCTGCCTAGGCCTGGCTGGGATTGACTTGTCTGGTATGAGCAAACCTGTAGATGTAAATTCCCCCATCAGTTGGGTTACATCGTTAACAGTACATCACTGTAGGTAACTTGCCTGGCTTTTAGTTTCCCTCCCCTTCTTGTGAAAGGAGACAGCTGTAGGTGCGCCACGTTAGGGCATCTAGATAAATTGAGAAGCCCTAAGAGCAAGAAATCAGGCAGGGGAAGTAGGAGACCTGCGTGGCTGAGCAGGGAGCTTCTGAAAAAACTCAGTGGAACTGCAAGAAGGAAGTTTACACTGAGTGGAAGATGGGACTGACTGCTTGGGAAGATTATAAGAATGCCGTTAGAGTATGCAGGGATGAAACAAGGAAAGCCAAGGCCTCCTTGGAATTAAAATTGGCAAGGGATGTCAAACTAAACAAGAAGGGTTTTTTCAAGTATATCAGAGGCAAAAGGAAAACGAGAGAAAATGTGGGCCCACTGTGGAATGAGACGGGTGCCATGGTGACAGAGGATGCAGAGAAGGCGGAGTTGCTGAATGCCTTCTTTGCTTCAGTCTTTACTGCTCAGGCCAGCCCTCAGGAGCCACAGAATTTGGAAGAATCAGAGAAAGTCTGGACAAAGGAAGCCCTTCCCTTGGTGCAGGTAGACCAAGTTAAGGAGCAGTTAAGTACACTGGATACCCGCAAGTCCATGGGTCCTGATGGGATGCACCCGCGAGTGCTGAGGGAGCTGGCAGAAGTCATTGCTGGGCCGCTCTCCATCATCTTCGAAAGGTCCTGGAGAACAGGCGAGGTGCCCAAGGACTGGAGGAAAGCCAATGCCATCCCAGTCTTCAAAAAGGGCAAGAAGGAGGACCTGGGAAACTACAGGCCGGTCAGCCTCACCTCCATCCTTGGAAGGATGATGGAATGACTCATTCTGGGCGTCACCTCAAAGCATGTGGAGGAAAAGCAAGCTATTAGAAGTAGTCAACATGGATTCACCAAGGGAAAGTCATGTCTGACTAACCTGATAGCCTTCTATGATGGCATGAGTGGTTGGATAGATGAGGGGAGGGCGGTGGATGTTGTCTACCTTGACTTCAGCAAGGCTTTTGACACAGTCTCCCACAGCATCCTCATAGGTAAGCTTAGGAAGTGTGGGTTAGATGAATGGACAGTGAGGTGGATTGAAAACTGGCTGAAAGACAGAGTTCAGAGGGTTGTTATTAGGGGCACAGAATCTAGTTGGAGGTCTGTAACAAGTGGAGTTCCTCAGGGTTCGGTACTGGGTCCAGTCCTCTTCAATATATTCATCAGTGACCTGGATGAAGGGATGGAATGTACCCCCAGCAAGTTTGCTGACGATACAAAACTGGGAGGGGTGGCTGACACACTAGAAGGCTAGGCTGCCATACAGGGAGACCTGTACAGGCTGGAGAGTTGGGCAGAGAGGAACCTGATGTACTTCAATAAAGGCAAGTGTAGGGTGGGGCAAGGTAGTCTAGAGAAGAGAAGACTGAGGGGGGATCTGATCAACACCTATAAATACTTAAAGGGAGGGTGTCAAGAGGATGGGGCCAGTCTTTTTTCACTGGTGCCCAGTGAACAGGACAAGAGGAAATCTGATCTCCTTCTATGACAAAGTGACTCACTTGGTGGATGAGGGAAAGGCTGTGGATGTTATCTACCTAGACTTTAGCAAGGCCTTTGATACAGTGTCCCACAGTATTCTGCTGGAGAAACTGGATGCTCATGGCTTAGATGGGTATACTCTCCACTGGGTTAAAAACTGGCTGGAGGGCCGGGCCCAGACAGTGGTGGTGAATGGAATGAAGTCCAGTTGGCGACCGGTCACGAGTGGTGTCCCACAGGGCTCGGTACTGGGGCCGGTTCTCTTCAACATCTTTATCAATGATCTGGACGAGGGGATCGAATGCACCCTCAGCAAATTTGCAGACAACACCAAGTTGGGTGGGAGTGTTGATCTGCTGGAGGGCAGAGAGGCTTTGCAGAAGGATCTAGACAGGCTGGCTGGATGGGCTGAGACCAACGGGATGAGGTTCAATAAGGCCAAGTGCCGGGTCCTGCACTTGGGTCACAACAACCCCAGGCAGCGCTACAGGCTTGGGGAAGAATGGCTGGAGAGCTGCCTGGCAGAAAAGGACCTGGGGGTGTTGGTCGACAGCAGGCTGAACATGAGCCAGCAGTGTGCCCAGGTGGCCAAAAAGGCCAACAGCATCCTGGCCTGTATCAAGAACAGTGTGGTGAGTAGGACCCGAGAGGTGATCGTCCCCCTGTACTCGGCACTGGTGAGACCCCACCTCGAGTACTGCGTCCAGCTTTGGGCCCCCTACCACAGGAAAGACATTGAGGTGCTGGAGCAGGTCCAGAGAAGGGCAACGAAGCTGGTGAGGGGTCTGGAGCACAAGTCTTACGAAGAGAGGCTGAGGGAGCTGGGGTTGTTCAGTCTGGGGAAGAGGAGACTGAGGGGAGACCTTATCGCTCTCTACAACTCCCTGAAAGGAGGCTGTAGAGAGGCGGGGGTCGGTCTCTTCTCCCAAGTTACAGATGATAGGACAAGGGGTAATGGCCTCAAGTTATGCCAGGGGAAGTTCAGGTTAGATATTAGGAAATATTTCTTTACTGAAAGGGTTATCAGGCATTGGAATGGGCTGCCCAGGGAGGTGGTTGAGGCACCATCCCTGGAGGTATTCAAGAGAGGAGTTGACATGGTCCTTGGGAATATGGATTAGTGTTGGGTGGTGTGGTGGGGTGTGTGTGTGGGGTTTTTTTTGTGGTTTTTTTTTTTTTTTTTATTGGTTGGACTAGATGATCTTAAAAGGTCCCTTCCAACCTAGGTGATTCTGTGAAATGGGCACAAACTTGAACGTAAGAAGTTCCATTTAAACATGAGGAGGAACTTCTTTACTTTGAGGGTGGCAGAGCAATGGAATAGGCTGCCCAGGGAGGTGGTGGAGTCTCCTTCTCTGGAGACATTCAAAACTCGCCTGGATATGTTCCTGTGCAACCTGCTCTAGGTGGACCTGCTTTGGCAGGGGGGTTGGACTAGATGATCTCCAGAGGTCCCTTCCAACCCCATGTGATTCTGTGAGAAGTTGGATGTTTGCCGGTAGCTGTGATTTGAAATTGTTACTGTGATAAAATAGTTTAATAAATGATAAGATAGGGATAAGAGTGTCTCCACAAACAGAGAAGTTAACTGAAATTACTGGAGTGAGATATCCAAAAGAATAGGAGAGTTAATTGAAGCTGCAGGACTGAGATAACCGAAATATAGGGGAATTAACTGAAAATGCAGAAGTTAGACAATTATAAAACCGTAAAAGTTACACTTTTATGTAATAGGCAGATCGAGAAGTCTGTACCTTCCAAGTACCTCAGCCAATGGGGAAAGGAAGAGGGTTACATGTGGCTGGGGAATTAGGATAAAATGGAGGCTGCGTCCTCCGGAAAATTGAGAGACCCCACAGGGGAATGGCCCAGTGGACTCTCCCTTTATTTGAATGAAGTCTTTTTGAGGACTCCTCTGTCTCCTTTGTGAACATCGACCTCTGGCTACGGGATTTTCTGCACATAAAGCTGGTAATTTCTGTTTAAGTCCAACAAAGTCTTCGTTCTCATAGAACGCAAAGTCTATGTCCCCGAATATTTCATATATATGGCTGTTGTTGTCACAAAAATTTTGAAACTGGCCTGTGCCAACTGAGGAGAGAGACTAGGATGCAAAGTATAGAATTACAAGAATGCGCATGAGGTGTCCCATTCAAATTGGGGCACTCTGTGGTTTTACACATGGTTCTTATGTTTCAAGCATTCAGGTACAACGTGATTTGACCAATCGCTACTTAACACACACACTGCTGTTTTGCAAAGCAACTATAATCATCCATCTGCTTCTTTCTTGATCTAAACATCCCTAGAGTCAGTCTTGCTACAGTTACTTATCTATGATGCCAGATAATGAGAGTTTCACAGAGGTGTTAGAGGGGCTAGGATGCTGGTGTTATATCTCGGTTGTCCGGGGGTATCCTTTACTCTTCAGGGTGGGGGTTGTCCTACTTGCAATGAGCTGGGTCCTTTGGTCATGCTTACTTAACCATGACTGTACAGTATATAATGTAAACTATATATATCTCTCTTAAAGTTCATACAATTCCATACTATAAAGACTGTTTGGTTCAATAGTTAGGGAATGAGATTTTCCTAATATTATCCTGAGTAATCTAATTTCTTTCAACAGAACTCAAATAGATAAAGCGCAGCTGCTTACTTGGTTTAAGATAAGATCTTTCTCAGGGAGTGAGGATTAGAAGAATTATGTCCTATTCACAGAATGATATGGGGTTGGAAGGAACCTCTGGAGATCATTTAGTCCAACCCCTTATTCTTGCAGGCCAGTCATTTAACCAAGTGCAGGAGTATTCACAATCACTAAAGCAGTATTTCTCATGTAAATAAAGTATTTGCAGGCCATCTCCCTATGTTACTATTTCTAAATTGCCTTTCTTTTTCTCCCTGTGACTTAGCTCACAAATTCTTAAATTCTTCCAAAAATTCAGGTGTCAATACTGTCTAGATAGTAAGCATTAGCTAATATACCTATACTTCATTTGAACTATTATTGTTGTTTCTGTTACTTTTAAAAATTTGTCTTCAATATATCTTTTGAGTTTCAATTTGGTCAAAGTACAGTATTCATCCACTCAGCACTTTGTGATGACTTTGTTAATATTTGCTTTATTAAAGTTAATTTCTAAACTTTGTCAAATGGAGAATAGGAAGAATGAGTCTTGTTCTACAGAATGCAAGGTCTTTGGGGCAAAGGCTGCATCTCTCCAGCATTTGCAAAGTGCCTAATTGTTCTGGTTTAACCCCAGCTGGAACTAGGACCATGCAGCCATTCACTCTCTCCCCACCCACGCCCAGTAGGGTAGGGAGAAAAAGGAGAAAAAGGAAAAAAAAACTTGTGGGTTGAGATAAAGACAGTTTAATAGAACAGTAATGGAAGAAAAAATAATAATAATGGTAAAAGTATATACAAAAAGAGTGATGCAATTCAATTCATCACCACCTGATGATTGACTGCCCAGCCCATCCTGAGCAGCAATCACAAATTCCTGCCCCCCGGGCAACTCCCATTTATATACTGAGCATGACATCTATGGTATGGAATATTCCTTTGGCCACCTTGTCCTGTCTATGGTCCCTCTCAGCTTCTATGGGAAGCTGAAAAAAGTCCTTGACTTAATATAAGCATTACTTAGCAACAACTAAACCAATATGTTATCAACGTTATTCTCATACTAAATCCAAAACACAGCAGGTAGTAGGAAGAAAATTAACTCTACCCCAGCTGAAACCATGTCCTGGTTTGAGGTAAAACAGAACCAATTTTCTGTTCAGTAATTTTACTTTTCAGTTAAGCCTCTTCTAACTCTCTGAAATTAATGGTATATCTTTCAGTGTCAGCTTCTAGCAGAGATAATCCCTAATGTTTATAGTTAATACTAAGGAATGGTATGCAGAGGGGCTCCTGCTTATACTTATTGCTATACCAACCAAGGTCAGACAACTTTGTTATATTCCCTGTTGAAGGGTCGAAAGCAGAAAATCATAGAGGGGTCACACCTGCGGGGAGGAGTGGACAGGACAGGTGACACAAAACTGACCAACAGGGTATTCCATCCCATCTGCATCATGCTCAGTATAAAAGCTGAGGGATCAAAAGGTCAGCCCTCCTCTTTCTTCAATGGCTGGTGTCCAAGGAGGACCCTGTCTGTTCATCTGCCTTTGATCCCGATACGTGCGTTCCTGAATCCAGATCCAAAATCCAGTTCCCATCCGTCACTGAGTCCAGTCTGGGATTCTCCCAGTGCCTGCTGGTGATGTGTTCGTTATCCTGGGAGCTCGATACTGGTTTTGTATATATTGTATATATTTCATAGAATCATAGAATTATAGAATGGTTAGAGTTGGAAGGGACCTTAAAGATCATCTAGTTCCAATCCCACTGCTATGGGCAGGGACACCTTCCACTAGACCAGTGTGGCAAGGAGGACTGTAAACGTGCTCAAGTGACTTGCATGTGGGGTGCTGGAAAACACATATATCGCACTAATTGTTGTTTAGTCTTATGTGCTCAACAAGTAGAACATCTGCACTTAGATAACGTAGGCCTGGGATGGACTCAGGGGCACCTTATCAAACATGCCTGAGATTCCTGCCCTGCTGTTGAAGCACAGCGAAGAACTCTGCCTGCCTGAATCCTTGAAATACAGGCCAGAACAGCAAGTCTGAGCTCTCGCTGCCTCACTCCCTTGCTAACAAGGACTCTCTTGATAATAAGAACTCTCTCTTGCTCTGCGGTGCCTGCGTCCCCTGCTTGCATGCCTCTGCCCGGGTGCTGCTTCGGAGACTCCCCGATCCATGAGGTATCGAGATTAAATTTGTTCTTTGCTTTCATCCATAGTTTTGTAATTGTTCTTGTGTCCTGCCTGTATCAGCTCACACACAGTCCCTCCTTTTGACCATCAGGGTCACACCAGACTATTCATTATTTTAGTAGTAAGTTGGCTGCATAAGGTAATACCACACTGCAAACACACATATATAGAATCACAGAATAGTTTAGGTTAATTATTAATAATTACAAAGCAAATTAAGATAGTAAATACAACAACCAAAATCCTTTTAGTTCACAGTCCTGTACTTAAGTCTGTGAGTGTCACATCCCACTCTCAGGAAAGAGGGGGGGAGTGACTCAGATTTGTAAATCCCCAACAACAGGGACTAAGGTGAGACAAATCTCAAGGTCCATATACAAAAATCTATTAGTTTCCCAAAATGATTAGTATAGGTCTTAACAAGTCCACAATAATTGGTTAGGTATATAACAAATTATGGCAAGTGGTAATGTATGCATTTCCAGCACCCCACGTGCAAGCCACTTGAGCGTGTTTACAGTCCTCCTTGCCAATCTTCTGTTACTTTCCCACAGCTAGTGATTCCACAGCACAGATCTGCAAAATTGTTCGGCATACTAACCCTGAAACATGGGATGGAGATATCTGGCATGATGATGATGACTCTCGTGAACCGGAGGAGGGTTCCAATTATGATTATACCCCAGAGACTGTATCCGTACAGCCGCTCATTAAAACTGAGGTCACAAATGAAGGGGGAAATGATTGTACCACTATGTGGACTGTCCCATGGTCTCCTACTGACTTAGCCAAGCTGCAGGAAAAATACTCGCGAAGCCCAGGGGAGTCTGAGACTAAATATGTGTAGTGTGTCTCCCTCACAGGAGGGGATAACATTCTGTTAAGTGAGGAGGAAGCAGGAGGTTATTGGGGTCCTGGAGTATTTTTAACCACCATAGGGGATGATCATAATTATTCATTGACCACACGAGCTGCTTATTGGGCCGGAGGTATTGACCTGCAAGATAGGAGAGACCCTCGTGTGATAAAGACCTCAGGGTTCACTGACTTGACTGCGTCTGTGCAAAAGGCAGCCTGTATACAGGCAATGTATGAGTGGAACTTGTTAAGGAAATCCCCAATGTTAGCCCCTATCAATCCAGCTAGATTAATCCCTTGAGATATTCAAGGTGAAGCTCGAGGAGGCCCTGGGCAACCTGGTCTAGTTGGGGGTGTCCCTGCTGACTGCGGGGAGGTCGGACTAGATGACCTTTGGAGGTCCCTTCCGGCCTGGACCAATCTATGAATCTATGAATCCCCCTTATCCGTGGACTCCCAGATAGTCTAAAGACATATGTGGTGAATGTGCAAGTTCGTATACAAGCCACCCGTAATGTTGTGCAACAGGGTGGTACGCGATGGAGAGACCAGGCAGAACAGGCTCATGTAACTACTTGGGGCGATTTTGTACAGGTATTGGTAGATTGTGGATGCAGGATGGGCTGGGTTGGTTCAACCACTGAGAGGCCCCACGACATCCCCCCTCGTTGAGTCATAGAATCATAGAATCATCTAGGTTGGAAGGGACCTTTAAGATCATCTAGTCCGACCATCAACCTAACTCTGATAAAAAAAAACACAAACAAACAACAAAAAACACCAACCAATCAACCAAACAAAAAATCCAACATCCCATCATTAAACCATGTTACTGAGCACTATGTCAAGCCGTCTTTTAAATAACTCCGGGGATGGTGCCTCAACCACTTCCCTGGGCAGCCCATTCCAATGCTTAATAACGTTTCCATGTAAAAAATTTTCCTGATGTCCAATCTGAACGTCCCCTGGTGCAACTTGAAGCCATTTCCTATTGTTCTATCGCCTGTGACTTGGGAGAAGAGATCGACCCCCGCCTCTCTACAACCTCCTTTCAGGTAGTTGTAGAGAGCGAGAAGGTCTCCCCTCAGCCTCCTCCTCCAGGCTGTACAACCCCAGCTCCCTTAGCCTCTCCTCATAAGACTTATTCTCCAGACCCCTCACCAGCTTTGTTGCCCTTCTCTAGACCCGCTCCAGCACCTCAATGTCTTTTTTTGTGGTAAGGGGCCCAAAACTGGACACAGTACTCGAGGTGGGGCCTCACCAGTGCCGAGTACAGGGGGACAATCACCTCCCGAGTCCTACTCACCACGCTGTTCCTGATACAGGCCAGGATGCTTTTGGCCTTCTTGGCCACCTGGGCACACTGCTGGCTCATGTTCAACCAGCAGTGAACCAACACCCCCAGGTCCTTTTCTGCCAGGCAGCTCTCCAGCCACTCTTCCCCAAGCCTGTATCACTGCATGGGGTTGTTGTGACCCAAGTGCAGGACCTGGCACTTGGCCTTATTGAACCTCATCCCATTGGCCTCAGCCCATCGATCCAGCCTGTCCAGATCCCTTTGCAAAGCCTTTCTACCCTCAAGCGGGTCGACACTCCCACCTAGTTTAGTGTCATCTGCCAACTTACTGAGGGTGCACTCGATCCCCTCGTCCAGATCATTGATAAAGATGTTAAAAAGAACTGGCCCCATTACCGATCCCTGAGGTACACCACTCGTGACTGGCCACCAACTGGATTTAACTCCATTCACCACCACTGTCTGGGCCCGGCCCTCCAGCCAGTTTTTAACCCAGTGGAGAGTACTCCCATCCAAGCCATGGGCAGCCAGTTTCTCCAGGAGGATACTGTGGGAGACTGTATCAAAGGCCTTACTAAAGTCTAGGTAAGCAACATCCACAGCCTTTCCCTCCTCCACCAAGCAGGTCACTTTGTCATAGAAGGAGATCAGGTTTGTCAAGCAGGACCTGCCCCTCATGAACCTGTGCTGGCTGGACCTGATCACCTGGGTGTCCTTCATGCGCTGCATAATGGCACTCAGGATGATCTGTTCCATGACCTTCCCAGGCACCGAGGTCAGACTGACAGGCTTGTAGTTCCCCAGATCCTCCTTCCGACCCTTCTTGTGGATGGGCATCATATTTGCTAGATGCCAGTCAGCTGGGACCTCCCCGGTTTGCCAGGACTGCTGGTAAATGATGGAAAGTGGCTCAGTGAGCACTTCCGCCAGCTCCCTCAGTACCCTCGGGTGGATCCCATCTGGCCCCATAGACTTGTTTATATCCAGGTGCTGGAGCAGGTCCCTCACCATTTCCCCTTGGATCACAGGGGCTTCATTCTGCTCTCTGCCCCTGTCTGCTAGCACAGGGGTCTGGGTACTCAGGGAACCTACTCTACTTCTAAAGACGGAGGCAAAGGCGGCACAAAGTACCTCAGCCTTCTCCTCATCCTTTGTCACCATCTTACCACTCGCATCCAATAGAGGATGGAGATTTTCCCGATTCCTCCTCTTGTTACTAATATATTTATAGAAATTCTTTTTATTGTTTTTAACATCCAAGGCCAGGTTAAGTTCTAGTTGGACTTTGGCCATTCTAATCTTTTCCCTACACAGCCTTACAACACCTTTGCAATCTTCCTGAGTGGCCTGCCCTTTTTTCCAAAGGCCATAAACTCTCCTTTTTTCCCTGAGTTGTGACCATATCTCTTTGTTCAGCCAGGCTGGCCTTTTCCCCCAATGACTTGCTTTACAGCGCACAAGGACGGCCTGCTCCTGCACTTTTAAGACTTCCTCCTTGAAAAACGTCCAGCCTTCCTGGACTCCTTTGCCCTTAAGGGCTGCCTCCCAAGGGACTCTGTCAAGCAGGCTCTTGAAGACACCAAAGTCTGCCCTCTGGAAGTCCATGGTGGCAGTCCTGCTGGCTCCCCTCCTTGCTTCTCTGAGAACTGAGAACTCTATTAATTCATGGTCACTGTGCCCAAGACAGCCTCCAACCATCACATCCCCCACAAGTCCTTCTCTTTTCACAAACAGCAGATCCAGCAGTGCTCCCTCCCTAGTCGGCTCCCGCACCAGCTGTGTCAGGAAGTTATCCCCGACACACTCCAGGAACCTCCTAGACTGTTCCCTCTCAGCTGTATTGTGTGCCCAGATGATATCTGGTAGGTTGAAGTCTCCCACCAGGACAAGGGCAAGCAATCTTGAGACCTCTCCCAGCTGCTTATAGAATATTTCGTCTACCTCTACATCCTGGTTGGGTGGTCTGTAACAGACTTCCACCATGATATCAGCCTTGCTGGCCCTCCCTCTGATTCTTACCCATAGGCACTCAACTCTACTATTTCTCTCAGTTAGTTCTTGACATTCATAACCCTCCCTAACATACAGGGCCACCCCTCCTCCTCTCCATACTCGTAAGCCAAAACCTGAGGGCAAACCTAAATTTGATAAGGAGCGCAATGACCTCTGGCAACAGGCTGTGGCGATGGAAGTGTCTTGATGGTTGTTACACAGCTCATCCACTGCTGATCTCTGAGCCCTGGTAAAATTGCTGAGCAGGAGAATTGATTCGCTAAAGGGAGATCAGTCACCAGGGAGGCCTATAGCCCCTGACAAACCCACACCCTCAGCGCCACAGAGGGATTTGATTGACAGGAAAGAGACACTGTAAAAAAACTTATGCCCCTGGGGAGGACAGTGAGCCACCCTGCCCGGAGGGTGTTAGCTATGCAGTGGATCTCTAGTAAACATCATGAAGAGTTTTTGGAAATTTTCTTATTGATACTGGTGACCAAATATCATTGATTACTAAGGAGACTGCAGAACACCTAAATGTTAAACTTGGTCGCCGCAAGCTAAAATCCACAGGAATTGATGGGATCGCAAAGAATGCCCCACAGCAAAGATCACTTTATGGCTCCCGGGGGAAATAAATTGGCTCAAACTGAAATATTGGTGGGTGCAGCCAATACTAACATATTGAGATTTGATTTATTATTTGGCAGAACATGGAGACTCCCTGATGGCTCCATTTGGAGCTTCGCTGGGAGAGTTAATGCAGGAGGGGATGAGACAAAAAGTATAAATTTATTAGAGATGTCTATACCCTTGCCCCCCCCCCCCAAACTTACCGATGTGAGACAATACCTGCTGCCAGCAACCATGCAGTCAGGCATTGACGGGGTGGTAGCAGACTTGGAAAAAAGAGATATTATCACTTGCACTCACTCCCCATATAATTCTCCTGTCTGGCCAGTAAAAAAGCCGAACGGACAGTGGCAGCTTATGATTGATTATAGGCGATTGAATGCTAACACTGCACCTTTAACTGCCACTGTACCAAATATTGCTGAGCTAGTAACCCAAATCCAGGGAGTGTCTCACACGTGAATGGCCTGTATCAGTAAAGCTGTGTGAACAAACAGTAACAGCCTGTTCACAATGAAGTTTATGACTTAAAAAAGACCATCCAAGTAAAGCACCTCCCCGGCATATCCGAGATAAGAAGACACTGTGGCACACTTCGCAGATTTATTACGTAGGCCCAGTCTGGCCTTCAGGAGGTAAAAATAAACAACCCCAAAACATACTAGTAGGGGTGGAAGTTGTTTCATGAATAACCATGGCAACAGCAGTTGCAGCTGCCTCTGGGTTCACGGAATCACGGAATTGTCAGAGTTGGAAGGGACCTCTAGAGATCATCTAGTCCAACTCCCCTGCCGAAGCAGGATTGCCTAGAGCACATTACTCAGGACTGCATCCCGGTGGGTCTTGAAAATCTCCAGAGAAGGGGACTCCACAACCTCCCTGAGCAGCCTGTTCCAGGGCTCTGGCACCCTCACCGTAAAGAAGTTTTTCCTCATATTTGAATGGAACTTCCTATGTTCCAGCTTGTGCCCGTTGCCCCTCATCCTGTCGCTGGGAACCACTGAAAAGAGTCCGGCTCCATCCTCCTTCAACCCACCCTTTAGATACTTGTAAGCATTAATAAGGTCTCCCCTCAGCCTTCTCTTCTCCAGGCTAAAGAGTCCCAGCTCTCTCAGCCTTTCTTCATAAGGGAGATGCTCCAATCCCTTAAACATCTTTGTTGCCCTACACTGGACTCTCTCCAGTAGTTCCCTGTCTCTCTTGAACTGGGGAGCCCAGAACTGGATGCAGTATTCCAGTTGTGGCCTCACCAGTGCAGAGTAGAGGGGGAGAATGACCTCCCTCGACCTAGTGGCCACACTCTTCCCTACGCAGCCCAGGATTCTATTGGCCTTCTTGGCGACAAGGGCACATTGCTGGCTCATGGAGAGTTTACTATCTACCAGGACCCCCAGATCCTTCTCCTCAGAAGTGCTTTCCAGCAGGTCCACCCCTAACCTGGTGCCTGGCATTCTTCCTCCCCAGGTGCAGGACCCTACACTTGCCCTTGTTGAACCTCATTAGGTTCCTTTCTGCCCAGTTCTCCAGCCTGTCCAGGTCACGCTGGATGGCGGCACAGCCCTCTGGAGTGTCAGCCAGCCCTCCCAGTTTGGTATCATCAGCAAACTTGTTGAGGATACACGCTGTCCCCTCGTCCAGGTCATTGATGAATATGTTGAACAAGACTGGACCCAGTACTGACCCCTGGGGGACACCACTGGTTACAGGCCTCCAACTTGACCCTGCTCCATTAATCACAACCCTCTGAGTTCTGTCACACAGCCAGCTCTCAATCCACTTCACTGTCCCCTCATTTAGCCCACACTTCCTTAATTTCCTAATGAGGATGTTATGGGAGACAGTGTCAAAAGCCTTGCTGAAATCAAGGTAGATGACATCTGCTGCTCTCCCCTCATCCAGCCATCCAGTTATAACATCATAGAAGGCTATCAGATTGGTCAAGCATGATTTACCCTTGGTAAATCCATGTTGCCCACTTCCACTAACTTCCTGTTCTTCAACATGTTTGGAGATGACATCCAGAATGAGTTGCTTCATTACCTTCCCAGGGATGGAGGTGAGACTAACTGGTCTGTAGTTCCCTGGGTCCTCCTTCTTGCCCTTTTTGAAGACTGGAGTGATATTTGCCTTCCTCCAGTCCTCAGGCACTTCTCCTGTTCTCCAAGACCTTTCAAAGATGATGGAGAGTGGCCCAGCAATAACATCTGCCAGCTCTCTCAGCACTCGTGGGTGCATCCCATCAGGGCCCATGGACTTATGGATGTCTAGTTTGGCCAAGTGGTCTCTGACCCGGTCCTCCTCTACTGAGGGAAAATCTTCCTCTCTCCAGACCTCCCCCCTTGTCTCCAGGGTCTGGGGTTTCATGAGGGACAGCTCTAGCAGTGAAGACTGAAGCAAAGAAGGCATTCAGTAACTCCGCCTTCTCTGTGTCTTCCATCACTAAGGCGCCGACCTCATTCATCAGTGGGCCTTCATTTTCCCTAGTCTTCCTTTTTCTGTTGATATACTGAAAGAACCTCTTTCAGTTATAGAACTCTTTCAGTATAGAACTCTTTCAGGGTTATAACACTGTCCAGTGTTTGAAAGAGTGGTTTAGCACACTTCCCCTTTCTGAGGAGATTCAAAGTGTTAACAGCTCCAAAGAAGCTCTATGCTTGGGAAGCAAAGGACAGTTCTGGGAAAATACACCGAATCGGTACCAGATGGGTGGTACCTACCTTTCCACTTCACTCTGCCAGTCAGAATACAACCGAGCATTCTTTTTTGTTTTACTTTGCAGAAACACTGATGACAACAAATAGCACCTGGGACCACGGCCTATCCTACACAGAGTTGGAGTTTCTTCAAGGCCCGCTAATAGCTGTAACAATCTGACTTGATTTCATAGTGTTGACAATAGTTTGGCAACTGAAAATTTTAACCACAATGCTGGTAAAATATAGTTCAGGTACTCTATTGTTATCTACCTGTGGATGGAGTTTTTCTTCAAACCTTGTATTGCAAGTGATCCGTGCTTTTGGGCATATACATAATGTCAGTCAAATAACGGCACGTTTGCCTCTACTCAAGTCTGCTGCTTCACCTTTGGACTGGGGAATTTTAACCCTTGATCTAAATCAAACCTTTACGGCCATGAGAAAAACTAATGTAGGCAAGATAAAGTTTGGAAACACTACAATATATTCTCTCGGCTGGTTGTACACTGGCCAGAAAGAGACCTGCTGGGAAGGTAAATATTCCCATGCAACAATCACAGAATCACAGAATCTTCATGGTTGGAAAGGACCTCTGAGGCCACCAAGGACCTCTGAGTCCAACCATACACACACAAAAGACCCCCACAATCTCGGGCACTAGAGCATGCCCTGAAGTGCCACATCTAAACGCTTCTTAAATACCCCCAGGGATGGTGACTCAACCACCTCCCTGGGCAGGCTGTTCCAGTGCCTGACCACTCTCTCAGTAAAGTAATTCTTCCTAATACCTAATCTAAACCTCCCCTGCCGCAACTTCAGATCATTTCCCCTGGTCCTGTCATTATTCCCTTGGGAGAAGAGGCCAACACCCACCTCTCTACAACCTCCTTTCAGGGAGTTGTAGAGGGCAATGAGGTCCCCCCTCAGCCTCCTCTTCTCCAAACCAAACATGCCCAGTTCCCTCAACCTCTCCTCATATGACTTGTTCTCTAGATCCCTCACCAGCCTGGTAGCTCTCCTCTGGACACGCTCCAGCAACTCAATGTCCTTCTTGTAGTGAGGGGCCCAGAACTGAACACAGTACTCGAGGTGAGGCCTCACCAGTGCCGAGTACAGAGGCACCATCACTTCCCTACTCCTGCTGGCCACGCTATTCCTGATACAAGCCAGGATGCTGTTGGCAAAACCACATGTGACAAATTTCCCTGGGGAACGCACTTACCCAAAATATGGGAAGCACCCCAAATGGGTGACTGGCATTACATGCAGACCACTGACTGGTGCAGTGATTGGGATGGGACCATTGGACCATCAAATACCCTTGTTGATGTATACACCGATTTTAAGATTTCTCATTCCATTAAACCAAAACGCTATAATTGGAATTGTACCAAAGTTTACAACTGCACTAGCAATGAGAGTGAAATTCAGAAATTGGGCCCGATAGCTCGAGCCCTTCACCTGGGTTGTATTTGCTATAAATATACCACTCCTATCAATGACACCTGGTCACGTTTGACAGTTAAGGATACCCATATAAATTGTAAAAAGCTAACATTGCCTTTTATGGGACACACTGTTTGGGTTGGTAGTGATGGAACACGGACTACCGCTTTGCCAGTGGAAGGCCTGCGACGCCAACAGGCATTGGGATTGTTGACACTCTGTCCTCTCTGGTGAAAACCACCTCTTGTGCCACCCCTATGGGGGTGGATCAAGTGGGAAGCAGAAGCTGTACTATAATTATTTTTGCTAGCAATTTTAACCTTATTTAATTAGTGCTATTGTAGTTAGTGAATTTATCAATGGCGATCTCAAATCTGTTCTGTCACTCTCAATAAAATAACTAATTTCTATTATTTGTGAATCGGACTCAGTGAAAGTCCTTTGCTGGGACTGATAGCAAATCAATGAAAGTCCTGGGACCGACAGAAAAATATGGAAACTACAGTCCTTTTAACACGACAATTACTTAGCAACAGGTATACAGTGAATTATGGCAAGCAGTATACAATGAATTATGGCAAGCAGTATGGTATGCCTTGTGTTACTTAACAACTCTAAGAGAAAAGAGAAACAGAGGGATAGAGAAAGGAAAAGATACAGAACAAAAAACAGATAAAGAGATCACTGGTCCTGGTTCCAGCGTCTTTTCAGGAAATCTTCCCAGACACAATCTTCTTTCTTGGGAAAAATGTTCCCAGGTCAATCTTCTTTTGTTCCCCCTAGTGGCACTTATTTTCCCCTTTTATGTTTGCTGAATTAGCACAGTCTGCCCCCCTTGCCAAGGACAGCCTCATCTCAGGTTTCTCCCTTCTCTCAGGTGATGTGTAGCATGATTTGGGTGGAGAGACGAGTGCCATAGTCATATATGTTTAGCACTATCGCTATAATCTTCATTAGCATATTCAGGGATGTGTGCTTTCATATGCATTTCGCGGATAATGAAGCAAAGGTCACTTATCAGTCACGATGGCCTCAAGAACAGAGAACTAACAAGCTGACCACAGGAGTGGCAGAACTGTCTTGTCTTCACAAGGCAGTCCTCCCACCACTTTTCAGGCACCTGTTAGCCTTATCAGTTCTTTGAACACCAGGCCTGCATTATCCATCCTTACTTGTGAGCATTTGAGGCATTCTTTGGAGGGCCTTCTCCCCCTCATCTCTCATTATTAGTTTCAAGGAATTTACAGGCCATCTCTTACAGGGAGCCAAGAGGTTAACCACCCAAACAGACTTAGGGGAGATTCCTATCTTAATACATGTAATACTTTTAAATGACTCTATCTTGTTTATTTCAGCTTTAATTTTCTGGTCTTGATTTACATAAAACCAGCAGCTATTACTCAATAATGCCCTTATCTAGTCCTGTGCTGCTGATAGGTAGTGTAAAGCTAATAAATTCTGTATTATCATTTGTGATAATAATTTGATTTCTTCCTGTAGGGCTATACTATCTGGTATTTCATTAATGGCTTTTTCTAATTCTGTTAACACATTTACAATAGCTCTTTCGAGTTCAGCAACCCATAATCATGGGTTAAAGGCTTTGCTATGGGAATCAGGTATTACTTAGGTAAAATAGGAAGGTTTTTTGTATCTGCTTGCCATATTCCTCATGAGTCTTTAGTCACTCCATACCTTTTCCAAGAGTCAATTTCTTCAGCAGGAACAGTCAAATATATCTTTTCAGGAGCAAGCAACACCAGATAAGATCACTGGACTCCTTGTAAGCGCAGTGGTTCGTAAAGCTGTCATGCTGCAGCTTTAGCTTCAACATCCACTAGATCATTTCCTATTTCTTCTTCTGTCCTTTCACCAGTATCAGCTGGCTGATGAATGATAGATAGTTTCTTCGGCAATTGTATAGCTTTTAGCAGTTCAATACTTACTCCCAGTAGAAGATATAAATCCATGCTGCATCCATTAATGTCCAATGGCATGGCATACTCCATATGCATACCGAGAATCAGTATAAATACAGCCTTTTCTTTGGACAGCTGGCAAGCCTTTGTTAATGCAATTAATTCTGCTGCTTGTGCATTCAGCTTTGGACTGAGTGGTTAAGCCTCCACTACTTCATTCATAGTAGTTATTCAATAACCTGTAACCTGGTTATATCAATTCTTAACTATTGTTCCATTTAATATCTATTTAATCAGGTTAGTCTGACTAGTCTGACTAACCTGATAGCCTTCTATGATGGCATGAGTGGTTGGATAGATGAGGGGAGGGCGGTGGATGTTGTCTACCTTGATTTCAGCAAGGCTTTTGACACAGTCTCCCACAGCATCCTCATAGGTAAGCTTAGGAAGTGTGGGTTAGATGAATGGACAGTGAGGTGGATTGAAAACTGGCTGAAAGACAGAGCTCAGAGTGTCACCATTAGTGGCACAGAGTCTTGTTGGAGGTCTGTAACAAGTGGAGTTCCCCAGGGTTCAGTACTGGGTCCAGTCCTCTTCAATATATTCATCAATGACCTGGATGAGGGGATGGAGTGTACCCCCAGCAAGTTTGCTGACGATACAAAACTGGGAGGGGTGGCTGACACACTAGAAGGCTAGGCTGCCATACAGGGAGACCTGTACAGGCTGGAGAGTTGGGCAGAGAGGAACCTGATGTACTTCAATAAAGGCAAGTGTAGGGTGCTGCACCTGGGGAGAAATAACCCCATGCACCAGTACAGGTTGGGGGCTGACCTGCTGGAGAGCACCTCTGAGGAGAAAGACCTGGGAGTCCTGGTGGACAATAGGATGACCATGAGCCAGCAATGTGCCCTTGTGGCCAAGAAGGCCAATGGCATCCTGGGGTGCATCAGGAAGAGTGTGACCAGCAGGTTGAGGGAGGTTATCCTGCCCCTCTACTCTGCCCTGGTGAGGCCCCATCTGGCGTTCTGTGTCTGATTCTGGGCTCCCCAGTTCAAGAAGGACAGGGAACTGCTGGAGAGGGTACAGCAGAGGGCTACAAAGATGATTAGGGGCCTGGAGCATCTCTCTTGCGAGGAAAGGCTGAGGGACTTGGGTCTTTTTAGTCTGGAGAAGAGAAAGCTGAGGGGGGATCTAATCAATGCTTATAAATACTTAAAGGAAAGGTGTCAAGAGGATGGGGCTGGTCTTTTTTCGGTGGTGCCCAGTGACAGGACAAGAGGAAATGGGCACAAACTTGAATATAAGAAGTTCCATCTAAACATGAGGAGGAACTTCTTTACTTTGAGGGTGGCAGAGCAATGGAATAGGCTGCCCAGAGAGGTGGTGGAGTCTCCATCTCTGGAGACATTCAAAACCCACCTGGACGCATTCCTGTGTAACCTGCTCTAGGTGGACCTGCTTTGGCAGGGGGGTTGGACTAGATGATCTCCAGAGGTCCCTCCAACCCCATGTGATTCTGTGATTCTGTAATATTTTTAGTCCTTTGTTTCTGTCTCCAAGTACATGGGAGTTCTTTCCAGACCCCTTCAAACAAAATCAGCTAGACTAGTTCAGACTTTATACTCAGCTGGCAAAATCACTTCTAACCAGGGCACTGCTCTCCTTGGCTGGTCTGTAGGAGGATCAGTGAAGCAATAACCTCCCATAAGAAAGGGCAATAACAAAAAACTGAGCACAATCATTTATTCTGCTAACATAGAGGGACCCAGAACCAGATGTTTGGGCACAGCATCAGGACAGAGCTAGGTGACCTGTGTTACATGCTGCAAGTCTACACAAAGCAGGTACCGCTCTCAACCCATGCTTTAATCTGCCTGTCTCCAGCAAGTGGTTGTCAGCAGGTCAGTTCTACTGGTTTGGCTGTTCACCTGATCACTTCTGACAGTGATTATTTCCACCAGCACCATAGTTAGACCTGCTGTGGCAAATAATCAGCTACTACAAACAGCCAGGTGAACAGCTGCAAAAAAAAGCTTTTAAACACCTCACAAATCTGAACATCTTTTGAAAATGAATGCTTTTAAATAATGCATGTTTTGTAGAAACTGTATCGATTTGAAAAAAGAAAGAAGGCTATATTTCTTTGAGAAATTATTCAAATTAATTAAAAAAGCTCAAATATTATCTTGAAATAATTAATCCCATGGACTGTTTGTGTTTTCTGCTTTGGATAAATCAGCTTGTCAACTGTTAATGGTCTATATTCTTATCATCGGGCAGAAAGTAGAAGATTACTCTTCCTTCTTGTTGTGGTTTGGGCCATTTCAATCTATAGAACTGTAAACAAGAAGGAGGAACTGAGAAACAAGTCCACTATCGTCATATTAATGTATCAATTCACTACTGTTAGAGGAAAATATATCATGCCAGATCCAAAGCCCAAGAGAGGTGAGGTTGCTGCCTCTCCATATGCACAGATCCAACCAGTAGCAAGGCTGAAGATGTATTCCCAGCAGGCACACATACATAGTGCACACATATGCACTCCATACACACATATATACACAGCCAAATCACAGGGATCATAGACTCAGAGCACCCACACAAACATAGCACCAACGTCTTCATCCTGCTCCCCTCTCTGGCTGAATGGGATGGAGGTCCGCTAGTGAGAAAATATGCATATATATAGACATAAGTAGAGTGTGGATCCCTCCAGCAGCTGGGCTCAGGCAGTCTGCTCAGTAGCTCCTCTGGATCCCAGTCTCCCCACTTGCTGGCATCTGGACATATGAGCCACCAAGGCCACAGCCCTACTCCAGCTGCTGGTACATTCTCACACACACAGAGCTGGCCAGGATTTTCCAGGTCCCAATAACTTTGCCCCTATGCTCTCACTCACAGACCTTCTCACACCCAGAATTAGCCAGGACTCCCCTGGTCCCATAGCCAACTCCACTGCGTTCTCAGCCTTGGAGATATACAGGTGCTCTCACACCCAGAGCTGGCCCTTAGAGACCCACTCATCCCACTAGCTCCCAGGCTGCTTCACCTACTTGCTAGATAGTCCAGTTTGATATTGGCTAGCAATCACACACTCACTCTCACACCTGCACTCTCTCCAGTTGCTGGTACCACGGACACACAGGCCCTCTGACCTGTGGTCTTACTGACGCACGGAAACAGACTCTACGACTCCTGAAAAGTTATAAAGCAGGCATGTTTATTGCGGCACTGGGTGCAAGGGGGATCGCTCCTCCAAACTTGCACACCAGGTCGTAAAAAAAGCATCTATTTATGATTAAAAGCATACATATTCATTAATATGGGCTGGGTTATAATTAATTCTAAGAAAAGGCGTTACTATTCTAATTATTTCTGGGAACTAATTATCATAAGTCTCCTCCCCTTGCTGCATGCGTACTGTTGTCTGGTGGTCGTGGGCCGGGGTCTTCTGGAGGAAGGCTCATAGTCTTCTTCACCGTGTACTTTTACCTTTGGCTTAGAATGCTGAGCTGGCTGGACCCCAAACCATGGAACTGGTCCCGACCAGATGGGCACTTTACCCAGACAATTGGGTTCCTCCTTAGCGTGCAGGCTGTTCCTGCTATCTTATACATTGTGCTTACAACACAAGGCCAGTTCCTTATCTTGGAATGCTGGGCTCCGAGCTCTGTTCTTTCTCAAGCTGCACTAAATCTACACTAACGACGTTTAACCATTCATTCTCCGAATCAAGTCCCCCCTTTTCTTTCACCTTTGCAAATTCTTTTGCTATATCATGCCATTTCCTTTGAGGGTTTTGGCAAAGTATTGGCCATTTTCAACGTTCTCTCTTAGCTTATGCTTTTTCCACTCTTCGTATGAGCTCCCAGTTTGTTTGCACATCCACATAAAACATCGTAACATACAACACACTAATAATCCTAGTACAATAAACATAATTACTGCGATGAAGAGCTGCTTAAGCTATATAAAATTAGGTAACCATGATGTAAGCTCAGTAAAACCTAGAGAAGCACCATCTTGGGCCACTTGGTGTAAGACCTTTGCATGTTCCCAAATTTTCTGGATCATAGCCACCAATACCCATCCAGTAGGTTACAGGTAGCATTTATAGCCAGAGAAGTATCGGCAGTACTTCTGCTATACAAGTATTGTGCCCACTTCTGTTCTTCTCCTGGAGAAGCTTTTGTATAGTTTATTGGCTTGTCAACACTAGTTATGTTCCCTTTGACTAAAGCTATGGTCCAGTTGCCTAGGTCCGTACAGCTAAATTGCCCTAACGATGCTCCCGAAGTGTTGTAACTTCTGTACGGCACGGAGTGGTTTACTAATGCTAATGTATAGGTTACTTGCTCTAATGTAGAGCTTTCCGTCCAACAGGAATATGAAGTTTTAAGCATTTCATACGGATTTATGTCTGTCCAGTTGCTTACAGGGAATCCAGAAAGTGGAGAATCAAAGTCATCAGCTTGCCCACATATCCAACGGTCACTAACATTGGTATATTTTACAACACTCTTTACAAGCGAAACGTAAGCATTTGTGTTAATGGATGCACCTACTAAGCCACAGTACAATAAGGCTACAAGAGTCCAAATTACTGTCTTTGGAAATGAAGTTTTAAAGGTCCGGTAGGCATCAATTCCCATTGTGGTTTAAGTTTAGGGGCTTTCTTCATTCTGGTATGATATATCCATGAGGCTTGTTCTTTAATCTTGACTGCCATGTGAGAAGTCAGCAGCACCTGGAATGGACCTTCCCATTTCAGCTTTAAAGGTGAATCTGAAAGAGATCTAACATACACATAATCTCCTGGTTCGATATCGTGCACAGGCCCATTGAGACCTTGGGCTCTAGTTCCTAAGACCAGCTTCTCTATTTCCCGAAGTTGTTTTTGCAGGCTTATTATATAATCAGTTAATACTTCGTTCCCGATTTCAGTTGATGTTCCCACCTGCACAATATAGGGTCTGCCATACAATGTTTCAAAAGGACTTAGCCCTTCCTTCGTTCTTGGCTTAGTTCTAACTCTCAGGAGGGCTAGAGGTAATGACTGAGGCCAAGGCAAACTGGCCTTTTGGCCTAGTTTTACAATTTGCAGCTTAATTAGGTGGTTCATCTTTTCCACTTGGCCACTTGATTGTGGATTATATGGAGTATGTAGCTGCCAGTCTATTCCTAAAGGCTTACTAACTTGTTGAACAACCTTTGCAATGAAGTGTGACCCCTGATCTGATGAGATTATCGTGGGAACCCCAAATCTTGGTATTATTTCTTGCAACAGTACCTTGGTTACTTCCCTAGCTTTATTAATTCGGCAAGGGAATGCTTCTGGCCACCCCGAAAAGGTATCCGTCAAGACTAACAGGTATCGAAACCCCCCTTTTCTTGGGAGCTCTGAAAAATCAATTTGCCACTGTTGCCCTGGATAATTTCCTTTCCCTATTTGTCCAGGCTGGGCTTTAGGGCCTGTTTTGGGATTATTCTGCAAACATACCTCATACTGCTGTGTTACTTGCCTAATAGTGGTATACAGGTTTCGGGCGAATATTAGCTGGTTCAAGTATTTATACAGAGCCTCCATATAAAAAATCCAGAGATTTTTTATACAGAAAATCCAAAGGGATTTTCTATGCTCTGCCATGACTAAGGCCCACAACAATGCAAATACTATTTTTCCCTGTGGAGTTTTAGCCCATTTACCTTTTTCGATTTTCCCACCTAAGTCTTCAACTAGTTTCTGATCTTCTTTAGAATACCTGGGTTCACAATCAGTTTGTATTTTACCATCTGGGACCAGAGACTGCACCTCCAAATCACCTTTCTCCACCACTCTTCTGGCCTCACGGTCTGCCATGGCGTTGCCCAATTCCTGAGCAGCGCTCCCCTTTTGATGAGCTTTACAATGCATAATAGCCACCTTCTTGGGTAACTGCACTGCTTCCAGAAGCTTAAGAATTTCTTCGGCATGTTTTATATGTTTCCCTTGGGTAGAGAGGAGTCCTCTTTCCCTCCATACAGCTCCATGAGCATGGACTACCCCGAAAGCATATTTGGAGTCCGTCCAAATGTTGATTTTCTTGTCTTTGGCTAGTTCCAATGCCCGAGTTAGGGCTATTATTTCCGCTTTCTGTGCCGAGGTGTTTGGGGCAAGGGCTTTGGATTCTATTACCTGGTCTGCAGTGGTTACCGCGTATCCCACCTTGTGGATGCCTTGTCGAACAAAGCTGCTTCCGTCAGTATACCAGGAATCTTCAGCATCTTTCAGCGGCTCCTCTTTTAGGTCGGGTCGGCTGGAATAGACTGCTTCGATGTTTCCAGACAGTCATGTGATACCGGTTCTCCCGTAACCCTGCTAAGAAAAGATGCTGGATTGACAATGTTAGTAACTACTATTTCCACATCATCTTGTTCCATTAAGACAGCTTGGTATTTAAGGAACCTTTGTGGTGAGAGCCAGTGTCCTCCCTTTACCTCTAATACCGCTGATACAGTATGAGACACTATTATTGTAATCTTTTGGCCCAGTGTAAACTTACATGCTTCTTGAATATTTAGCACCACTGCTGCTACTGCCCTCAAGCAGCTAGGCCTCATCAAGCTTACCTCATCAAGCTGTTTAGAGAAGTATGCCACTGCCCTTCGGTATGGTCCCAGGTTTTGGGCTAGGACTCCTAGAGCTATTCCCTGCTTCTCATGAGAGAACAGCCAGAAGGGTTTAGTAGTGTCTGGTAACCCCAAAGCAGGGGCATCAATTAACTTTTTCTTTAGCTGACTGAATGCTCTTTCTGCTTCCCCATTCCAGGTGAGGTCTTTTGGGTTAGATTTTAGCAGTTCATAGAGCGGTTTTACCATGAGTCCGTAGTTATATATCCATAGGCGACACCATCCCATCATTCCTAGGAACGTGCGGAGCTCTTTAGCTGTCTGCGGTCGAGGGGTCTGACAGATAGCCTCCTTTCTCGCTGTCCCTAGGGTCCATTGGCCTGCAGTTATCTCATATCCAAGGTAAGTCACTTGCTGTTGAGCTACTTGGGCTTTCTGTGGAGAGACTCGATAACCATTAAGATCGAGGAAATTTAGCAGACTAATTGTCCATACTATACACAGTTCTTTTGTCTTGGTAGCTATCAATAGATCATCTACATACTGTAATATTACTCCAGCTCCATGTGGCTGCTCCCATTGTTCCAGGTCTTTGGCTAATTAATTTCTGAAAAGATTGGGGCTATTCTTAAACCCCTGTGGTAACACAGTCCATGTTAGTTGTGTCTTCCTCCCAGAATCTGGGTTTTCCCACTCAAATGCAAACAGCAGCTGGCTTTCTGGGCTCAAAGGTAGGCAAAAGAAGGCGTCTTTCAGGTCCAATACGGTAAGCCAAGCCAATTCAGGTACTAATTTAGTTAATAATGTGTATGGGTTTGCCACGACAGGGTGAAGATCCTCAACAATTTTATTAATAGCTCTGAGATCCTGTACTATTCCATAACTGCCATCCGGCTTCTTGACCGGTAGAATAGGAGTGTTGTATTCCGATTCACACTCCTTTAACAGCCCATACTTAATGAACCGGTCGATTACTGGTCGGATTCCTTCCCTATCCTCCATTCCAAGGGGATATTGTCTAATCCTTACAGGCCACGCTCCCTGTCTGAGTTTGACTATTATTAGAGAGGCATTTTTTGCCTTTCCCAGCATCTCTGAGGCCCATACTCCCAGATACACTTGGTTCAGAACTTCCTCAGGCACTCCCGAGCCAATAGGAGTATTTATGAGGGCCAAACTCAAGATTTCAATTAGCTGGTCATTTCCCACTCGAAGTTCCACTTTCCCTTTTTTCAAATTTTATTTCTGATAAAAATTTATGTATCCCCAATTGTTTTCCTAATTTGAATTTAAGAGGTTTTAGAAAATACACCTTTTCACTCTGGCCAGTAGCTCCCCTTACCGTTACAAAGTCATCATCTACAGGTGTCAAAGCTTGATTTAAGACTGAAAACGTTGCCCCGGTTTCAACTAGAAACTCCATGCTCCGTTGTTTTTTTTTTCCCTAGCTTTAATGTAACCAGTGGATCCGCTAGGGTAGATTCCCCAGGTCCCCATCAGTCCCCCTTTGCATGGGCCTGTATCCCTCCCTTCCCTCTCCATCTCTCTGGACACTCCTTTCCCATACCTCCAAATCCTTTACTCTCTTGTAGCGCCGCTACCAACTCCCGCTTATCTTTTCTTCTGTCTTAACACTCTCCATGCTTCTCTGCTTTCTGCCAGCCTCAACTCTCTCCGGATATCACTTGCTGCAACATCTCTTCAACTTTCCTTTTCCTTCTTTCTTATTCTCCTTTTCTAAAGCTAACACCATTGGGTCTTGTGGAGCCACTAGTCCACAGTCCTTCTGATATTCAGGGTGGTTTCGAAGGGTGAAAAACATGTCCGCATACGAGACTTCGTCCCATTTCCTCTCTCTCTCCTTAGGAACAACATTAGTTGTAATAAAGTGTTGTAACTTAAGGTTCCATTAAAGGGCCACTTCTCCCCCTCATCCAACTTATACAGGGGCAACCACTGATTACAATATTTTATTAGGGTTTTCTTATCCACACTCCCACCTGGTGGTCCTCCTATGTCCTTCCAATGAGCCAAAATACAGCCTAAAGGGCTTCTCTTCAATACTCCACCACTTTGTCTGTTTCCTATGATGTCTGCCTATCTTTCAGCCAAGAAATATGACCTGATTATCTCGACAATAACAAAACCTAACCCAGGGTAAACAGTATAAGGGTGTGCTTATCCCGCAACGGATACACCTAAACTCTAAACAATCACTAACATCCCTCCAAAAGAAATAATATACTTGCGACAACTTAAACACTTAATGCGAACAAACAGACAATAATGCTTACAGAGCAGACAGACGCTAGTCCGTGCTCCGTCTGAAGGGCTTTTTTATAACTCCCCTTTCTACACTTCCCCCCCTACAATATTTAGACAACTCTATGGCTACCCCCTTGCTGCACAAATTCTACTGATTCTTAATACTCCCTAAATTCCCACAGATTACCCGTTTTAGTTCACCTGAACACTCAATTTTATCCCAGTCAGACCAGTTCCCCTGGCACCGAGTGCACCAAAAATCGTCTCCAAATTGTACCCAAACTTCCTGTTCACAACCGAAGCACTTGAAAACAAAGACTGGATTGCACGAAAAATCCCTAGGTCGGTGTATAGGACACCAAAAATTAACATACGGTTCAAGTAACACTGTTCTGTAGTCCGTCATATGCTTCGTTCGTCTCCGGCCGCTCTCCTCGCCGAGAATACGGAACCGTGGATCAGAACTCCACACTCGCTTCGCAGCTGCGCTGCGTCTCACTTCGTACAGTGCAGACACTCACTCACACAGAGGGGCCCGTTACATTCCTCATTCATACCACAGAATGTTTAGATTAGAAGGCTAGTCAACCGTAAGATGTAAATCGTAAGCCATTAACCGTTTGCCACAGGTCCACACCAAACAGCATAAATTAGATCATAACACACGGTACCGGATTTTTACAACAGATACAACAGATGACAATGATTATGGCAATGCTGCATGCAACTCCTGTCACCAAGACTAGGAGACCCAGGTTACCATTCCACAGGGTGCAGCACTCACCCTGCTACTACTTTATGGGGACTCAAACCCCACCACCCCAGGGGCAAGCACCAATGCTCTTTACCTCGTGTAGGACGTCTCCTCACGACTTACAGGTATCCCCTTACCCAATTATAACCTACCTGGTCCGCCGATGATGGTCCTTGTCTGTCCCCGCGGTGATCTGGGTGAGTGGGGGAGTCCTCCTGAGAAATCTCGGGGGTGCCCAGAGGAGTCCCGTCCTCAGCAGGTCCCGCAGCCAGGCAGAGAAGGTCCCATCTGGGGTGCCGAATTGAGGCGCGGAAACAGACTCTACAACTCCCGAAGAGTTATAAAGCAGGTATGTTTATTGCAGTGCCGGGTGCAAGGGGGATCGCTCCTCCAAACTTGCACACCAGGTCATAAAACAAGCATCTATTTATGACCAGATGGATACTTCACCCAGACAATTGGGTTCCTCCTTAGCGTGCAGGCTGTTCCTACTATCTTATACATTGTGCTTACAACACAAGGCCAGTTCCTTATCTTGGAATGCTGGGCTCCGAGCTCTGTTCTTTGTCAAGCTGTACTAAATCTACACTAACGACATTTAACCATTCATTCTCCGAATCATTACTTCAGTTGCTTCATTCACACCACCATGTCTGAAAATAACTTAAAGAAAATGAAATATGTGTTAGATGCTCTAGTGGCTATAGTGCCAGCTTCTCCTACTGCACTGCTGTTCAGTGGATATTTCAGAGCTTTCCTGTTGCTTATTGGGAAAGTTGTAATCAACATTAAATTGATAAACTAATTGTTAACCAGAGACATTGCTATTTCATAAAAATCAATTATGTTAGAAGTTTTTAAATTTTCATACTTAGCTTTTGCCTGGTCTAGCTAAAATGTAGACAGATGCCCCAAGTCAGTTTACAGCAAAATTGTAAATGATGCAAATTACAGCTACATTTGGGCTGCAGAACTTTGAAATAAATATTGGTTCATGAATACTCATTGTGCAATTTTCAGTGAAAAAGTGCTTTCACATATTCTTATCTTACATGTTTACCAAGTGAGGAAAAAAATCTCAATGGACTGAAGATTATGCTCTGAAAAAATGACTGGAAAAAATGGAAACTTTTTTTTCCTAGCTCCATGAAAATCCAAATATTTCAAGAGATATGTTTCAATTTGATTGTGTTTTTTGTTTTGTTTAATTTTAAGGCTCTAGACTTTTTAAAAAAAAGCAATAGTACAGGAGGAAGTGTGTCTGGAGGGGAGGGAAATAATTTTTTCTCAGACTAATTTTGGATTGAGTATTATTAATAGCATTTGAAATCAGGTTAATTCTACAGTCACTTTATGTTTATGATAATAAATACCATAAACAGCCAACAAGCCATCATTTAGTCCTTGATTCATCAAAAACATACATTTAGGATTAAGGCTCAATAACTTTTATATTTTATAATTTAGGATATATATATATGCTTTGCTGAATGAAATTTTTTCACCTAACTGCAGCTGTCCAAAAGTTCAGCTTCCATCTATGCATTTGTAAAAGCATCCTCTCTAGGCAATGGAAATAGGTGCTCACTGAGCAATTCATCCTAGCAAATGAGTTTAAGACATGTAATATTGTAGAGGATTCATATTTTCCTTTGACTCCTTCTTTCCATAGCCTATAAATTGAGCTGGATAGCTGAATAGACCTCCAGCATACAGTACAGGCTACTGATGTGAACAGCCATAAAGGTGACCTGGTTAGAAGCAGAAAATTACGAAACAGAAGAGACATCTGCTGAAAAATACTGACAGAGAAAATGCCTGCCAGCCTGGGAAACGTGAGCCTGGGAACCAGGCCTAGGAAGCAGAAACATCCTTGAAATGTGCAGCTGGCATCTCTGAACTGTAGCTGGGTACCTAGAAACCAGAGACATCCTGAGATACCATCGATAAGAGCAAAAATCCCAAGGAACTGTAATGGCGATTTATCACATAAGAAGGTGAAAAATAGTCTGGGAAAAGGGGAAATTATCCTGAGAAATTAAGAATTGGTAACTGACATCCATTGGCTGTTCTAACTGCAAGAACAGGAAAAGAGCCTGGGAAAATAAAAATTGCTCTGAAAGAATAAAAAACTTCATCATCTATTGGTTGTTCCAGGTGAAAAATAGAAACAGCATCTATTGGCTGCTTGAAATGGTGGCGTCCTATGCCCACTTATGTCTCCAGGATATAAAAATGACTTAGTTTTTATCCAAAATGGAGGCTCTCTCTCTGAGAACTTCCCATGCTGTACATAGTTTTCCTTTTCCTAAACAAGTTGAATTCTCTGCATAAACTTTCTACAAGATCTTGGACCCTTGCCAGGGATGTCTGTCTGACTCCAAACTCTGTGACGCAGTTCATCTTTGAAGTGAGACTCTGTCCTGTTACTTTATTGGCCCCCCTCTGGTCCCACTTCTGGGGTCGGTTTGGTTTGTCCTCCCACCTTTGGGATGGTTGGGACCCTCTCTGGGATCGTTTTGTCCTCCACCCTGGGATGGTTTGGCCCCTTCTAAAATGTAATTTGCTTTATACCGGTATTATATATCCACATAAGTAATCTATCATAAGTATATCTGCTGTTATATTGTTAATAAGTTTGCTTCACTATTGATAAGTTTGTAGTAACCTGTAATAGTATATACCTACTTGATTGTTGCTATATTTGATTGATTGCTGCTATAAAGTTGATTGCTGCTATACTATTGATTGCTGATAGCAATTTGTAATAGCTTGATATATATATTCTCTTTATTAATCACAGGTATACTTGCTAGTGGTGATTTTTGTGGCAATATATTTGCTAGTGGTGATTTGTGTGCTATTTGTGGTAATCCATAATAAAGTAGAGAAATTAAGAGAATAACGCCTCCATGTCCTTGTGTATTACAGAATCCTACGAACCCATGGTCATGATCTCTACACACCCGCAGACCACGTAACACTTTAGGGCATGACAGCTATTCATGTATTACCAAAACTGTTTAGATATGCAAAAGTTTGATTTAAATATGTGAGTATGAACTTGCGGAGTTGTTTTATAATCAGTTTCTAACCTTCTTTGTGAGATATTCTCCTTTCTCACTCTCTTTCAGTAACTACTGCTACATCTGAGCATGTGATTATGAATATGTGGTAAATTTAGTGATGAGAATTCCTTTTTCCTTTATTAAGGAAGTGGATAATAAAGTTCTTTTCCAGATGTTTTTGGCACTAAAGCAAGTATTGGAAGGTAGACAAGATCCTTTGTTTATTACACATATTCGTTCGCATACCACCCTGCCGGGTCCTCTAACAGAGGGTAACACAGTTGCCGATTCTCTCACTGCTGCAGTACTTAATTAAATTGGACTTTGCCTGTGCATTGCATTCCTTTTTTCATCAGAATGCACAAGGCCTGAGTAAACAATTTCAAATTCCTTTAACACAGGCAAAAGACATAATCCGTGCCTGTCCCGAGTGCCGGCGCCTCACACCCTTGCCTGCTCAAACAAGGGTTAATCCTCGTGGCTTGCGATCTAATGATATATGGCAGTGGGATGTAACTCATTATTCTCCGTTCTGGGCGCTTGCAGTATGTTCATGTTTCTGTTGATACCTTCTCAGGTGCACTATGTGCCTCCGCGCATACTGGGGAGAAAGGGCGTGGTATTCACAGACATTGGACTCGTTGTTTCGCTACTTTGGGACTGCCCAAGGTCATTAAGACTGATAACAGCCCCAGGTACACTTCTTAAACTACCTGTTCCTTTTTACAACAATGGGGTATAGATCATAATTTTGGCATTCCACATAATCCCACAGGACAGGCCATTGTTGAACGTAGTCATGCTCTGTTAAAATGCATGCTTCAAAGGGGGAATATGTCACCCCAGGAACAACTGGATAATGCTGTTTTCACACTTAATTTCCTGAACATTTCGTCATCTCTGGGGCGACTGACAAGTGCCATGGAAAGGCGTTTTGCAATACCAGAAGGTTTCATAAAACACCCAAAAGTTCTATATAGAGACCCTTTGTCTGCTGTCTCCTGGAATGGACCAGTGGAACTGATAATGTGGGGGAGAGGGTTTGTGTGTATTCTTCTTCCAACAGGGCCACGTTGGCTTCCTGCTTGGCATGTCAAGCCCTATCATGAGCTGGACAACCGTCACAGAGAACCCTATACCACAGATGGAGACGATGGATCTGAACAAGGACAAGATAACTCGGAAACGGAAGAGACCGTGTAGAGACGACCCAATCACATGGGGAAAATTAAAACAACTACAACAACACGCAAGTACCATGATGGCAACTGTGGGTGCACCCCCAACCCTAGTTAACACCTTTTTGGCCTACCTAGCTATCATTAGCAGCAACAGTACAGTAAGAGTTGTTTTGTTGTTGCACTTGATAAGCTGCATTGCAAATGCTCAACATCTTTATTGGGCACATGTTGTAGATCCCCCTTTGTTTAAACCCATAACGTGGTGGGATCCTGAAGTTCCAATATCTAATAACAACAGCAAATGGATAGGGGGAACATGGCTTCTAACAGAGGGTTTTTTAGAAAAAGGAAAGGATTGGATTGATAGTAATAAATTTAATAACACTGTCAGTCCTTTCTTTACCAAAATCTAGCCCATGGCTGCACCCTTTTTCACAAGGCACGTGGCTCATGGTGTATATAGTAAAAAAGGTTGTGTTTATAGTTTAGATTTAACTCACATTCACAATAACTCTGTTATGATTTGTACCTCTCACCCTTATGTATTTGTAGTATCAGCACATGTTACTATTTCACAAATCAATCACAATCACACTTTTCAGGTAAACTTGACTAAGCCTTACTGTTTTAGTTGTCTTTCTCATGAGAATATTTCTGTACATAACCTATCTGTGATATTCCCAATGAGACACTGAGCTGAAGTATGGCTACCAGTAAATTTAACATGGGACTGGGAAGGAGAATCAAAATTGGGCCAATTAGCATGCGTCTTAAAGCAACAGTAGACTACAAGCAAGAGATTTATAGCTTGGCTTATAGCTTTTATTGTATATGCAGTCATTATTTTAGCCACTGCAGCCGTAGCAACCACAGCATTGACTAAATCTGTACAGACTGCTCATGAAGTAGCCTCTGCATTAAGCAATGTAACACAAGATCTTGCTATGCAGACAAGTATTGATCAGCAAATTTTGGCCTGTTTAGATTGCTCTAGAAGCAGCGGTAATTTAATTAGGGGATAGGCAGAGTGCTCTAACCACATGCACACGATTGCATTGTGATTGGGAATATACAGAGAAGAATTTATGTGTTACTCCCCTGCAGTGGAATCAAAGTATTTATGAGTGGCATCATCAAATTAAGCAACATATACTAGGAGCCTTCTTGACTAATGTTAATGGGATGGTTCAAGATCTAAACATAGCCTTACAAGGACAATTGATGGAATTACAAAATTGGCACAGAAAAATGTTTTAGTTGAATTATCAGACAGTGTAAAATGGTTAAATCCAAAAAATTGGTTTACAGGCCTTAATCTGAGAATATGGATTTTCGTGAGGTTGTGTTGCACTTGCGCTGTTTTTTGTTCTTGCAGTTATCAGAGTCATTTGGGGAACAGTGCACAGCCCCCGAAGAACTGAAATCAAAGTACTCGCCACCCTCGCTGTGAACCCTATCTTCATAAACAAAAAAGGGGGAGATGTTGGGGCCACATGACCTGGCCAGGAGGAGAGTGAGAAACCAGCCCCAGAGCCAGCCCAGCCTGTCCCCACCCAGGCAGGGACCAACTGGTGCCCCTGGGACTCTATGCATTGTTGGGGCCATGCAGAACATCAGGAAGATCGATTAAGACTGGTTTTGGAGCCCTTCTGAGCATGTGGCAGATCAAGCAAAACTTGATCAGAAATAAGACTCTATCGCTTTAAGAATAAGATTGTTTCGAGCTGGCCAGACAGGAGAGAAAAACATTGTGTGTGTCTGTGAAGGTCAGGCTGGAAAACTGCCTGGAGGAGTGTGTGTAGAGAGATGTGGCTGAAAACAGTCGCATTCCGTGAGAATGGGAGTGCTCACCCTCTTTGGCAAAACAGCTCAGAAACTAGCTCTATATATATGTAGCTTTGTCTATGTGAATAAAGTGCTCATGCTTCTGCCTCTTCTTCTGCATCTGCTTATTGCATACAATTGCATCCTGATTCATCATCGCCGCAGCCTCTGTCTTTACCTGTACCTTTGAAAAGTTGCGGAGATCAGGGGATATCCTTGATGACTGGATGTGGTGGGTTGACCTTGGCTGGCCGCCAGGTGCCCACCAAGCCACTCTATCACTCCCCTCCTCAGCAGGATGGGGGAGGGGGAGAAAATAAGGGGGAAAAAATCCTCGTGGGTCAAGATAAAGGCAGTTTAATAAAGCAAAAGGAAAGACCACGTGTGGAAGCAAAGGAAAACAAAAGATTTATTCTCTGCTTCCCATCAGCAGGCAATGTCCAGCCACTTCCTGGGAAGTAGGGCTTCAGTACGCGTAGGGGTTGCTTCAGAAGACAAACATCGTAATAATGAATGCCCCTCCTTCCTCCTCCTTTCTCTTAGCTTTTATTGCTGAGCAGATGTCACATGGTATGGAATATCACAGAATCACAGAACCACAGAATGATATGGGGTTGAAAGGGACCTCTGGAGATCATCTAGTCCAATCCCTTTGGTCAGTTTGAGTCAGCTGTCCTGGCTATGTCCCCTCCCAAGCTCTTGCCCACCCCCCAGCCTAATGTTGAGGGGGAATGTTGGAGAGACAGCCTTGATGCTGTGGGAGCACCGCTCAGCAGCAGCCAAAACACTGCTTTGTTATCAACACCTTTCTAGCTACCAATACAAAGCATAGTACTATGAGGGCTGCTATGGGGAAAGTTAACTCCATCTCAGCCAGATCCAATACACTGGAAGAGGGCATATGTCACCCCATCTACAAGAAAGTCCTAAAAGACGACCCAGGAAAATACAGGTCCATCAGTCTTATTTCAGTCCCTGGGAAAGTAATGGAACTGATGTACATTAGGAAGGTAGAATGTACTTTTAAAAAGGTAAAATATATTTTAGAAGGTGGAATCTCTCACTAAGTAAGAACAAAGATCTGTAAAAAGGTCACAAGGCCCTGTGAAATTAGACACTTGGTATAAACAATAAATGCCTTGATAATGAATATACCCTTAAAGAAGAACAGAAGGCTGATAATAAGGAACATCCCACCACAGGAGGCGCCAAAACCGGATGAAAACCGGACAGCTGCTGGATAAGGCATAAAGTCAACAAAACTTTGCAGTAACTGGGGGAAAGGTGAAGGTCTCAATTGGAGACTAAATTGGACTACATCCCCCACGGTACTGGAGCATGCACACATCAATTAAAAGACCTTGTAACTTTAAATGAAAGCGAGAGACTGTACTAACCAATAGAAATTGTTAACATAAGGTGCAATAATTATAATTAAGGGTGTATATTTCTAAGAGTTTTTAGGCCAGTGTGCTAGCTTTGTGGATTGTCACCTAGCACCCAACTCTGCAAAAATGAAATAAATAAATAATACCTCTATTCTGTGTGTATATTGTCACCTGCACACTGGGTAAACAACCCCGCTTTGGGACAACAGAATGAGTCCTCCTAGAAGCTATTACTAACCAAATGAAGCAGGTGATTGGGAAAAGCCAGCATGGATTTACCAAAGGCAAATCATGCCAGACGAACCTGATCACCTTCTACAACAAAACAGCATCTTATGTTGATATGGGGAGAGCAGTGGATGTCATTTACCTGCAATTCATCAGTGTTTGACACTCTTTCCCACAGCCATCTCCTGGACAAAATGGCAAGATACAGATTGGATGGATAGTCTGCGAGATGGGTAGGAAATTGGCTAATAGGCCACCCTCAGAGGGCAGTGATCAGTGGTTTTTACTCAGGCTGGAAGCCTGTCACAAGTGAGGTCATCCAGAGATCAATACTGGCCCCCCCTTTGTAAATGATCTGGACAATGGGATTGAAAGCAGCCTCAACAAGTTTGCTGATGACCCCAAACTGGGTGTTGAGATCGACACGTCAGAAGGGATGGCCATCTTCCAGAGAGACCTGGACAGGTTGGAAGAGTGAGCTAGCAAGAACTGTATGAAGTTTAACAAAGACACCCAGACGGACGCCCCACACAAACACGTGGGTGTCCAGGCCTCTGGCTGCAGGGAGTGCCGGGGCCTGGCCCTTGCCATGGAGGGGAGTGGGGACAACACCTGTGTCAGATGTGAACAGGTGAATGATCTCCTCAGCCTGGTGGTTGAGCTGAAGGAGGAAGTGGAAAGGTTGAGGACTATCAGGGAGTGCGAGAGGGAGATCGACTGGTGGGCCCACTCCCTAAGAGTAAGGGAACAGGTTGAGGCCTCACACACACCAGAGGACCCTCTCCCCACTTCTCACCCAGCAGTAGAAGGGGATCTCAGAGAAGAGGGGGAATGGAAACAGGTCCCTGCTAGGCGAAGCAGGCAAATCCCCTCCCTCCCCCTTCCACCTCCCCAGTTACCCCTGCAGAACCAGTACGGAATCTTGCAGGAGGAATTGGCTGTTGGAGAGGAGGATGGTACATCTAGGCAGGAAGTGCCAGAAAGACCAAGTCGCCGTAGACCTGGCATCACAACTAGTTCCAAAAGGAAAAGCAGAAGGGTCATCGTTGTGGGTGACTCTCTATTGAAGGGGGCGGAGGGACCAATATGCCGTCCTGACCCACTTCACAGGGAAGTCTGCTGCCTCCCTGGGGCACGGGTCAGGGATGTGTTGGACAAAGTTCCTACTCTAGTCAATCCTTCTGATTATTACCCCCGTTAGTATTTCAGGTGGGCAGTGATGATGTGGGAAGAAGGAGCCCAAAATCAATTAAAAGAGATTTTAAAGCCTTGGGAAGGGTGCTTAAGGGATCGGGAACACAAGCAGTGTTCTCCTCTATCCCATCAGTGGCTATTATGAGTGAGGAAATTAATAGGAAGAGACAGCAGGTCAATTCGTGGCTTCGGGACTGGTGTTATCGACAGGGCTTTGGGTTTTTTAATCATAGGTTGCCATATGAGACACCTGGCATGCTGGTGGCAGGTGGGATGCGCCTGTCCCAGAGGGGGAAAAGAATTTTGGGACAGGAATTAGCAGGACTCATTAACAGGGCTTTAAACTAGATATGAGGGGGGGAGGGGGGGATAACTGGGCCTGTTAGGACTAAACTCAAGGGAAACACGCCAGGGCTTGAGGGATGGTGGACTAGCAAGGACTCTTACTCTACCAATTCATTTCAGAGAAGTGATAGACACCTAGAAATTATGGAAACACCTGAGAGGGGCCTGGTAGGAAATGGGGCCCACACTCACAAAAAGATGTTGAAACCATTAGATCGTCTGAAGTGCATCTATACCAATGCATGCAGTATGAACAACAAACAGGGGGAGCTTGAAGCCATGATGCACCAGGAAAACTATGACATAGTGGCTATCACAGAAACGTGGTGGGATGCCTCACATGACTGGAGTGCCACAATCGAAGGCTACAAGCTCTTCAGGAGGGATAGACAGGAAAGGAGAGGTGGTGGAGCGGCTGTGTATGTTAGTGAATGCTATGAGAGCTCAGAAATTAAGTGTAGTGATAACAGGGTCAAGAGTGTTTGGATTAGGATAAGGGCAAATAAAGGTGATATCGCTGTGGGAGTCTGCTATAGACCTCCCTACCAAAGCAGTGAGGTGGATGAAGCCTTCTATAAGCAACTGGGAGAAATATCTCAGTCGTTTGCCATTGTTCTTGTGGGGGACTTTAACCTCCCTGATATCTGCTGGGAATACAATAAAGCAGACAGGGAACAATCCAGGAGGTTCCTGGAATGTGTGGAGGATAACTTCCTCATGCAGCTGGTAAGTGAGCTGACCAGGGAAAGTGCCCTCCTAGACCTGCTCCTTGTGAACAGGGAAGAACTTGTGGGGGAAGTAAAGGTTGGAGGCCGTCTAGGGCACAGTGATCATGAGATGATTGAGTTCTCTATCCTTGGAGAAACAAGGAGAAGTGTTACCAAAACTGCCACCTTAGACTTCCGGAGGGCAAACTTTGACCTGTTCAGAAGACTGCTAGACAAAATCCCTTGGGAGGATGCCCTTAAGGATACGGGAGTCCAGGAAGGATGGACATACTTCAAGAAAGAAGTCTTAAAGGCACAGGAGCAGGCTGTCTCCGTGTACCGAAAAACAAGTAGGCGGGGTAGGAGGCCAGCCTGGCTAAATAGGGATCTCTTGCTGGATCTCAGAAACAAAAAGAGAGTCTACGACCTTTGGAAGAGGGGGCAAGTCTCTCATGAACACTATAAAGATGTAGCAAAGCTGTGCAGGGAGAAAATAAGGAGAGCCAAAGCGCAGCTAGAGCTCAACCTAGCTGCAGCTGTTAAGGATAATAAAAAATGTTTCTATAAATTCATTAACAACAAAAGGAGGATTAGGGAAAATCTCCCTCCTTTATTGGATGCAGAGGGAAACATAGTCACAAAGGACGAGGAAAAGGCTGAGGTGCTCAATGCCTACTTTGCGTCAGTCTTTAGCAGTGGAACTAGCTGTTCCCTGGACACCCAGCCTCATGAGCTAGGAGACAGGGAGGGGAAGCAGAATGAGAGCATCAAGATTAAAGAGGAAGAGATCAGTGACCTGCTATGCCGCTTGGATGCACACAAGTCTATGGGACCGGATGGGTTACACCCAAGAGTGCTGAAAGAGTTGGCAGACGTGCTCACCAAACTGCTTTCCATCATTTACAGGAAGTCATGGCTAACTGGGGAGGTCCCAATGGACTGGAGGGTGGCAAATGTAACACCCATCTACAAGAAAGGCAAAAAGGAGGATCCAGGAAACTATAGACCTGTCGGTCTAACCTCGATACCAGGGAAGGTCATGGAGCAGGTCATCTTGAGTGCCATCAAAACCCACATAATGGGCAACCAGGGGATCAGGCCTAGTCAGCATGGGTTTATAGAAGGCAGGTCCTGCCAGACAAACCTGATCTCCTTCTATGATAAGATAACCAGATTATTGGACGAGGGAAAGGCTGTTGATATTGTATACCTGGACTTTAGAAAAGCATTCGATACTGTCCCCCATACAATTCTTGTGGAAAAACTGGCTTCACACGGCCTGGATGAGCATACGATCCGCTGGGTCAAGCAATGGCTGACTGGAAGGTCCCAAAGAGTGGTGCTCAATGGATTTAAATCCAGCTGGCGGCCGGTCACAAGTGGTGTGCCTCAGGGCTCAGTGTTAGGACCATTTCTGTTTAATGTCTTTATTGATGATCTTGACAAAGACATAGGGTGTATCATCAGCAAGTTCGCAGATGACACCAAGCTAAGCAGGAGTGTTGATCTGCATGAGGATAGGGAAGCTCTACAGAGAGACCTAGATAGATTGGATCATTGGGCCAAAATCAATGGCATGAGTTTCAACAAGGGCAAGTGCCAGGTTCTGCACTTGGGCCACAACAACCCCGTGCATTGCTACAGGCTTGGGGAAGTGTGGCTGGAAAGCTGCCTGGAAGAAAGAGACCTGGGGGTTCTAATTGACAAGCGGCTGAATATGAGCCGGCAGTGTGCCCAGGTGGCCAAGAAAGCCAACGGCATCCTGGCTTGTATTAGAAATAGCGTGACCAGCAGAAGTAGGGAGGTGATTGTGCCCCTGTACTCAGCACTGGTGAGGCCACACCTCGAGTATTGTGTCCAGTTTTGGGCACCTCAATACAAGAGAGATATCGAGGTGCTGGAGCGAGTGCAGAGGAGGGCAACGAAGCTGGTGAAGGGCCTGGAGAATAAATCTTATGAAGAGCGGTTGAAGGAGCTGGGACTGTTTAGTATGAGGAAGAGGAGGCTGAGGGGAGACCTCATCACTCTCTACAACTACTTGAAAGGACACTGTAGAGAGGTTGGTGCTGGTCTCTTCGCACAGGTAACTAATGACAGAACGAGAGGGAATGGCTTCAAGCTCCAGCAGGGTAGGTTTAGACTGAACATTAGGAAAGAATTTTTCACAGAAAGAGTGGTCGGGCATTGGAATAGGCTGCCCAGGGAGGTGGTTGAGTCACCATCCCTGGATGTGTTTAAGAGACGTTTAGATGTGGTGTTGGGGGATATGGTATAGGGGAGAACTTTGTAGTGTAGGGTAGATGGTTGGACTCGATGATCCCAAGGGTCTCTTCCAACCTGGACGATTCTATGATTCTATGATTCTATGATTCTATGAAAGATAAGTGCAAAGTCCTGCACCTGGGACGACATAACCAAAGATCCCAGTACAGGCAAGGATCTGTGTGGTTGGGGAGCAGCCTTGCTGAAAGGGACCTGGGGGTCCTGGTGGACAACAAGCTGAATGTGAGTCAGCAGTAAACTGCTGCAGCATCAAAGGCAAATGAGATCCTGAGCTGCATCCACAGGGGCATTACTAGCAGAGATAGAGATGTGATCATCCCACTCTACTCAGCCCTTGTCAGGCCGCACCTGGAATACTGTTTCCAGTTCTGGTCCTCACAATTCAAGAAAGATGCGGACAGACTGGAGAGGGTCCAAAGGAGGGCCACAAAGATGATCAAAGGGCTGGAGAACCTGCCCTATGAGGAAAGACTGAAGGAGTTCGGTCTTTTCTCCCCAGAGAACAGAAGGCTTGTGGGGGACCTCCTTACAGTATTCAAGCACTTAAAAGGCAGCTACAAAGAGGAAGGCTCTCTTCACAAGGAGCCCCATAGAGAAGACAAGGGATAACGGGTAAAAGTTGCACCAGGAGAGGTTTCATCTCAATAGAAGAAAGAAATTTTTTACAGTGACAACAATCAATTACTGGAACAACCTCCCCAGGGACGTGGTAGAATCCTGAACGCTGGAAGTTTTCAAGATGAGATGGACAGGGTGCTAGATAATCTCATCAAGGCTCCCTTTCCCATGAAAGGTCGGATCAGATGATCTTGCAAGGTTGCTTCCAACCTGGGCTGTTCTATGAGGAGAATTTCTATTTCTGAATATCTGATGGCAAAGATCCATTTCCCTTGAAGGAAAGGAAGAAGAGTAAGCTTTGTGTACATATCACAGAATCACAGAATGGTAGAGACTGGAAGGGACCTCTGGAGATCATCTAGTCCAAGCCCCCTGCCAAAGCAGGTCCACCTAGAGCAGGCTGGACAGGAACACATCCAGGCGAGTCTCCAGAGGAGACTCCACAACCTCTCTGGGCATTCTGTTCCAGTGCTCTGTCACCCTCTAAGTAAAGAAGTTTTTCCGCATGTTCAGACAGAATTTCCTCTGTTCCAGTTTGTTTCCATTGCCCCTTGTCCTGTTGCTGGGCACCACTGAAAAGAGTCTGGCCCCATCCTCTTGACACCCACCCTTTAGATATTTATAAGCACTGATGAGGTCACAGAATCACAGAATGATAGGGGGTTGGAAGGGACCTCCAGAGATCATCTAGTCCAACCCCCCTGCCAAAGCAGGTCCACCTAGAGCAGGTTACACAGGAATGCGTCCAGGTGGGTTTTGAATGTCTCCAGAGATGGAGACTCCACCACCTCTCTGGGCAGCCTGTTCCAGTGCTCTGCCACCCTCAAAGTAAAGAAGCTCCTCCTCATGTTTAGATGGAACTTCTTATATTCAAGTTTGTGCCCATTTCCTCTTGTCCTGTCACTGGGCACCACTGAAAAAAAGACCAGCCCCTTCCTCTTGACACCTTTCCTTTAAGTATTTATAAGCATTGATCAGATTCCCCCCTCAGTCTTCTCTTCTCCAGACTAAAAAGACCCAAGTCCCTCAGCCTTTCCTCGCAAGAGAGATGCTCCAGGCCCCTAATCATCTTTGTAGCCCTCTGCTGTACCCTCTCCAGCAGTTCCCTGTCCTTCTTGAACTGGGGAGCCCAGAATTGGGCAGGATAACCTCCCTCGACCTGCTGGTCACACTCTTCCTGATGCACCCCAGGATGCCATTGGCCTTCTTGGCCACAAGGGCACATTGCTGGCTCATGGTCATCCTATTGTCCACCAGGACTCCCAGGTCTTTCTCCTCAGAGGTGCTCTCCAGCAGGTCAGCCCCCAACCTGTACTGGTGCATGGGGTTATTTCTCCCCAGGTGCAGCACCCTACACTTGCCTTTATTGAAGTACATCAGGTTCCTCTCTGCCCAACTCTCCAGCCTGTACAGGTCTCCCTGTATGGCGGCACAGCCTTCTGGTGTGTCAGCCACCCCTCCCAGTTTTGTATCGTCAGCAAACTTGCTGGGGGTACATTCCATCCCTTCATCCAGGTCACTGATGAATATATTGAAGAGGACTGGACCCAGTACTGACCCCTGGGGAACAGCACTTGTTACAGACCTCCAACAAGATTCTGGGCCACTAATAACAACCCTCTGAGCTCTGTCTTTCAGCCAGTTTTCAATCCACCTCACTGTCCATTTTTCTAATCCACTCTTCCTAAGCTTACCTATGAGGATGCTGTGGGAGATGGTGTCAAAAGCCTTGCTGAAGTCAGGGTAGACAACATCCACCGCCCTCCCATCATCTATCCAACCACTCATGCCATCATAGAAGGCTATCAGGTTAGTCAGACATGACTTCCCCTTGGTGGATCTGTGTTGACTACTTCTGTTAGCTTTCTTTTCCTCCATATGCTTTGAGATGACGCCCAGAACGAGTCGTTCCATCATCTTTCCAGGGTTGAATTTACTTTCACACGGCTCCCTCAAGGGTACAAGCATTCTCCCACATTGGCTCACTATGCTTTGGCAAAAGTGTTAGAACTAATCCCACTAGAAGAAGGAGTCAGAATTTACCAATGCATAGATGATGTACTAATAGGAGGAAATCAGATAGAAAATGTTCAAAAAACACAAAATGGCATTATCGTCCATCTGCAGAGTTTAGGATTAAAGATTCTACCTGAAAAGGTTCAGACCCCCTCTAATGAGATTAAATTCTTCGGAATTTGGTGGAAAGGAGGGATGACGTATTCCTAAAGATACTCTTACCACGCTGGACCAGGTAAAAAAGCCCGAATGAAAGAAAGAGTTGCAGCATGCATTTAGGATTGCTTGTGTTTTGGAGAACACATATCCCAGACTTTTCTATAATTGCCAGACCTTTGTATGATTTAATGAGAAAAGGCGTGTCTTGGGACTGGACCCCTGTTCATGAAGAAGCTTTGCAGCTTTTAGTATTTGAAGCAGCGAATCACCCGGCTCTTGGCCCTATACATCCCACGGACCCCATGCAAATTGAGTGGGGATTTGCTCAGTCAGGATTTCACTGAATTTTACTGAATTTCACTGAATTTTTTAGAGTTGGAAGGGTCCATAAAGATCATCTAGTCCAACTCCCCTGCCGAAGCAGGATTGCCCAGAGCATGTCAGAGCATGTTACTCAGGACTGCATCCAGGCAGGTCTTGAAAATCTCCAAAGAAGGGGACTCCACAACCTCCCTGGGCAGCCTGTTCCAGTGCTCTGTCACCCTCACCATGAAGAAGTTTCTTCTCATATTTGAGTGGAACCTCCTATGTTCCAGCTTGTGCCCGTTGCCCCTCGTCCTCTCACTGGCAACCACTGAAAAGAGTCTGGCTCCCTCCTCCTTCAACCCACCCTTCAGATACTTATAAGCATTGATAAGGTCTCCCCTCATCCTTCTCTTCTCCAGGCTAAAGAGTCACAGCTCTCTCAGCCTTTCCTCATAAGGGAGATGCTCCAATCCTTGAATCATCCTCGTTGCCCTTCGCTGGACTCTTTCCAGTAGTTCCCTATCCCTCTTGAATTGGGGAGCCCAGAACTGGATGCAGTATTCCAGCTGCGGCCTCACCAGTGCAGAGTAGAGGGGGAGAATGACTTCCCTCGACCTACTAGCCACACTCTTCCCTATGCAGCCCAGGATTCCATTGGCCTTCCTGGCCACAAGAGCACACTGCTTGCTCATTGTCATTTTGCTGTCTACCAGGACCCCCAGATCTTTCTCTTCAGAACTTGACTCCAGCAGGTCCACACCTAACCTGTATTGGTGCCTGACATTCTTCTTCCCCAGGTGCAGGACCCTACACTTTTCCCTGTTGAACCTCATGAGGTTCTTCCTTGCCCAGCTCTCCAGCCTGTCCAGGTCTCGCTGGATGGCAGCACGGCCCTCCGGGGTGTCAGCCACCCCACCCAACTTGGTATCATCAGCAAACTTGCTGAGGATATACTCTGTCCCCTCGTCCAGGTCACTGATGAATATGTTGAACAGGACTGGACCAAGTATTGACCCCTGGGGGACACCACTGGTTACAGGCCTCCAGCTTGAACCTGCTCCATTAATCATTACCCTTTGGGTCCTGTCACACAGCCAGTTCTCAATCCACCTCACTGTCCCCTCATCCAGCCCACACTTCCTTAGTTTCCCAACGAGGATGTTATGGGAGACAGTGTCAAAAGCCTTGCTGAAGTCAAGGTAGATGACATCTGCTGCCCTCCCCTCATCCAACCAACCAGTTATAGCATCGTAGAAAGCTATCAGATTGGTCAAACATGATTTACCCTTGGTAAACCCATGTTGCCCACTTCCAATAACCCCCTGCTCTTCAACTTGTTTGGAGATGACATCTAGAATGAGTCTCTCCATTACCTTCCCAGGGATGGAGGTGAGACTAACTGGTCTGTAGTTCCCAGGGTCCTCCTTCTTGCCCTTTTTGAAGACTGGAGTGATGTTGGCCTTCCTCCAGTCTTCGGGCACCTCTCCTGTTCAAAGATGATAGAGAGTGGCCCAGCGATAACATCTGCCAGCTCTCTCAGCACTTGCGGGTGCATCCCATCAGGGCCCATGGACTTATGAATGTCCAGTTTGGCCAAGTGGTCCCGAACCTGGTCCTCCTCTACTGGAGGAAAAACTTCCTCTCTCCATACCCTCCCCCTTGCCTCCAAGGCCAGAGATTCATGAGGGACAGCCTTAGCAGTGAAGACTGAAGAAAAGAAGGCATTCAGCAACTCTGCTTTCTCCGTGTCTTCCACCACTAGGGTGCCCATCTCATTCATCAGTGGGCCCACATTATCCCTAATCTTCCTTTTACTGTTTACATACCGAAAAAAACCCTTTTTGTTATTCTTAACTGCAGTGGCCAAGATAAGCTCGGCTTGAGCTTTGGCCCTTCTAATTTTCCCCCTGCATATCTTCACCGCTTCCTGGTATTTCTCCTTGCCTGCCAGGCCCCTTTTCCGAAGATCATAAACCTTCTTTTTGTTCCTGAGCTCCAGCCAAAGCTCTCTATTTAGCCAGGCTGGTCTTCTTCCCTTCCTGCTTGTTTTTTGGGATTTGGGTATGGCTCTTTCCTGCGCTTTTAAGAGTGCCTCCTTGAAGTACGACCAGCCTTCCTGGGCACCTTTGCCCTTCAGGACTGTCTCCCAAGGGACACTTTCAACCATGCTCCTGAAGAGGCCAAAGTCTGCCCTTCGGAAGTCCAAGGTGGCAGTTTTGCTGGCCCCCCGCCTTGCTTCAGCAAGAATTGAAAATTGTATCATTTCGTGATCACTCTGTCCAAGACGACCTCCAACGTTTACATCCCCCACAAGACCTTCTGAGTTAACTATCAGCAGGTCCAGTAGGGCACTTTCCCTAGTCGGTTCTCTCACCAGCTGTGTTAGGAAGTTGTCTTCCATGCACTCCAAGAATCTCCAGGACTGTTGCCTCTCTGCTGTGTTATATTTCCAGCAGATATCTGGGAAGTTGAAGTCCCCCATGAGTACAAGGGGGAGTGATCGTGAGGCCTCTGCCAGCTGCTTATAGAATATTTCATCTGCCTTTATATCCTGGTTTGGGGGTCTATAACAAACTCCCACCACGATGTCTGCCTTATTGGTCTTCCCCTTGATTCTTATCCATAGACACTCAATGCTGTCATCGTGCATATTGCTAAGTTCGAGGCATACAATACTGCTCTTAACATAAAGGGCCACCCCACCACCTCTCTTTCCTTGCCTGTCCCTTCTGAAAAGTTGGTAACCATCAATCACAGCACTCCAGTTATGCGAGTCCTCCCACCACGTTTCTGTGATGGCAACTAGATCATAGATTTCTTGCTGTACAATGGCCTCCAGCTCCTCCTGTTTGTTACCCATGCTGCGTGCATTCATGTAGATACACTTCAGCTGGGCTAATTGTCCCACTATTTTGCTGGGAGGGCAAGCACTAATTCCCACCTGTTCATGTGCAGACATTTCTGCAGTTACCATCTTATCACTACTCATGTCTTCACTGCCACATGTGTCCTTCTCTCCCTTATCAACTGCCGCAACAGGCTGCAAGGCCTTGCTGGCACCTTTACCTACTAGCACTGGCACGCTACTCCCGGGCACCACTTTAGTAACCCTGGTTCCAACCCCGTCCCCCTTCAAATCTAGTTTAAAGCTCTCTCAATGAGCCCTGCTAATTCTTATCCCAATATCCTTTTTTCCCTTTGGGTTAGGCTTCCCCCACCTGCTGCCAGTATGCCTGGTGAGCTGTAGATCTGCCCGTGATCAAAGAATCCAATGTCCTGCCGTTTACACCAGTCTTTCAGCCATGAGTTGATCTTTTGATTCTTCCTATTTATCCCCCCATCCATCCCTGTGACTGGTGGGATAGAAGAGAACACCACTTGTGCTCCTGATCCCTTGACCAGTCGTCCCAGCACTCTGAAGTCCCTTTTCATTGCCTTTAGGCTTCTGGTGGCTACCTCATCATTGCCCACTTGAAATATCAGTAGTGGGTAATAATCTGAGGGCTGAACCAGGGAGTGAATTTCCCTCTGTATATCCTTAATCCTGGCCCCAGGGAGGCAGGTGACTTCCCTGTGGGACGGGTCTGGTCTACAGATTGGGCCCTCTGTTCCACTCAGAAGGGAGTCACCTATTACAATCACCTTTCTTTTTTTCTTAGTTGATGAGGTCCTGAGGCATGGGGGTGGGTGACTAGTCCTGGGTGACTCACTGGGTAGATCGTCCTCTTCGTTCTCATTTACCTCATCCCCAAAAATCCAGAACTCCAAACCTATTATGCAGATGTAACTGGGAAGGTGAGGGAGGCTGTTGGGGGTTCCGCTTGCCTCTCCGAGGAAGGACCAGCCTCCATTCCCCCCTTTCTATTAAGTCCCCTCTCTCTGCCTGGTGACAGGGTGGGAGGGGATCATCTACTTTTATTAGAGCCTCTTCTTGCTGCCTTTGCCTCAGGGTACGGCTCCACCAGTCTATTTCACTTTCGCATTCTCTAATGCTTCTTAACCTTTCCACCTCTTCTCTCAGTTCCACCACCTGCCTGAGCAGGTTGTTTATCTGGTTGGGTGCCTGGGATGGTCAATGCACTTTTAGCAAAACCGTCCTGAAGGTCCTCCTTGTCCTATTGGGTTTTAATCTTGTAGCTTCAAGGTTGCTGAGAAACAATACACAGCATGGGAAAAAGGATTGTTTGTAGTCAGTTTGGCCTTGCGAGAGGCAGAGCATACCATCCGTCAACAGCCGATAGTGCTTAAAGGCCCTTTCAAGGTAATCAATGCTGTTCTAGCTGGAACACCCCCGCGTGATGGGGTGGCACAGAGAGCTTCACTGCGGAAGTGGTATGCACAAATAGAATATTATTGTAGCATTTTTAAGGTGTTGGAAGGTGCTACCAAGAATTTAGTTATTCAAGAGGAAGTTGTCCCAGATTGGGAGGAAAATGCTCCACCTCCTGTTGTGCAGGTAGCCCCCCCATTCTCAGAGCAGTTGCAAAATTTCTGGTTTACAGATGCCTCTGCTAAGCGAGAAGGCAAGATTTAGCCTTCTCTGTGCATTTGCATTACAGATAAAAACCAATCTAAAAATAGTCACTGAAGGAGAAGGCAGCGCTCAAGTAGGAGAATTAGTGGCTGTGTGGAGTGTTTTTCAGCATGAGGCTCAATCTACCTCTCCTGTCTGTATTTACACTGATTCTTTCGCTGTCTTTAAAGGGTGCACTGAGTGGCTCCCATTTTGGGAACAGAATGGATGGGAAGTTAATAGAATACCTGATCAGAGTGGGACAAACGCTTTTCAGAAGCTGTTGCACATGTTAACAGCCGGTGGGGGGTGAATGGATGCCTGAAAATTACAGCCTTTAATCCAGAAGCCCCTACCATAGTCTCGACAGTTCATCCCAGTAAACCTTTGCATTACCCTGGACAACCAGTACTAGCGGAACTACCTACTATAGGTACTGCAGGCTGTACTGAAGATACATGTAAGCCTCAAGGCTTCAATCTTTTGCATTGTATTGGTAACAATTGCTTTGCTTTTCTTATGTTTCCAGGATGTATTGTATAACACCACAGAAACTGTTTTTGGCAACCTTACGGAATCACGGAATCACTTAATTTTTGGGGAAGCTGTAATCTCACAAATGTTAATGGATGGAAAAATGAGTTTGTGACTTGAGGAAATTCTGTAGCCCGCACATTCAATCTCACCAATTGTTGGGTGTGCGGAGGACCACTTGATCTGGAAAGCTGGCTGTGGACCTTGATCCGTTTCCCCTAAATGGCTAGTGAGCAATTACAGTGAAGTCAAAAAGGACATCTATTGGGAAAAAAAGTTCACCATCTCCTTGGCTAGTACAATATCCAGCTCGAGGCCAATACTGCCTGAAACGCACCCAACCAAGTGGTACTTTTGTAGGGACTAACACTTGTAATTTGACCTTCGCATATGGGAACCATATGCCTCCTCCTAATGGTCTTTTTATGGTATTCAAAAAACAATATAGCCTCACCAACAAAGGCTCTCGATGGCCTTGGGTGAATGAATCGGGGCGTGTGAAGCTGTTTTCCGGCTTCTGGTCTCCAGTAAATATGACCACTCTCACTGCTCACTCAAGTTTGCACACAGAAGAAATAAGAATGGTTTGTGATTGGAGGAATAACACAGGTGCTTGGTATTGCCATGCTATAAATAGAACAAATCGTTCCAGTCCTAGGCAGAATTTGACACTCCTCACCCCTTTAGGGATGAGCAATTCAACATATTTTCAGGTGCCTTACACTCCTACTGGTTTATTTGAAAACGACACCAGAGCACTAAAAGGCCACTATTGGATCTGTGGACACCATGCATAAAAAAATGCTACCAGCAAATTGGACAGGAACATGTTATGTTGGAGCAATCCACTCTTTGTTTTTCCTCCTTCCCGAAAATGGTGGTAAAGATTTAAATGTTAAGCTGTATGATACCCTTACACGGAACAAGCAAGCTATTGACACTAGTCTGACATCTGGAAGTGCTCAAAAATGGGGAAAAGATGACTGGTCTCCCCAACAAATCATTGAATATTATAGGCCAGCTACCTGGAACCCTAATGAGTTAATTAGTGGTGCTCGAGAACCCATTTACAACCTAAACTGCATAATTCGCCTTCAAGCTGTTTTAGAAATCATAACTAATAAAACTGCTCGTGCCCTAGATCTATTGGCAGACCAGGCCACAGAAATGTGAACCACAATTTTGCAACACTGCATGGTTCTCGACTACCTGCTAGCTGAAGAAAGAGGTGTCTGTGGTAAATTGAATAACTCGAGTTGTTGCTTAAAAATTGATGATAATGGCCAAGCTGTCAAACAAATAACCTCTGGAATAAGAAAATTAGCTCACGTCCCTGTTCAAACCTGGAAAGACTGGGAAATTGATCCCTTTTCATATAAGGTGTTTAATACAATTGATTCAAAGTGTAGTACAAAATATGGAATTTGTATCTACCGTCTCCCCTAATGGTGTGAAGTATGTATGGGCTGTCTGAGAACCTGTTTCAGTGCCTGTAGATATCGTGTAATTTCTTGCCTAACTTCCTATCTTTTACTATCCCCTCCTCACCAACCACAGGTGCTGAAGAAGTCGTATGTGACCTTTGAGCCACGGAGTGGATGTGAGAAACTGGACGTGAGAACCTGACAGAAAACAGGACGTCTCAAAACTTGCTTGCTGCAAGATATCTACCACCTGTGTACATGATATAACATCAAAGGAGGTACGTCCTTGGTTCTCAAAACAACTGTATCTTGTTTGCCCCAAGAAACTCATCTGCCATGCAGGCCCCAGCACTGCCCAGGGGGCAGAGGCAAGGGGGGCTCACACAGCAACCGTGTTGGACAATAATTGGATGAGCACAGGTAACTGTCACGTTAATTGGTCAAACCATGAGTCAACAGGGACTATAAATTACCGTTGCCTCCCGCTGCAAATGGGACCCTCACCACCGTCAACCCTCACCATCGTTACGACTCGAGAGACCTGAGAATCACGGATCAATGGGATGCTGTTGACTCTGGAGGACCTTCAAGTCATCGCATGGTGCAGACCGAAGTGGACCTGCTGGTGGTGACCTTTCTTGCTTTGCTCTGAAATACTGCTTCTCTTTTCCTTCTTTTCTATACCTCTGCCTTTTCTCTATTGCCATTTATCATTATTTTAAGGTAACAGTAGTAAAGCTACAGAAAACAGCATCTGACCTCGTTTGTGTCTTAATCGCACCCTCGGAATAATTTTGAACCCCCCCCCCTCCAGACCAATCGTACCGGGACCTTACAATGGGAAACAAGCAAGAGGAGTTAGAGACTAGACGTGCGCACACCTCCAGGGCTATGATCTCATTGGCATCACAGAGACGTGGTGGGATGGCTCTTATGACTGGAGTGTTGGAATGGAGAGATACAGGCTCTTCAGGAAGGACAGGCAGGGGAGATGAGGAGGGGGTGTTGCCCTCTATGTCAATGAACATCTGGAGTGCATGGAGCTCCACCTGGGGATGGATGAAGAGTCAACAGAGAGCTTATGGGTCAAGATAAAAGGGAACACAGGGGCAGGTGATTTTACAGTGGGGATCTGCTACAGGCCATCTGACCAGGACGATGGAGCAGATGAGGCCCTCTATAGACCTATAGGAGCTGTATCACACTCACAGACCCTGGTCCTCATGGGGGACTTCAACCAACCCGATATCTGTTGGAGGGACAACACAGTGGGGCACAAGAAATCCAGGAAGTTCTTGGAATATGTCAACAGCAACTTTCTTTTTCAAATGGTAGAGGAACCAAGAAGTAGAGGAGCCGTGCTGGACCTTGTCCTTACCAATAAGTAGGGGCTGCTGGGGAATGTCAAGCTCAAGGTTAGCCTTGGCTGCAGTGATCATGAAATGGTAGAATTCAAGATCCTTAGGACAGTGAGGAAGGTGTGCAGCAAGCTCACTACCCTGGACTTCAGGAGAGCAGACTTTGGCCTCTTGAGGGACCTGATTGGCAGGGTAACATGGGAAAAAGCACTGGAGGGGAGAGGGGTCCAAGGAAGCTTGTTGACTATTTAGGGATCACCTCCTCCAAGCTCAGGAGGACAATAATGAACAAGTCAAGCAAAAAAGCCAGGAAGCCTGCATGGATAGACAAGGAGCTCCTGGACAAGCTCAAAAGCAAAAAGGAGGCCTACAGAGGGTCGAAGCAAGGACAGGCAGTCTGGGAGGAATACAGAGAAACTGTCCGAGTGGCCAGGAACCAGATTAGGTGATCTAAAGCCCAGATAGAATTAAATCTGGCCAGTGACATCAAAGGCAACAAGAAAAACGTCTATAGATGTGTCAGGGATAAAGGCAAGACTAGGGAAGATGTGGGCCCTCTCCGGAAGGAAACAGGGGACCTGGCCACCCAGGATATGGAGAAGGCTGAGATATTCATTGACTTTTTTGCTTTGGTGTTCACAAGCAAGGGCTCTAACTACACTGCTGAAGTTGCAGAAGGAAAAAAAAAAGGCTATGAGAATGAAGAACTGCCCACTATAGGAGAAGATCAGGATCGAGACCATCTAAGGAGCCTGAAGGTGCATAAGTCCATGGGACCTGATGAAATCCATCCACGGGTCCTGAGGAAGTTGGTGGATGAAGTTGCTAAGCCGCTCTCCATTATATTTGAGAAGTCATGGCAGTCTGTTGAAGTTCCCTCTCTACTGGAAAAGGGGAAGCATAACCCCCATTTTCAAAAAGGGAAAAAAGGAAGACCCAGGGAGCTACAGG